>NC_091122.1:48159260-48489975 GCF_040183065.1 Periplaneta americana | reverse complement strand
ATAGATAGATAGATAGATAGATAGATAGATAGATAGATAGATAGATAGATAGATAGATAGATAGATAGATAGATAGATAGATAGATAGATAGATAGATAGATAGATAGATAGATAGATAGATAGATAGATAGATAGATAGATAGATAGATAGATAGATAGATAGATAGATAGATAGATAGATAGATAGATAGATAGATAGATAGATAGATAGATAGATAGATAGATAGATAGATAGATAGATAGATAGATAGATAGATAGATAGATAGATAGATAGATAGATAGATAGATAGATAGATAGATAGATAGATAGATAGATAGATAGATAGATAGATAGATAGATAGATAGATAGATAGATAGATAGATAGATAGATAGATAGATAGATAGATAGATAGATAGATAGATAGATAGATAGATAGATAGATAGATAGATAGATAGATAGATAGATAGATAGATAGATAGATAGATAGATAGATAGATAGATAGATAGATAGATAGATAGATAGATAGATAGATAGATAGATAGATAGATAGATAGATAGATAGATAGATAGATAGATAGATAGATAGATAGATAGATAGATAGATAGATAGATAGATAGATAGATAGATAGATAGATAGATAGATAGATAGATAGATAGATAGATAGATAGATAGATAGATAGATAGATAGATAGATAGATAGATAGATAGATAGATAGATAGATAGATAGATAGATAGATAGATAGATAGATAGATAGATAGATAGATAGATAGATAGATAGATAGATAGATAGATAGATAGATAGATAGATAGATAGATAGATAGATAGATAGATAGATAGATAGATAGATAGATAGATAGATAGATAGATAGATAGATAGATAGATAGATAGATAGATAGATAGATAGATAGATAGATAGATAGATAGATAGATAGATAGATAGATAGATAGATAGATAGATAGATAGATAGATAGATAGATAGATAGATAGATAGATAGATAGATAGATAGATAGATAGATAGATAGATAGATAGATAGATAGATAGATAGATAGATAGATAGATAGATAGATAGATAGATAGATAGATAGATAGATAGATAGATAGATAGATAGATAGATAGATAGATAGATAGATAGATAGATAGATAGATAGATAGATAGATAGATAGATAGATAGATAGATAGATAGATAGATAGATAGATAGATAGATAGATAGATAGATAGATAGATAGATAGATAGATAGATAGATAGATAGATAGATAGATAGATAGATAGATAGATAGATAGATAGATAGATAGATAGATAGATAGATAGATAGATAGATAGATAGATAGATAGATAGATAGATAGATAGATAGATAGATAGATAGATAGATAGATAGATAGATAGATAGATAGATAGATAGATAGATAGATAGATAGATAGATAGATAGATAGATAGATAGATAGATAGATAGATAGATAGATAGATAGATAGATAGATAGATAGATAGATAGATAGATAGATAGATAGATAGATAGATAGATAGATAGATAGATAGATAGATAGATAGATAGATAGATAGATAGATAGATAGATAGATAGATAGATAGATAGATAGATAGATAGATAGATAGATAGATAGATAGATAGATAGATAGATAGATAGATAGATAGATAGATAGATAGATAGATAGATAGATAGATAGATAGATAGATAGATAGATAGATAGATAGATAGATAGATAGATAGATAGATAGATAGATAGATAGATAGATAGATAGATAGATAGATAGATAGATAGATAGATAGATAGATAGATAGATAGATAGATAGATAGATAGATAGATAGATAGATAGATAGATAGATAGATAGATAGATAGATAGATAGATAGATAGATAGATAGATAGATAGATAGATAGATAGATAGATAGATAGATAGATAGATAGATAGATAGATAGATAGATAGATAGATAGATAGATAGATAGATAGATAGATAGATAGATAGATAGATAGATAGATAGATAGATAGATAGATAGATAGATAGATAGATAGATAGATAGATAGATAGATAGATAGATAGATAGATAGATAGATAGATAGATAGATAGATAGATAGATAGATAGATAGATAGATAGATAGATAGATAGATAGATAGATAGATAGATAGATAGATAGATAGATAGATAGATAGATAGATAGATAGATAGATAGATAGATAGATAGATAGATAGATAGATAGATAGATAGATAGATAGATAGATAGATAGATAGATAGATAGATAGATAGATAGATAGATAGATAGATAGATAGATAGATAGATAGATAGATAGATAGATAGATAGATAGATAGATAGATAGATAGATAGATAGATAGATAGATAGATAGATAGATAGATAGATAGATAGATAGATAGATAGATAGATAGATAGATAGATAGATAGATAGATAGATAGATAGATAGATAGATAGATAGATAGATAGATAGATAGATAGATAGATAGATAGATAGATAGATAGATAGATAGATAGATAGATAGATAGATAGATAGATAGATAGATAGATAGATAGATAGATAGATAGATAGATAGATAGATAGATAGATAGATAGATAGATAGATAGATAGATAGATAGATAGATAGATAGATAGATAGATAGATAGATAGATAGATAGATAGATAGATAGATAGATAGATAGATAGATAGATAGATAGATAGATAGATAGATAGATAGATAGATAGATAGATAGATAGATAGATAGATAGATAGATAGATAGATAGATAGATAGATAGATAGATAGATAGATAGATAGATAGATAGATAGATAGATAGATAGATAGATAGATAGATAGATAGATAGATAGATAGATAGATAGATAGATAGATAGATAGATAGATAGATAGATAGATAGATAGATAGATAGATAGATAGATAGATAGATAGATAGATAGATAGATAGATAGATAGATAGATAGATAGATAGATAGATAGATAGATAGATAGATAGATAGATAGATAGATAGATAGATAGATAGATAGATAGATAGATAGATAGATAGATAGATAGATAGATAGATAGATAGATAGATAGATAGATAGATAGATAGATAGATAGATAGATAGATAGATAGATAGATAGATAGATAGATAGATAGATAGATAGATAGATAGATAGATAGATAGATAGATAGATAGATAGATAGATAGATAGATAGATAGATAGATAGATAGATAGATAGATAGATAGATAGATAGATAGATAGATAGATAGATAGATAGATAGATAGATAGATAGATAGATAGATAGATAGATAGATAGATAGATAGATAGATAGATAGATAGATAGATAGATAGATAGATAGATAGATAGATAGATAGATAGATAGATAGATAGATAGATAGATAGATAGATAGATAGATAGATAGATAGATAGATAGATAGATAGATAGATAGATAGATAGATAGATAGATAGATAGATAGATAGATAGATAGATAGATAGATAGATAGATAGATAGATAGATAGATAGATAGATAGATAGATAGATAGATAGATAGATAGATAGATAGATAGATAGATAGATAGATAGATAGATAGATAGATAGATAGATAGATAGATAGATAGATAGATAGATAGATAGATAGATAGATAGATAGATAGATAGATAGATAGATAGATAGATAGATAGATAGATAGATAGATAGATAGATAGATAGATAGATAGATAGATAGATAGATAGATAGATAGATAGATAGATAGATAGATAGATAGATAGATAGATAGATAGATAGATAGATAGATAGATAGATAGATAGATAGATAGATAGATAGATAGATAGATAGATAGATAGATAGATAGATAGATAGATAGATAGATAGATAGATAGATAGATAGATAGATAGATAGATAGATAGATAGATAGATAGATAGATAGATAGATAGATAGATAGATAGATAGATAGATAGATAGATAGATAGATAGATAGATAGATAGATAGATAGATAGATAGATAGATAGATAGATAGATAGATAGATAGATAGATAGATAGATAGATAGATAGATAGATAGATAGATAGATAGATAGATAGATAAAATCAACTTTTATTTACTTAAAAGTAACGAACTATCAGGGTCGCGCACCACTATGTGCTATGAGGATATAACTAAATGTCTTATTATACCTCTATTTTCTGAATTAATTTATACAAGTGGAG
Source organism: Periplaneta americana (assembly GCF_040183065.1). NCBI lineage: Eukaryota > Metazoa > Arthropoda > Insecta > Blattodea > Blattidae > Periplaneta > Periplaneta americana. The sequence goes on along the minus strand of NC_091122.1, from coordinate 48,485,765 downwards.
ATTTGTAAGAAAGCATGAATGAATGAATGAATGAATGAATGAATGAGTGAATGAATGAAAAGCACAAAATATGCATTTATGTACAACAGAGGCGGCTTTTCAGGTGAACCAAGTGAAGCACAACTTCACCATAGAAGTTTAAAAAATTGAAAAATTCACTTTACCTTTAGTATACATCAGAGTGCGACTGATTTTATGATATTTATATTTATGTACGTTCAAAAGTCGCGTCGCGCTGAAGAATTAACAAACATGGCGTCGGTGAATCCAATTCTTGCATTGTAACTTTCTATTTCGCTTGCATGGTTACCGTAGCAACAATACTCCGATACGTTTAAGTTCTGCGCAGGTGATGTGAGCTCGATTTTCCTCCTGTTAGTGTTTCATTCAGCTATGGTTACCATGGCAACAAGGCTACTCCCGTCACCTCGCAACAACAGTTAGTATCGTAGCTTTGGTCAGACGTGAAATAGTAGAAGAGACGAATTCACAACGTTCCGCCAATCAACGACAAAGGGACTATTCAGGGTAGCCAACTCTAACAATGAAAATTACAGAAATTTAAAAGCGTAAAATTAATTTCTCTCATAGAAAAGTTATACGGAAATTTAAAAGCGTAAAATTAATTTCGCCAATAGAAAAGTTATACTAAATGAATATATAATTCGAAATTTTCTCGGGCTTCCAGCCAGGTCATAAGTTGGTGATCCCCCGACGTTTCGAGGATGTTCATCTTCCTCATCTTCAGGGTTAAGTGATACCTGAGGGGGGGAATGAATGAATGAATGAGTGAATGAGTGGGGGGAAGTGGGAGGAGAAACTTTAAAGGTACGTGAAAACACGTCCTTGCAAGGGGGGAGTTGGGGCTGTGAAAAACTGAATATGTGAGCTCCAAGCCACTTGTCTCACTTCGGGTTTCGCCGCCCCAGTGAAGGAGCGCTAGAAATTTCCAGTGGGTAAGCCGAAAATGGACGTAACTGATTAGCTACAACATACGGGGGGGGGGGGGAGGAGGGGCAGAAGTACAGCGACCTGATCCGGAGGAGAGACGCGATGGAGGAGAAGTCTAGGCACGAAACGGTAATAGCCAGTTTGGCTGTTTGAAGATTCGAACGCGTAGGGATTAATCTTACAATAGGCAATTGGCTCTTTGATGATTTTTCTCAGATCAGGAGACCAGCCAATTGGCTCTTTGATGACTCCAGTGATCTGTACAAGGGGACGATTGAATTCTGTTAGGGCCCGAGTTCGATGTGAATAATCATTAATTTTGAGCCGTCACCAATGTCTGGGGAAGTGAATGCAGGTCCGTGGCCCATTTCTTTTAGGGCTCATCCCGACATTTGTCTTAACGCCTTAGGAAAACCACGGAAAAACCTTAGGCAGGATGAGATGTCTCAATTTTAGAGACTAGCCAGTTGGCTCTTAGGTAAAATGACTTGATTCGATGGATGTAGACTAGCCAATTGGCTCTATTACAACTCCATCGATTAGCAAAACGGACTTATTGGGGACGATATGTTAGCTCAAGTTATTTAACCATCATAACGGTATTAGCCAATTGGCTTTTTGATGGTTTCTGTCAGATCCGGAGACTAGTCAATTGACTCTTCACTCCGTAGACCTGTAAGAGGGATAGAATGGATTTATAGCCCGAGTTAGAGCAGGCCATTTCACAGCGGTTGCTTATTAGATTAAGTCATGAATTAATAACCTACTACCTAAATCTGGGAGTGACACCTGCCTCCCTGTTTTCCTGTCTTAAGAGAATAGCTAGTGGACCTGTCTGGTGTCTTCGCCGTAACCTACGATCATACCGGCCGAGGCCTGATATGAGCGGGTTGGGGCTGGCACGAGCGGCCTCATACAGGTTTCTAGCCAATCGAGCAATGAACTCGTCTACGGTTGGCAAGTTTAGCTCATCGTGGAACTTCTCTCTCGAAGCGACTCGCGGGAGATGTGTTATGATGCGAATCACCTGGTTCTGGATAACTTGGAGTTTCCGGAGATGGGTCACTGCCGCGAACCCCCATGCGGGTGCGGCATAGGTTATTACAGACCGAATGAGGGCCTTATACATGGTAAGTCCTACCCCCAGGTTGTCAGGAGTGAAGGCCGCCAGAATGGGATAGTATCTATCAATCCATTGGCCTTACGAAGAAGGGAATGGATATGATCTCGGAACGTAAGATGAGAGTCCATAATGATCCCTAAGTATTTAATTTGGTTCATCCACGGCATTGCTTGTCCGAAAAGTGTGGGTGGAGTTGGTATGTCTTCGAGCCTCGCTCTTAGTGAAAAGAGTATGGCCTGACATTTATCTACATTGACCTTGATTCTCCAGTCGTGGAACCACGGCTGGAGGTGATCTAAGATCGACTGCAATCTACGGGACGCTAACCTGTAGGTTTTGCCCATCGCCAAGAGGGCAGTGTCATCTGCATAGATATACAGATGGCTACTTCTGCCGTGGATATAGCGAAACGGGACTCCTGCGTGAATTTCACGAGGGGTGGAGAAACTAGTGCCTACTCTGGTCTTGAATGTACGGCCTCGGAGGTAATCTGAAATGAGGCGTACCATTCCATCTGGGACTCCCATGCCCAGTAGCTTAACCAGGAGTCCTTCATGCCAAACCTTGTCGAATGCTCGCTCGATGTCCAGGTAAGCTGCAGCTACGACACGCTTCGTGCTCATGCCCCAGGTAATGTCCTCCGTCATGCGGAGTGCCTGGAGTGTAGTGGAACGACCAGGGTGGAAGCCGAACTGCTGGGGGGGGGGGTACCTAGCTCCTTAATTTATAGTGCCAGAGGGAGTCAGCCGAGGAGCTGTGCGCCGATTGGCTGTTATTAGTGCGGACCGCGGCGAGAACGTTCTATAAATTAAGGAGCTAGGTACCCTCAGATATCACTTAACCCTGAAGATGAGGAAGATGAACATCCTCGAAACGTCGGTGGATCACCAACTTATGACCTGGCTGGAAGCCCGAGAAAATTTCGAATTATCACGTCGCCAGGAAAGCTTCAGTAGTTATTTCAAATGAATATATATTTGTAATCCTTTTAACTGTTTTGCTAAAGAAGCAAGCACGAGTCTTGAGAAAAGTGTAAATATAATGTAAGAGGAATTGAAAATGCATGGTTACGGTCTTAGCGTTGTGGGTACTACTGTAGCCTATACACAAAGTTAAATTTTTACGAGGTTAAGTGAGCGAGTGTGCATAAAGATCGAGTTGTGTGTATTGTAATTATTTTCTCTACTGTGCTTATTACATTAATTATTTGGCCATGATTGTTTGGCTAAACACCTGCATAGAATTGGAATATATCAGTCTCCTAACTGTCCATTGTGCAACTCAGAGCAAGAAATGGATTCGGAACACCTCAAAATCTGTGCTTCATTGGCTGGTCATGATAATATCTTTGAAAAATATTGGAATGCAAGAGGTCAAATGGCTTTGTCAAACCCCTGGCATTAGAAAACAACAACAACAACATTAATTATTAGGATTATTTTGGGCCTAAATAATTACGAGTAATATTTGTTCATAAAATCAGTCTGCTTTAGGGATTCGGGCTGTTTATTAACAAATTTGTCCGCGGAAAGAGGTTTTTCTTACATGAATCGCATTAAAAACTATTTGCGTAGTTGCATGTCACAACAAAGACTCTCGTCAATCGCAATTATTTCCATGCAGAAACAAATTATGCACAAGATTATGAAAAAATCAGCCTTTCCACAACGATGTTACTGATAAATTCGCTGCCATGAACAGAAGGATTCAACTTGTCTTAAAAAGTTGGTATGATTATTTATTACCGTTAATTTATGATTTTATTATTATTATTATTATTATTATTACTATTATTATCGTCATCATCATCATCATCATCATGTGTCAGGTATTTTAAATATAGCCTACCGGTATTTAATATACATAAGCCTAATACATGATTTTTGTTATAAAATTAGAAGTCTACCTAACACTGCTTCACACACCTTTTACGTCACGAGCCGCCACTTATGTACAATCACTGTCAATCGGCACTCAACTGACTCAATGATACGTAACTGTTTCTTCTCACTCCGCATTGCGTGGTAGCTACCTGTCGCATTTTTTTCCGCACCATGAATACTCGCATTCGTTTCCTGGTTAGTGATATTTCCTAATCTTTCACACTTTGAAGTGGAATCCGTGCGTCGCGAATCTGGTCACTGTGTATCGCAGGTCGTATAGGGGCTTTGCCCAGGTCTTGTATCAGTGGCGGCTTGTACATATATTTTTTTTTAGTGAGGTACCTCAATAATTTATTTTGAAATCCGTTCTTCATGCAATATAAATAGGTCTACGTTCATATTCATGTAAAATTATTATTGATTGTATAATTAGGTCTAATTTATGTGTATATATTTAATTAGGCCTATATACTTAATCACAAGTTTATACACGCATAAACTGTGTCACGATCAACAAATTATATATGTTAAATAAATCTGGACTAGCTACGATGCTATTTTAAGCAATAAGTATGCCTACAGCCTCACTTTAAATGTGTTTCTCCTTTCGTTGCGTTCCTCCTTCCTTGATCCTGTAATTCATGAGTAGGGCCCGGATATATATGCACTGAAAATACCTCAAATATGCATGCAAATATGCACTAAAATGTTGAAAATATGCACTAAAAACAAAACAATATGCACTAACCAAATCTTGCAACTGTACTGTGGTTGGTTTTTTCCAACACTTTGCATGAAAGTAAATGAGGTTTGCTGGCTTGTTTTGGACATAATTTACCCACTATGAAGTTCGCTAAGTATCTGCCACACGAATCTGTTGATTCATCAACCAAAATCCTTACGCAGTTCCCTCCTATGTCAGACCGTATTAAATCCAGGATAGAAGCATGTAGCGAAAGTAAATAATTTTTCCTAAGAGTGGATTCATCCGGTGTCCTCTGATTAAGACAATATTTTTGAAGAAATGATCGTAGATGTGGATTATTTAATTTATGCAGCGGAATGTTCTGCATACAAAAGCTTTACAAAAGTCAGCGGAAAATGACCGTGATTTCGTCTGAGTTAAAAGTACCTGTTGCGTGTTCATACCCTTTTGTTTTGACCAGAGATGTGCAGTTGTTTTCGAATGCTGTTCTAGTTAAAAAATTTTCTCGCATTTCACAGTGTTCTCACATACTTGACAATACACTACATCGCCGTCAGTTGAATAGTCACTATTGCCTGAAATCCACTGTTACATTAAAAAGGATTTACTGGACTTATCTTTAGGCATTTTTAATTTAATCTGACAGAACACCGCATAAACTATCAGTAGATGAAAAACAAGTCAACATATGAACACCTGCGGTCCTGTCGACACAAACTTTGAGATGATACTGCATTGAGAAAGGAATGTAAGAAATTCCTTCTGTGAAGAAAAATCTGCAACGTCCATCTATCTGCATGTATTGTGAGACTGGAAGTATGGTTACGTTAACATTTCACTTGAAATTGGAAGGCTATTGTGGTGCCAAAGGATGTTCGACATACAAATTCATTAGTAGATTTACAGTTCGTTCAGAAATGTCAGATAATTGATCATAAATAAACTAAATAAATGCTGAAACGTGAACTAACCCTCAAAATATGCATTTGCATATGCGCATATGCATTTTCGAAAAATCCGGGCCCTATTCATGAGATACTTATCCATATAACTAATGCCGGTAATATGCTCACAGGTCACATTATTTACATTAAATTACAATAACTAATTATACTAACAATTATTTGTACAAGAAATTCATTCGTCTGGTTTTCAGTCACGCAAATCGATCAATAGTTTCCTTATTGAAATGTGGCAAAGGTTCTTTTTTCTACTGTCAACATTGAATACTGTAGCATTATTTAGATGGTCTCTCAACAATGTATTTTTATCTAGTTCCGAAATGAAATTCACTAAGCCTAGAAAAATACCGCGATTTTGTGATTCTTGTATTTCGTCATGTCCACGCAGTGCGAGTTCAAATATATCACAAAATTTAATGCACTCAATCATTTTCGAAAGAATATTCCTGTTTTTATCTAGGTCTACTTCTTGATTGTGACGTCTTACAGATTGCTAATACACAGGGTCAAGTTGAGATTTACATATGTTGATGTATTTATATACGATTTTGAAGATTCGTGCTTAGAAATCCTTTCTCATAAATGTTCCTTGTCGGTTAGGCTACACTGCGTAACAAATTTTAACTTTTGCGCTGGGCATGTGATACATGTTTTCAATATAATTTGAGCCTCCTGAATACGAATATAACAATAAAAAACAGTTATTGGTTACGGTTTTTGAGAAATGTTTGAATATATATCTATTCAAAAGACTGTTTTATATAATGACAATAAGGTTAAATATTCACTGTTCAGAAGATTACGTTTGAGAGTAAGGATGGACTCCATTGAGTCTATAATACTAAATTATAAAAAAATAGTGAACTATTGTAACTAGAATTTGTATTGTGTGAGAGTTGTTTTAAATACCATTTCGACGATAATTTTCTGGCGTGCTGCAGCACGTAGGGAGACGCCGTCACTGGTAGTCGTAGATTTCCATGTTGGCGGCCATTCAAGTTGTATTCAGCCTCACCGCCTGCGAAGGTAGACTGCCAGCAGTACTTGTACAGACCTCAATGAGCGGTGGTTCTGAGCTCGTTTCCTGGAAATAAGAGTCGAAGTTGAAAGAACCATTAAAAACTATTGTAATTAGCCAGGATTTTGTTTTCTTACTTTCAACGACAGAGTGTTTCAACAGGAAAACTTTACAAATTAAACATATCGAAAGTCACTGATTTCCGCATCCATAAATTAGCATGCTTAAAAGTAAATTTCCGCGCCTGTAAGTGTACTTTAAAAACACGCTAATTATAAATTCTGAAAACATGCATTCCAACTATTTATTTATTATAAAAATATTCACAACACAGTTATTTAAACTGGAAATTACAACATTTGCAGATTTGATACTTACATTATTCTGTTTCGAATCACTCATTTTCGTAATTATATTTTATCATTTTCGTTGTAGTAATTGTATATTACAAATTACGTGACAAGCAGAAAACAACTTCCTAATAACCAGCAAAACAATCACGATGGTCTACTACGAATACATACCCGAAGGCCGTGAAATTTCTCTCTTTCCATGCGTCTTTATCATCAGAAGTTCGCCATTGCGAGAGAACCAATCAATAATTTTATTCTCTTTCAAATATAAATACATCAGGGATTCTCGAGCGACTCTCTGTAAAATCTTGTATGAAACACATTAGAAACTAGCGTTTTAAACACTTGCCATGTTGTCCACCTCCCCTTGGTGTAGGTGGACAGTCTTCATTTCTCGTACTTAAACGCTCTCATTTCGCAATTTGTTGCATAAATAGCTATTATACGACTATTTCAGATACCATTACCTTTTAAACATATTTACAAATATACATTTTGTAAACATATCTACATTACACTTTTCATTGGCAATAAATAATTTTGCATAATGTTGTTACATTTACGGTATAAGAGTAACTATTTTAACACTTTCGTTAATAGTAAATCAGTTTAAGTAGTGGTTATTTTGCAACGCTGTTACAACATGCGTACTCACCTTAGAGCTGAGCACCGCGGGGGCAGGGTGTAGGGGCAGTCTCCTCTGACTGCCATAAGTGCAGCAGGGAAGAGTGTTTCCGTCTGTTGGCAAGTGCGACTGAATTTACTGCGATGTAGCAATTTTTTCTGGAAATAAAATCGATTTCTTATTAAATAAAAAGAACAAATGGCGATGGAATATCCTGTTCCTTTTACCTTAAGGATTTAGTGTGTGAAGTTACAGTTATTGAACACTCTACACATTTTCTTACCACCTTTTACAGTTGAGATGCAGCTCTTTGCTTGTTTCATTTTCTATGAACTGAAACAACCCAGAACTCACCACGTGGAGGTGGCTGCATGTCGAGTTCCGCCCTGCCCATCCCAACCTCCCTTCCATATATGGGCAGTGCGTTATTCTTTGTCAATTTCAAATAATCTTCATTCTCTTCCACTTGAATCAACATTTAGGTTTCCAATTCATATCTTTTCTCAACTTATAAAAGTTAGATTATTAAGATACTCCAGTACAATATAATCAATCAATGCATGTCAGTGCAACGAAATATATGAAGAAATGCTTGATGTCATTCTTTTTGTCTGTTGTAGACTATACGTTTTTTTTCTTTTGTAGGACGCTGCATATAGGTCAAGATGTATATACGATAGCAAAAATGTAAGACATCTTTCGGTACGATGGATGAATCGCCCATAGTTAAGTTAAATTAAATAAATATATCTGTAATTTTTTAATTGATTTGCTGAAGAAGGAAGCATCAGTCTTGAGAAAAGTGGAAATATAATGTAAGAGGAATTGAAAAAAAAAACGGTTATGGTGTTAGCGTTGTGGGTACTACTGTAGCCTATATTCAAAATTAAATTTTCCGCGGTTTCGTGAGCGAGTGTGCATAAAGATCGCGTTGTGTGCGTTAATTATTTTCTCTATTCTTAGTTATTGCTTTAATTATTAGGACTATTTTAAATAATTAAGAGTAATATTTGTTCATAAAATCAGTGTGCTTTAGGGATTTGGGCTCTTTATAAACAAATTTGTCCGCGTAAAGTAGTTTTCCTTACATGATTCACATTAAAAACTATTTGCGTAGTTGCATGTCACAACAAAGACTCTCGTCAATCGCAAATATTTCCATGCAGAAACAAAATGTGCAGAAAATTATTTTAAAAACCAGCCTTCCACAACGATGTTACTGACAAAATCGATGCCATGAACAGAAGGATTCAACTTGTCTTCAAAATATTGGTACCGGTATGATTATTTATACCATTAGATTATTATTATTATTATTATTATTATTATTATTATTATCATCACCATCAATGTCACGTATTTTGAATATACCGCTATTTAATATACATAAGCCTATACATGTTTTTTTAAATATAAAATTAGAAGTCGACCTAACATTGCTTCACGCTCCTTCTATGTCACGAGCAGCCATTTTGCGCTCCGTAAAATCTAAATAGATGATGCAAACGCCTGAATATCTTTATTTGCTCTGATAGCCAGGTTACACACAGGGTGTTCTAAGTGCGCGTCTGAATGAGAAGAACGTGATAATGCCGGTGAAATCAGTCCGGAAGTCCAGCATTGAAAGTTACACAGCATTTGCTCATATTCGCTTGAGAGAAAACCCCGGAAAAAAACCTCAATCAGGTAACTTGCACCGACCGGCAATCGAACCCGGGCCACCTGGTTTCTCGACCAGACGCGCTAACCGGTACTCCACCGGTGTGGACGCTTTCCTTGATACAATTATTGCATTTATATAATATATAATTTTACAGATTTTTTCCGTCTGTCCTAGAGGTGTACATTTTTACTACCGTAATCATTTCTCCTACATTTCAAACATGATATTTTCGTTTCCTTTTAAAGCATGCTTTAGGTTCTGTGGCATTTCCTATTACATTCTGTTGTCCCTTTTCAGCATTGTTCTTGTTACTGATTCAGATCGTCGTACAGTACAATATCGTCCTCATCATAATAATATCAGAGGTTATTTCCACAGTCTGTCATATTGAGGCGATGGAGATCTCTTTCCATGCAGTTCTCGCTATTTGGCAATATGAATAGCCTAAGGCGACTGCTTGTCTTCCATCCAGAAGTCACTTGTCCTCTATCTTAAGTCACTTTTTCGTTGCATATCATTGCAGTTTAGTCCCACTTCGGTGTTTTTCATAAAGTCTTGTGAGTTTTCTGTTACAGCAGAAGAATCGTAATTTTTTATTGCAAACATAAAAATTCAAACGATTTTCCAGTGTTAGATGTTGTAACTTTCTTAAATAACTGAAATGATGCAAATTTTCAAAAATGGATATTCTGAAGTCTATTTTTGTGTCTACTTTGTTGTAGCACAACAGTTGTTGAATATGCAGACAATAGTAACATTTATTGTAATTTCAGAAATTACGATTTTATCCTTCATTCTGGTGTTGCAATATCAAAGTTTTCAGTTTCTTTAGCTACGGTGTAAGTCAAGAAATTATCGACCGTTTAACATTTCACCGTTGTATATATTGTGAAGTCTATGTCTCTGTTGAGTATAATTTCAATTCTGTTTCCTATTTTAATTTCCGTTATTATGTTCATATATTTCTTCAGTAAAATACTGTAATTGCTCTCGAATACAAGAGTATTACATTTGTTTAATATGTAATGAGATTTCTTCACGTTATTCTTCAAGATTTAGACAAATACAAATGTTTTATGTTATAAAATTGCAATGACAGATCCTCTACTATTCGGTGAAATAATTTAGAGAGCGGAATATTGTAAACCATCATTTAAAATTAACTATGCATTTTACTATTTCTTTTCCATGTGAAAACAAAGCATTAGGCTCTTTCCTTTGTTGATAGTACAGTCGTATCTAAAGAAACTACTGACTATACTGAAATCGAGGAATTTAATTTTAATTTACAAACATCTTAGCATCAAGTACATATTTTAAAATTAAATATTACGAACTACAACTAAAGTATTATACCTAATGTAAATGTAACGCATCCACAGTTGGCACCAACTACTTCCAATCAAACGGTCGCTATCGTTAAAGATATACAAACAAATTACTAGTTAAATTGTTATATGGGTATTATAAATGCCAAACAAATTTTGAAATAAATTCACATTATCAGTACTTGTTAAGAATTAACTAATTTGAAAAAAGGATTTTTCTAAAGAAATCATATATTCGATACTGGCTAACAATAATCTGATATGAAGCAACACTCTTGAAAGGATATTACATAACCAGTACAATAAGAAGATATAAGGATCAAATACTTTTTAGAATAAATTAACATATTCAGTACATTGTATCTGATCTAATCTGATCTGATCTGATCTGATCTGATCCGATCCGATCCGATCCGATCTGATCTGATCTGTCCCGATCTGATCTGATATGTCCTGATCTTATCTGATCTGATCTGTCCTGATCTTATCTGATCTGATCTGTCCTGATCTTATCTGATCTGATCTGTCCCGATCTGATCTGTCCCGATCTGATCTGTCCCGATCTGATCTGTCCTGATCTGTCCCGATCTGATCTGTCCTGATCTGTCCCGATCTGCTCTCATGTGATCTGTCCCGATCTGATCTGTCCTGATCCGTCCCGATCTGTCCTGATCTGATCTGTCCCGATCTGTCCTGATCTGATCTGTTCCGATCTGTCCTGATCTGATCTGTCCCGATCTGTCCTGATCTGATCTGTCCCGATCTGTCCCGATCTGATCTGTCCTGATCTGTCCCGATCTGTCCTGATCTGATCTGTCCCGATCTGTCCTGATCTGATCTGTCCCGATCTGTCCTGATCTGATCTGTCCCGATCTGTCCTGATCTGATCTGTCCCGATCTGTCCTGATCTGATCTGTCCCGATCTGATCTGTCCCGATCTGATCTGTCCCGATCTGATCTGTCCTGATCTGTCCCGATCTGATCTGTCCCGATCTGATCTGTCCCGATCTGATCTGTCCTGATGTTATCTGTCCTGATCTGATCTTATCTGTCGTGATCTGATCTGATCTGTCCTGATCTGATCTGATCAGTCCTGATCTGATCTGATCTGTCCTGAGCTGATCTGATCTGATCTGATCTGTCCTGAGCTGATCTGATCTGATCTTATCTTATATTATCTGATCTTATCTGAACTTATCTTATCTTATCTAGTTATGCTTACGCTTATGCTTACGCTTACGCTTGAGCTTACGCCTAAAGAAGCGGCAAACCCCGCGACATATATATATGAAACAGGACCAGCAACCATTCTTCGTTGTCCTGTCGTCATCTTCTTCTTCTTCTGGTGAAAGCTTGGTGGATAATGCTGGCATGGTGTCTGACATGGGTCCAAGCATTTGTTCTGCCATGGGTGGTTGCATTGAATCAGACATGTGATCTGGCATGGGAATTAGCATGCGATCTGTCATGGCCGCTGGCATTTGATCTGGGATGACAGGTTGGATGGAATCTGTCATGTGATCTGTGCTGACTGGTGGGGTGGAATCTGGCATGTGACTGACATGTGACCTGGCATGATATCTCAGATGTGATATGGCATGGTAACTGGCATGTTTCCTGGCATGTAATCTGGCTAAGAAACTGTCATGTGATCTGGCATGAAAGGTGGTATGATATCTGACATCAGTTCTCATGTGATCTGGCATGCTTAATTCCCATGCTGATCTGATAGCTGGCATGGCTTTTGTTTCTGGCATGGTATCATGAATATCTGTGTTGCTTGGCATTAGGTCTGCAAGAAACAAAATAAACTTGATCGTTAAGCATGTTCGTTGCATTCACAGGCTTTCAGTGAATGGCGTATTAATAGGACTAGGATTCATATGGAGATGCATATTTTTACTGTCCATTTGCAAGTCATGCAAAATCATTTTATACAATCCATGATCTACTAATCTGTGAAGCGAAGAAGTAATAAAAATTGGGATGAGAATTACTTCAGTAAGAGTAATTATATTTAAACATGACACACAATGAAGCAACAGGTCTCGACCCGTCCGCTCTCTGCAGCAGCAGCAGCAGCGACTGATATTTTCTATCCTTATCTGTTGTGTCTGTCTTCCACGTCTTGTGCACCGTGTGACAACGTCGTACTGCTACTAACACTCGATTGGCGTAGGCCATATGCCATATACCTTTAGTGAAGTACTTTATGTGGGATGTGCCAATGTAAGAGGCATATATATCAGCATTACGACGAAGTGAAGTGAAACGACTAGAATCATTTGAAATGTGAATATGGAGAAGAATGGAGCGTGTGAAATGGACTGACGGAATGTGTGGGTGAAGGAAGAATAGTGCTGAAACTGATGAGGAAAGAAAAAAGAAATTGGCTGGGTCGCTGGCCGAGGAGAAACTGCTTACTGAAGGATCTACTGAAAGCAGTGCTGAACAGTAGAAAATTTTGATTGCAGGGGACTATATCAGTTCATAGAAATTAAGTTATGGTTTATTTAACGACGCTCGCAACTGCAGAGGTTATATCAGCGCCACCGGTGTGCCGGAATTTTGTTCTGCAGGAGTTCTTTACATACCAGTAAATATACTGACATGAGTCTGTCGCATTTAAACACACTTAAATGCCATCGGCCTCGGCTGGGGTCGAACCTGCAACCTCGAGCATTAGAGGGCCAGCGCTATACCAACTACGCTACTGAGGGCGACCAGTTGATAGATAACATTAAGATATAGGCTATGGATCATATGCAGAGACTCAGAAAAAAGCGGAAAATAGGGAAGATTGGAGAATGCTGGATTTGCAGTGAAATATCTGTCCTGGAACATTTGTGAAGATGTGTACACCGCGCACCTCTTAGCTTTACAAACCACTCACTATTGCTGGTGTAGTGTGGATTTGTACGAAACCGGTCTCGCACCTCGCATGCGTCGTTTCTTCAAAAGCAAGCCTTGAAAGACTTGATGGTAGGCTCCCACATTTCAGTGCACCACACTGATTTCTGTCTGAGATTTAGACTCAAACATAAGCGCAGCTTAAATGATACTGACTAAACCGACACAGTAATCATCAACCATTTTGAATTGTGAATATTTTTAATAAAATAAATAAACTATTTCATTCAAGTGAAATAAAAAATTGAGGGAGGACTACTCTATTAAAAGAGGAAAACGAAGTATCTTAGTAATGTGCTTAATAGTGTATTTTCTACTTATAATATATTTATTTTTTTAAATTGTGTTTTTGAATAATAAACAATGGTTCATTGTAGTGTATGCGATATTAGCACTCAAAGGAAAAGGGGGATTGGTAGACGACTGCAAACTAATTGCAGATGGCTTTCAAACCTTCAAGCATAATATCCACGGGCCAGTTCAAAAGGGAATCAACTCAAAATTTAAAGTTTTGAGACAACTGAAATTCAAAGCTTCACGTTGCTGTGGAAATCCAATTAACAAAACATGATTTCAGTTTCATTAATTTCAAACCGTGACATACTCAGAATTTTTTTAAATGGGGGAGGCGTTATTAAAATTGTTTACAATTTGCATATCGGTATTTATATTTTGTGTATTGTTATTATTATTATTATCATTATCATTATTTTTAAAAGACATATTGGTTCAGAAAAGTGTGAATACAATTAATAATTATATATAATAAATAAATTTTCAGTCATATTAAATATTGTGATGTAACAGATTATCTGACCTCAAAAACTGAAAAGTATATATGACTGAAAATTTATTTATTATATATAATTATTAATTATCATTATTATTATTATTATTATTATTATTATTATTATTATTATTATTATTATTATTATTATTATTATTATCAGCAGCAATTCATTTTGCACAGAGAGATGTGAAACTAGTACCGGGAAGAACGTTAGCGACAACGTCGTCAGGCCGCGGCTGCAAAGAAAAATTTGAAAATGTAAAACTTTCACTATCCTCGCGAGAATCACTACCGGTACGCGACTTTTTTTATTTAAAAAAGTTGTAAAATTGAGCTCTGCGGTTGCTTAGAAATATCAAAGAACCCAGAACAATAATGTGAAGTTTATATTAAAAATATTAACTGACAAATGCACAAAACGTTAAACGAACGTTTCACAATTAAGTCAGAACTCTAACGAACGGGTGAATACCGCTCTTAAATTGAGTTTAAAGTCGGCAGTGCACAGTATTTAACATCTGCACTACAGGATTGTCAAACATCCTTTTCAATTTCATACTGTGTCAGCTTCATTTTATTACAAGGTTGGTACGAGGCCGTAGGTCTCTCTGTATAAAAAATATAACATTGTTATAATTTGAATGTGCCGTAGCATCTAGGACTGGGATTATATTGAAGGAAAGGTAGGAAGACTATGCCTTATGTCGATGTTGATTTTGTTACTCTGACAGTGAAAAATTAGAGAAGGGGAAACGATTGTGGATTAAAAAATACTCAAATCTAAATCTGTACTCTTTTTTTTAAGTTCAGGGGGGTTCTAACCCATTAATCCCCCCCCCCTTGCGTACGCTCCTGAGTTGAACGATTCTTCGATTTTTCACAACATAAATCTTAAAAATGCAGGTTTCTCAAAACTTAGGATTTTGAGTTAAACCAACTCAAAATGGGCCGTCGATATTGTTTGGTGTCTTGACTTCCTGCACTTTGTTAAGAAACGACTTAATAATATATGATATGATTATGTTTTCTATCACTCTCTTATTAAAACTCTAGAGGATTTCGCGGTAAAACTGTTAAAATAATGTTCTTTCTTTCTTTCTTTCTTTCTATCAAGAACCTAATATGTTTAACGTAAAACATTTAAGAACAGGTTCTGCGAACTGCGACAAATTCCATAAGTGAATCGGACGACTGGTGAGAAATGGCCGAATGACACCACTGGATAAAACCCTATTCGCTATCAATCATCATCGTGTCCTCCTTTCCGAAGGTCGATTCCAAATATGCCTCCACTCGTCTCTATCTTTCCAAGCATTTTTCCTCTTTATTTTATTTATTTTTAATTATTTAATGACGCTGTATCAACTACAAGGTTATTTAGCGTCGATGAGATTGGTGATAGCGAGATGGTATTTGCGGGATAAGGCCGAGGATTCGCCATAGATTACGTGGCATTCACATTACGGTTGGAGAAAACCTCGGAAAGAACCCAACCAAGTAATCAGCCCAAGCGGGGATCGAACCTGCGCCCGAGCGCAACTTCAGACAGGCAGGCAACCCTCTTAGCCGACTAAGCCACGCAGGTGGCCTTTTCCTGTTTATTTCATCCCACTTGTATCCCCGTTCTTTTAAGTGCTTCTGAATTTGATCTATCCATCTTTCCCGTGGTCTTCCCATTGGTCGTCTTCCTTTCACTTTTAAATTTAATATTGTCTTTGTCAGACTTTTCCTGTCCATTCTTTTAAGGTGTCAAAACCATTTCAAGCTCTTATTTTCTAATTTCCGAGGCGTACTTGTACCAATAATAATTCAAATGTCCTGAACTTGTGCAAAGCTGAAACCGCTACTACTTCAGAATATAAACAATTAGCTACTGTACCTTCCCATGTATAAGTTTGGCCAACTTCGAAGGCTCTATACTGCTGGTCCTGAAACCACGGGTTTTCGCCGAACTCATCGCTGTCACTGCTTTCTGTTGTTTCTTCATGTACACCTAAAAGACAATGTAATTCTGAGTTGAAATCTTCATAATACACTGTTTGCTAACTATGAAGAGGATAAATAGTTACTGTCACTTTTAAATTTAATATTTCCCTCGACAGACTTTCCCTGTCCATTCTTTTAAGGTGTCAAAACCATTTTAAGCTCTTATTTTCTAATTTCCAAGGCGTACTTGTACCAATAATAATTCAAATCTCCTGAACTTCTGCATAGCTGAAACCGCCACTACTTCAGAATATAAACAATTAGCTACTTACCTTCCGATGTATAATTTTGGCCAACTTCGAAGGCTGTAAACTGCTGGTCCTCATACCACGGGTATTCCCCGAACTCATCGCTGTCACTGCTTTCTGTTGTTTCTTCATATCCATCTAAAAGACAATGTAATTCTGAGTTGAAATCTTCATAATACACTGTTTGCTAACTATGAAGAGGATAAATAGGTACTATCACTTTTAAATTTAATATTCTCCTCGACAGACTTTCCCTGTCCATTCTTTTAAGGTGCTCAAACCATTGTAAGCTCTTATTTTGTAATTTCTGAGGCGTACTTGTACCAATAATAATTCAAATCTCCTGAATTTCTGCATAGCTGAAACCGCCACTACTTCAGATTATAAACAATTAGCTACTTACCTTCTATTTGAGAACTTTCCCCGACTTCCAACGCATTCATATCTCTCATGTGTTGCACCCACTCTCGGACTTTCCTGTTGAATGATGACAAACGGTCACTCCCGGAATCGCTGTCCTCTTCTGTATGGGTGGAAGCCGCTGTCTCCGGCATACCACCCGATGTTGTTTCATGTTCAGCTAGAAGACAATGTAATTCTGAATTGAAACCTTCATAATACACTTGTTGCTAAGTATGAAAAGGATACATTGGTACTGTCCGGCTGAATGGTTATGTTGCATCCCGGTTTGCACCATTCGTTTCTCCCGTCCTCTCTGAAAGGGCTAGTGCCTGAGTTGTTAGGCTCTTCTCTGCAAATATTTTCTGTACGGGACTGGAAGTTTGCGCAGCATTATACAGCTGTTTAAAGTAATTAAAAAAAAAGGCCCTCGTAAGTAAGTAAATGTCATGTGATTTCCCCCGTTTTGACGACCATGTGACAACCACTCGAATGGACAATAGCATGACAACATGTACGTCACCAAACTGTTAACAGGAAGTGAATGATAAAAGTAAAGTCTGAAAAGAAATCAAAAGATGAAGCACATAGCTACGGTTACATCTAATATAGTTATAACCTCAAAGAAAAATAAATTCAGGGAGCTGAAATAAAGGAAGTTTAGACTTTAATTAAAAATGAAATTAATTTATCCATATTCTTTTATTTACAGGTGGCTCCTAAATGTTGTATGTCTGTGTGTACCAGCAATTACCAGAGTGCTATAAATGAGTGTTATGTTACAGTTCTCAAATTTCCAACTGAAAAGGATGTTACGTGGCTAGAAGCTGCTCGTATACCACGAAATGTCTTCACGTTAACAAAGCATTCAGTTGTATGTATTGAACACTTTGGAGTAAACGAATTAGAGACGGATCTTTGTTTAGTCGTATCCCCTATTATAATAACATCACCTTGGCATACAAGAAACAATAAAAATTCCAAGCAAGAAAATAATAGGCTTATTTTTAAAGTAGATTCATTGAGAGATAGTAGTATTCAATGGCTTTAACATACATTTTAAGAAAATGTTGGCCTAAAAATTCTAGGCGAAAGATAAAAGAGGGATATGGGATGAAGATATCAAAAAGGTGATAAATGATAAACGTGAAGGTTATCTCCGATTTTTACAGTTCGTGCATAATAAAATTATGTGTATAATTTAAAATTTTAAGTCTCGTCACGAAGATGGGGAGTAAACTAAGACACGATCTGGGCACTGGGTGGCCATAAGAGCGCTACAAATCACTACAAAAGTATCATATAGGCGCTATCATAGCACTTCGTATCTGCTCGCGTACTTTGCGCCAACGCGTATTTTACGCACCCTAAATTTTAAAGGATTATTTTGAACTTTAATTTTGCTCCGTGTATTTTCCGCACACATTTTACGCACAATTTTTTTTCAGTGAAGTATGAGTTTTCCCCTTCCTAAATGCCATTGCCAATATTTGCATTCCACGGCATTGTACCCAACCCAACTACCTGCTTCATGAAGAAACCCTAAATAACGTTACTTCAACACTGATGCTTGTCCTTGTAAATTACTCCAAAGGGCAGTGACTGTGACAAGTTTTATTGTTTAACATGTATAGTGCAGTCGAACCCCTACAGCCCAGGCTGCGCAGAAGTTTAGAGTAGGGACAAATTGAAGCTTGCGTCCGCCGCCATGCTTTGGGAGAAGCATCGGTTGGCAGACGGCTCTACTATGCAATGCTGAATGTTTAATATATATGTTTGGTGTCTATTATAAATCAATCTGAATGAATAAGTGAAAAAAAAAATCTTATTAACATTTAAAGCGACCACGTTAAAGACATAATCAAGCTTAGTTACTGTTAGTTTGACATGAAACGAAAGAAAACTGTAACAATTTGATACCTTAACTAAAGATGTTGTATAGTTATTTGACAACATATAGAGCGAACAGAAATACAAATGCATACTGGATTGTAGTAATAGTTCAGATGAAAAGAAAATTATTAGTATTAACTATTATTAACAAAACGCTGCCTGTGTAAGACGTTACATTAGGCCTACATTGTAAACATGTTTGCTTTGATGTGGACGAGAAATGAACAATATTTATTCGCTTCCGTATCACATATTTTACACCTGTAAAATAGAAACACGTACATAATGTTTTAGTTAGAAATATAAGTAGGCCTACCGTACAATAGCTTATTATCAAAGCTGTAGAATGAAATAAACGTCATATGCGTGAATTAGACAATTAGTCATATAATAGAACTCAGGCCTAGTGTACAGAACATCTTGCCTATTGATTTATTATTATTATTATTATTATTATTATTATTATTATTATTATTATTATTATTATTATTATTATTATTATTATTATTATTGACTCCGTTAAATATTGTCTTACAACATTTTTATGTAAAGTCGTGTTGTACTGGTAACCTTAAGGTGTGTGCTAAAATCTTCTCTTTATGTAATACTTTCTTTTATTTGGTTATTTAATGACGCTGTATCAACTACTAGACTACTTAACATCGATGGTATTAATGATAGGGAGATATTTGGCGACACGAGGCCAAGGATCCGCCATAGATTACATGACATTCACCTTACGGTTGGGGATATAAGAAAAAAACCCAACCAGGAAATCAGCGTGAATCGAACCCGCGACCGAGCGCGACTCCGGACCGACAGTCCTTGGCCCACTGAGCTACGTCAGTAGACTTTTATGTACTTTTATGGTCAGTTTAACAAGTTTAAAATATGATTCTCCGGAGGAATCTGGAATCCATTTTCTAAAATATGTTCCTGTAAGTGTAGAAAGATTGTACAAGCGTTCTACTTCTAGAGCACATTGTTTTCACACGATGTAAGAGTGGGTGGTAATATGCCATTGAACTGTCAACATCTGTATAATCGCTCTTTCACTTAAGCGGCATATTTCTATGATGATGGTATGGCAAGACTCCCATTATTCTTTCGTTAAAAAAATAAAAGAGATTCTGTTTACTGCTGGTAGGCTACGTACCATAAATTGAGGATGTCACCCGAATAATGACGTATACCCTTATATGCCCGTTTTCCAAGGATTAAGGGATTAGATAGTTCAATGCGTATAGTACGCTGTAGCAAATTTTCGCTAGTCTAGCTTCAATACGTAACACAGGACACAATGTTACGTGTTTACGTTGAACGACTGTCACTGTCGCTGTAGTAGGCGCTACTACAGCTACAGTGACAGTCAGATGTTGTTGCAAGCCATACTGTAGTAGGCTAGTATTCGATGTTTACTTCAGGTTGTAAGTTGCAGCAGTGAATCATGACCGAAAACATTGGAAAAAAGAAGCTTGTGAACAAAACTAAATGGAAAACTGAAGGTTGTAAGTTGCAGCAGTGAATCATGACCGAAAACATTGGAAAAAAGAAGCTTGTGAACAAAACTAAATGGAAAACTGAAGGTTGTAAGTTGCAGCAGTAAATCATGACCGAAAACATTGGAAAAAAGAAGCTTGTGAACAAAACTAAATGGAAAACTGAAGGTTGTAAGTTGCAGCAGTGAATCATGACAGAAAACATTGGAAAAAAGAAGCTTGTGAACATACTAAATGGAAAACTGAAGGTTGTAAGTTGCAGCAGTGAATCATGACCGAAAACATTGGAAAAAAGAAGCTTGTGAACATACTAAATGGAAAACTGAAGGTTGTAAGTTGCAGCAGTGAATCATGACCGAAAACATTGGAAAAAAGAAGCTTGTGAACAAAACTAAATGGAAAACTGAAGGTTGTAAGTTGCAGCAGTGAATCATGACCGAAAACATTGGAAAAAAGAAGCTTGTGAACAAAACTAAATGGAAAACTGAAGGTTGTAAGTTGCAGCAGTGAATCATGACCGAAAACATTGGAAAAAAGAAGCTTGTGAACAAAACTAAATGGAAAACTGAAGGTTGTAAGTTGCAGCAGTGAATCATGACCGAAAACATTGGAAAAAAGAAGCTTGTGAGCAAAACTAAATGGAAAACTGAAGGTTGTAAGTTGCAGCAGTAAATCATGACCGAAAACATTGGAAAAAAGAAGCTTGTAAACAAAACAAAATGGAAAACTGAAGGTTGTAAGTTGCAGCAGTGAATCATGACCGAAAACATTGGAAAAAAGAAGCTTGTAAACAAAACTAAATGGAAAACTGAAGGCTGTAAGTTGCAGCAGTGAATCATGACCGAAAACATTGGAAAAAAGAAGCTTGTAAACAAAACTAAATGGAAAACTGAAGGTTGTAAGTTGCAGCAGTGAATCATGACCGAAAACATTGGAAAAAAGAAGCTTGTAAACAAAACTAAATGGAAAACTGAAGGTTGTAAGTTGCAGCAGTGTATCATGACCGATAACATTGGAAAAAAGAAGCTTGTGAACAAAACTAAATGGAAAACTGAAGGTTGTAAGTTGCAGCAGTGAATCATGACCGAAAACATTGGAAAAAAAAGCTTGTGAACAAAACTAAATGGAAAACTGAAGGTTGTAAGTTGCAGCAGTGAATCATGACCGAAAACATTGGAAAAAAGAAGCTTGTGAACAAAACTAAATGGAAAACTGAAGGTTGTAAGTTGCAGCAGTGAATCATGACCGAAAACATTGGAAAAAAGAAGCTTGTGAACAAAACTAAATGGAAAACTGAAGGTTGTAAGTTGCAGCAGTGAATCATGACCGAAAACATCGGAAAATAGAAGCTTGTGAACAAAACTAAATGGAAAACTGAAGGTTGTAAGTTGCAGCAGTAAATCATGACCGAAAACATTGGAAAAAAGAAGCTTGTGAACAAAACTAAATGGAAAACTGAAGGTTGTAAGTTGGAGCAGTGAATCATGACCGAAAACATTGGAAAAAAGAAGCTTGTGAACATACTAAATGGAAAGCTGAAGGTTGTAAGTTGCAGCAGTGAATCATGACC
Source organism: Periplaneta americana (assembly GCF_040183065.1). Taxonomy (NCBI): domain Eukaryota; kingdom Metazoa; phylum Arthropoda; class Insecta; order Blattodea; family Blattidae; genus Periplaneta; species Periplaneta americana. Next base: position 48,463,858 of record NC_091122.1, on the reverse strand, counting down.
GAAAACATTGGAAAAAAGAAGCTTGTGAACATACTAAATGGAAAACTGAAGGTTGTAAGTTGCAGCAGTGAATCATGACCGAAAACATTGGAAAAAAGAAGCTTGTGAACAAAACTAAATGGAAAACTGAAGGTTGTAAGTTGCAGCAGTGAATCATGACCGAAAACATTGGAAAAAAGAAGCTTGTGAACAAAACTAAATGGAAAACTGAAGGTTGTAAGTTGCAGCAGTGAATCATGACCGAAAACATTGGAAAAAAGAAGCTTGTGAACAAAACTAAATGGAAAACTGAAGGTTGTAAGTTGCAGCAGTGAATCATGACCGAAAACATTGGAAAAAGGAAGCTTGTGAACAAAACTAAATGGAAAACTGAAGGTTGTAAGTTGCAGCAGTAAATCATGACCGAAAACATTGGAAAAAAGAAGCTTGTAAACAAAACAAAATGGAAAACTGAAGGTTGTAAGTTGCAGCAGTGAATCATTATCGAAAACATTGGAAAAAAGAAGCTTGTAAACAAAACTAAATGGAAAACTGAAGGTTGTAAGTTGCAGCAGTGAATCATGACCGAAAACATTGGAAAAAAGAAGCTTGTAAACAAAACTAAATGGAAAACTGAAGGTTGTAAGTTGCAGCAGTGAATCATGACCGAAAACATTGGAAAAAAAGAAGCTTGTAAACAAAACTAAATGGAAAACTGAAGGTTGTAAGTTGCAGCAGTGTATCATGTCCGATAACATTGGAAAAAAGAAGCTTGTGAACAAAACTAAATGGAAAACTGAAGGTTGTAAGTTGCAGCAGTGAATCATGACCGAAAACATTGGAAAAAAGAAGCTTGTGAACAAAACTAAATGGAAAACTGAAGGTTGTAAGTTGCAGCAGTGAATCATGACCGAAAACATTGGAAAAAAGAAGCTTGTAAACAAAACTAAATGGAAAACTGAAGGTTGTAAGTTGCAGCAGTGAATCATGACCGAAAACATTGGAAAAAAGAAGCTTGTGAACATACTAAATGGAAAACTGAAGGTTGTAAGTTGCAGCAGTGAATCATGACCGAAAACATTGGAAAAAAGAAGCTTGTGAACAAAACTAAATGGAAAACTGAAGGTTGTAAGTTGCAGCAGTGAATCATGACCGAAAACATTGGAAAAAAGAAGCTTGTGAACGAAACTAAATGGAAAACTGAAGGTTGTAAGTTGCAGCAGTGAATCATGACTGAAAACATTGGAAAAAAGAAGCTTGTGAACATACTAAATGGAAAACTGAAGGTTGTAAGTTGCAGCAGTGAATCATGACCGAAAACATTGGAAAAAAGAAGCTTGTGAACAAAACTAAATGGAAAACTGAAGGTTGTAAGTTGCAGCAGTGAATCATGACCGAAAACATTGGAAAAAAGAAGCTTGTGAACAAAACTAAATGGAAAACTGAAGGTTGTAAGTTGCAGCAGTGAATCATGACCGAAAACATTGGAAAAAAGAAGCTTGTGAACAAAACTAAATGGAAAACTGAAGGTTGTAAGTTGCAGCAGTGAATCATGACCGAAAACATTGGAAAAAAGAAGCTTGTGAACAAAACTAAATGGAAAACTGAAGGTTGTAAGTTGCAGCAGTGAATCATGACCGAAAACTTTGGAAAAAAGAAGCTTGTGAACAAAACTAAATGGAAAACTGAAGGTTGTAAGTTGCAGCAGTGAATCATGACCGAAAACATTGGAAAAAAGAAGCTTGTGAACAAAACTAAATGGAAAACTGAAGGTTGTAAGTTGCAGCAGTAAATCATGACCGAAAACATTGGAAAAAAGAAGCTTGTAAACAAAACTAAATGGAAAACTGAAGGTTGTAAGTTGCAGCAGTGAATCATGACCGAAAACATTGGAAAAAAGAAGCTTGTAAACAAAACTAAATGGAAAACTGAAGGTTGTAAGTTGCAGCAGTGAATCATGACCGAAAACATTGGAAAAAAGAAGCTTGTAAACAAAACTAAATGGAAAACTGAAGGTTGTAAGTTGCAGCAGTGAATCATGACCGAAAACATTGGAAGAAAGAAGCTTGTAAACAAAACTAAATGGAAAACTGAAGGTTGTAAGTTGCAGCAGTGTATCATGACCGATAACATTGGAAAAAAGAAGCTTGTGAACAAAACTAAATGGAAAACTGAAGGTTGTAAGTTGCAGCAGTGAATCATGACCGAAAACATTGGAAAAAAGAAGCTTGTGAACAAAACTAAATGGAAAACTGAAGGTTGTAAGTTGCAGCAGTGAATCATGACCGAAAACATTGGAAAAAAGAAGCTTGTGAACAAAACTAAATGGAAAACTGAAGGTTGTAAGTTGCAGCAGTGAATCATGACCGAAAACATTGGAAAAAAGAAGCTTGTGAACAAAACTAAATGGAAAACTGAAGGTTGTAAGTTGCAGCAGTGAATCATGACCGAAAACATCGGAAAATAGAAGCTTGTGAACAAAACTAAATGGAAAACTGAAGGTTGTAAGTTGCAGCAGTAAATCATGACCGAAAACATTGGAAAAAAGAAGCTTGTGAACAAAACTAAATGGAAAACTGAAGGTTGTAAGTTGCAGCAGTGAATCATGACCGAAAACATTGGAAAAAAGAAGCTTCTGAACATACTAAATGGAAAACTGAAGGTTGTATGTTGCAGCAGTGAATCATGACCGAAAACATTGGAAAAAAGAAGCTTGTGAACATACTAAATGGAAAACTGAAGGTTGTAAGTTGCAGCAGTGAATCATGACCGAAAACATTGGAAAAAAGAAGCTTGTGAACAAAACTAAATGGAAAACTGAAGGTTGTAAGTTGCAGCAGTGAATCATGACCGAAAACATTGGAAAAAAGAAGCTTGTGAACAAAACTAAATGGAAAACTGAAGGTTGTAAGTTGCAGCAGTGAATCATGACCGAAAACATTGGAAAAAAGAAGCTTGTGAACAAAACTAAATGGAAAACTGAAGGTTGTAAGTTGCAGCAGTGAATCATGACCGAAAACATTGGAAAAAAGAAGCTTGTGAACAAAACTAAATGGAAAACTGAAGGTTGTAAGTTGCAGCAGTAAATCATGACCGAAAACATTGGAAAAAAGAAGCTTGTAAACAAAACAAAATGGAAAACTGAAGGTTGTAAGTTGCAGCAGTGAATCATGACCGAAAACATTGGAAAAAAGAAGCTTGTAAACAAAACTAAATGGAAAACTGAAGGTTGTAAGTTGCAGCAGTGAATCATGACCGAAAACATTGGAAAAAAGAAGCTTGTAAACAAAACTAAATGGAAAACTGAAGGTTGTAAGTTGCAGCAGTGAATCATGACCGAAAACATTGGAAAAAAAGAAGCTTGTAAACAAAACTAAATGGAAAACTGATGGTTGTAAGTTGCAGCAGTGTATCATGACCGATAACATTGGAAAAAAGAAGCTTGTGAACAAAACTAAATGGAAAACTGAAGGTTGTAAGTTGCAGCAGTGAATCATGACCGAAAACATTGGAAAAAGAAGCTTGTGAACAAAACTAAATGGAAAACTGAAGGTTGTAAGTTGCAGCAGTGAATCATGACCGAAAACATTGGAAAAAAGAAGCTTGTAAACAAAACTAAATGGAAAACTGAAGGTTGTAAGTTGCAGCAGTGAATCATGACCGAAAACATTGGAAAAAAGAAGCTTGTGAACATACTAAATGGAAAACTGAAGGTTGTAAGTTGCAGCAGTGAATCATGACCGAAAACATTGGAAAAAAGAAGCTTGTGAACAAAACTAAATGGAAAACTGAAGGTTGTAAGTTGCAGCAGTGAATCATGACCGAAAACATTGGAAAAAAGAAGCTTGTGAACAAAACTAAATGGAAAACTGAAGGTTGTAAGTTGCAGCAGTGAATCATGACTGAAAACATTGGAAAAAAGAAGCTTGTGAACATACTAAATGGAAAACTGAAGGTTGTAAGTTGCAGCAGTGAATCATGACCGAAAACATTGGAAAAAAGAAGCTTGTGAACAAAACTAAATGGAAAACTGAAGGTTGTAAGTTGCAGCAGTGAATCATGACCGAAAACATTGGAAAAAAGAAGCTTGTGAACAAAACTAAATGGAAAACTGAAGGTTGTAAGTTGCAGCAGTGAATCATGACCGAAAACATTGGAAAAAAGAAGCTTGTGAACAAAACTAAATGGAAAACTGAAGGTTGTAAGTTGCAGCAGTGAATCATGACCGAAAACATTGGAAAAAAGAAGCTTGTGAACAAAACTAAATGGAAAACTGAAGGTTGTAAGTTGCAGCAGTGAATCATGACCGAAAACATTGGAAAAAAGAAGCTTGTGAACAAAACTAAATGGAAAACTGAAGGTTGTAAGTTGCAGCAGTGAATCATGACCGAAAACATTGGAAAAAAGAAGCTTGTGAACATACTAAATGGAAAACTGAAGGTTGTAAGTTGCAGAAGTGAATCATGACCGAAAACATTGGAAAAAAGAAGCTTGTGAACAAAACTAAATGGAAAACTGAAGGTTGTAAGTTGCAGCAGTGAATCATGACCGAAAACATTGGAAAAAAGAAGCTTGTGAACAAAACTAAATGGAAAACCGAAGGTTGTAAGTTGCAGCAGTGAATCATGACCGAAAACATTGGAAAAAAGAAGCTTGTGAACAAAACTAAATGGAAAACCGAAGAAAGGAAACTAAATCGAAACAGTGGAAAGTCATACACAACTTGTACGGGGAAGGAAATGGAAAAGACGTCATTTACACCGGTAAGAAAATGTTGTATGAAAATGTGTACACATGAAATTTCAAAGGACTATCAACTCTCTATTTTCAAATGCTTTTGGGACATGAGTTCGAAATTAGAACAAGATCATTTTATTACTTCATGCCTTGAACGAGTGAATCTAAAAACTAAGAAAGTTCAGTCATTCAAGAATAGGGATAATGTGTGGAAATATAGTGTTTTGTATAATGGGGTAAAAAAATTAATGTGTGTCGAAACTTTCTATTGAGTCTGTTGCCAATTTCAGAGAAACGATTAAGAACAGTTCAGAATAAACAGGTTTCAGGTGACAGCCTCAATGATAGACGGGGTACACATTTGAATCGTCCTCATACAATCAGCCATGAAATATGGGTACTGGCCTTGGAACACCTACACAGTTTACCCCACAAGACTGCACATTATTGTCATGCTAAAACAAGGCTAAAATATTTCGAGAACACAGATTTGACAGTAATGAAGCTGTACATGTTATTCAAAGAATTCTATAAAATAAAGACTGGAGATGATTTGAACGTCACTTACAAGCGATATCATAAATTTTTTTCGAGAAATGTGTGATTTTTCTATTTGTTCTCCACGTACAGACGTATGTGATTACTGTTCAAAATGTGAACTCCTTCTGAAAGCTGACAAAATTGATCCTTTTAAGGTAGAGTACTTACAACGCAAGGAAAATGTAAAAGCTTATCAACTTCTGAAAGATAAAAACTTAAGTGAGAGCAAAATAGAAGATTCTGACTCAGTATCCATTGAGTTTGATTTTGCACAAAATCTCCCTCTACCCAAAATTAAATTGCACAAGTCAGTTATATAAACGGCTTATGTGGTTCTACATTTTCAATGTACATGTTCACTGTCTTCAATCTATCAGTTACATGTTTAGTTTTCTAAAGACAGAAGGAAAAAAAGGTCCTGATGCTGTTATTTCATTTGTTTTTTTTTTATACTCTTCTGGAACTTATGAAGAAAAGGCCATTTAAACGTGTGATAATGTTTTCTGATGCTGCCGGAGGACAGTATAAAAATTTTAAGTTTTTGACATTCTGCTCGTGGTTTTCCAAAGTGTACATTGTAGACATACTTCATATTTTCCCCATTAGAGGACATAGTTTTAGTCAATGTGATCGGAATTTTGGTATTTATACCAAAATTTTTAAAAAGAAGTCCATCATCCAAACACCTGTGGCGTATTTACAACTAATATCATACTGCCGCAAGAACCCTGAGCCATTCCAGGTACTGTGGGATACCTCGATATTAAAGGAGTAGTCTGCAGTTCTTCCTTTGTTCTTGGAAAAACCTACCAGAAAGGGAGTACCATTCTTGATGCAAAAGTATAAACAACTCCAATACAGTACATCAGGGATAATTTCAGCTTCATCCTCATACTCTGCATCATTTGTTCCCTTCAACATTTGGAAGACGGGAATGAAAGTGTCGCAGCTGAAACTTTTGAGTCCAACACAAATGAATCCAGTGCCTTTGAAACCCTTCAAGGCGAAGGACTTAAGAGACCTCTTACAGTTTTTAGATGCAGCTGTCCAAAGTTGGCTGGACTCAATCCTGAATGAAGCCGGGACATCATCACACAATGGTGAAGATGACTCTGGAGACAATAACGATGATGCATAAAGAAGAAAAAAATATAGGCCTACAAGACGAACAAGAAAATCATAAACTGGAAATATAATGTTATTTTGTAGAACCAATTGTGTAATTATTCAATTTTGTTTTTATTTAATATGTTATGGTAAATGTATAATTTGATTCTGTTGACTCTATTTTATTTTATTTTTATGACAAAATTATTAATAAAGTACGAGATGTTCTCATATAAACTTAATTTTCATGCAACATTAGACACCTGACCAGCCTCATGGTCTAGTGGTCAGAGCTTCTGGCTATAGTTCATGAGGTCCCGGGTTCGATTCCCGGTTAGAGCACATGAATTTTTCCTTAAAGGGGATTATTCCTGAGTTCGTCCATGGTCTGGAATTTAGGTTAAGTTATATTTAAGACCTCTCCTGGCACCACATTATCATAATCATCCTATCACATCATCGGGGTAATGTAACTCCGCCTTCCAGGCGCCCCAACCTCAGAAGTGGGTTACAGCTAAGCCATGGCCAGGAGAGAAGACCAGAAATGTCGAAAAGACAACCTGGTGGCATTTGATTAAAAAAAAAACATTAGACACCTAGAACATCAGAATAATTGCAAACATTACAAAAATATATTGTCGCCGGAAGAAGAGCGTATACAGAGTTCTACATTATATTTATTTACTAATAGCAGAACATACTATTTGCTGTTATGTTTCAATAATTTTGTTTTAAATATCCACGAAATAATTTAACAATGATTAAAAACTTTTTCGACGCAACTATGATGAACCTGATGGCTTATAAACATTGCAATTAGTTTATATCAGAACTACACTTTTCTGTAAACGCCCTTATTCGGGTGACGTCCTCAATTGAGTCTTTAGATTTATTACACCATATTTTTATTAATGATTTAACAACTAAGCCAGCAATGAATACAATCACATTTTGACAATATTGTGTTATTGAGAATGATGTAAGAATGAGGAAATTGCAATCAATGTCTGCAGTAGAAGAGTCAAAACACTGAGGATTATTATTACAGTGCGTTAGGTTTTTGGAAAATACCATTGGGTATATAGACATTTTTAGCGGACATCCCTCTCTTTGTAATATAATTTAAATAAATTATTTACCTATTTTCTAACGTATATAAAAACATAAGTAAAAATATGCCATGTATTCCGTCATAGGAAATAAAAATAAACTAATAAGTCTATTTATGAGCAATATAAGGCGTTTATATTTAAAACAATGCTTAGTGGCAATATTTAGATTTACTTCTGTTATTTTATATTATACGTTAGAAAATACGTAAATAAGTTTAGTTATATTACAGTGAAGGAGGAAATCCACTAAGAAAACGCCAGTATACCCAATGGTAATTTCTAAACTCCGAATACTTTATAGAAACAATCATTCGTGCTCCCAAAACATGGCGTCGCGCGAACCTGCGCGAGAGGTTTCAAATTTGTACACGACACCAGAGCCAATTGTGTGTCTAGATATATAACTACAACGTCTTTGAGTGCAGTTGCACCGCAACATGAGGAATGCATCGATCAACCATCTGTAGGCCTACAAACTCGTACAATGTACTCAATTAAAGACTACCTATTGAGAATGCTACGTCTGCTATGTAGTTCGCATTCATTATGATTGTCATATATCCAATTTAATTATTATATATATTAATTCAAGATTACCAGTAGTCTTAGGTGACAAAAGTACTGTAATCTTAATTACCATATACTTGAATAAAACCCAGATCAAGAAGAGTAATTAAAAAAATTCGCATGTTTTACGCACCCTAATTTTTCAATCAGCCAAAGTACATTAAAAAGTGCGCAAATTACGCGAGCAAATACGGTATATATCGCATCATGTCATGTCATGTCATGTCATGTCAATAGTATAAGTAAAAAAACCTAATAAGTCACGTTTTGCTGTTTTTACAGGACAGCAAGTTAAAAGCTTCAACATCCATTATATTGCATTATCTTTGGTTGCGTGAGAGAGTTGTTGAAATTTTAAAGAAAGCTGAACTAGAGGCGGCCTACTCTACAGTTGTATGTGAGCTACTAACAATTCCTACAACTACTATCGGTAACTCAGGAGAAGACGAGAGCGGACTGAGGAGGAAGGGATGTGAACAGATAACGTGCGACAACAAGTGCAATATTTGTACTGCAGTAAGCGGAAACATTAGGTCTCCTTCTGTTCAACTTAGCTTTACTTTCCATACGAATTCTTACTCATGTTTCCTGTACGAGTAATAATCTGGCTACTGGGATGCTTATCTGAGCAATGTTTATAATAATCAACAGCGATAGTCAAGAAGGTCACATTCTTTCCCCTCGTCTTCTCCTGAGTTACAGACTATACTTCCTCTCTATTCGCAAGAGGGTAAAGACATTTGTGAGAAACTCTATACGCGAAGAGCGAATGTCACAGTCGGCAGTTTTGAAATTGAAGAACCTTTTATTAAGGAACTGTCATTTCGATTTTATGATGTCATAGACGAGTTTCACAATCAAAACGGGAAGGTCGTTCTGCAGTTTAAATTACAGATGAGTAGGTAATTTTTTTTCTAAATATTCATTGTATTTAGTATTTATTTCCTACTTTGAAATATTACTACGCGGCACTGATGTGAACAATAACTTACCTGCAGGAGGAGTACCGGTACTTGCTATTTCCGGAGTAGTTGTTATTTCCGGAATACTTGGTACGTCCGGAGTGGTTGGTGTTGTCTGTGTCCCTACGTTGGTCTTCTCCATCACCTCGGGCAGCTGTGTTGCCGCGTCCCTCTTGTTGCTCCTCACTGCTGTTTCTGTCAGAAAAAAGTAATAGCCCCTTGAATATTCCAATTTCCAGATACAATGAAATGCGCATGCCCAGAGACATAGAGCATAGATACACAAGCTATCGCTAAGGGACTTATCGAAATTCGTTCTTTTTCGAGTGCTGCCGTATACCGTTCTGAAATGCACTTGAGACAATACGAAGGAAATGGACTTAGTATAAGTGATATAAACGGCACATTTGAGAGGAAAACAACTGGAAATTTAAAGTTTTGAGGAAACTACATTTTAAAGCTGTATGTTGCTGTGAGAAACCAAAGGATCGTTGATATTACTCCAGAATTCTGTTAATAGTGTTTCATTTAGCAATACTATAAGTTTCAATTACTTAAAATGTGTTAATTGTATTTCAAGGAGATGCACTATCACCTTTACTTTTTAACTTTGCTCTAGAGCAGCGGTCATCAAAACACTGCACGCTCGGACTAGCGTCTCTTACCTGCGGATAAGACACTGCCCTAGCGTGCAATCGTCGCTGCTGGCGGGTATGTTGTCTCTCTATCCCTTGTGCACGACGGAGCAGAGTTCCTTAGGCTTCGGCCACAGTGCAAGCGGCTGGCGGCGCGGCGCGTTGAGTGGCGGCGTGGATGAATCACAAACGCGTGTTAGCAAATGCAGCTGGCCATAGTGTGAGCGGAGCGGCATTTTGGAGGGGAAGTTGGTTCAAGGACAACGCTGTACGCCGCTGGCCGCTCGCTCTTGTTTGAGATTTTAGCGGCGCCGCTCACAATTGCAAGTATGAATTGTCAAGAAATGAGGAAGAAGTTATCATTTAAGAAGTGAAAGCCCGAATATTCCTGTGGAATAAGTGGGAGAATAACTTCAAAAACCTCTCCATGACGAGGAATATGTAGAAAGACATTTTACTGAACGCGAATATTTTTATAATATGCCGTGTGATGATGATGATGATGATTATTATTATTATTATTATTATTATTATTATTATTATTATTATTATTATTATTAATCATACTTCGTAGAATATTGTTGGGATAAACACTTAGTGCTGCGTACAATATTAAACATATTCCAACTCCGAAATAAAGGTACAATTATGTGATTTAAATATTTCTGTTGTTACGATTAACGATCGTTAAAGCAAAGAAATACCGGTAGGATTAAAACTATTATTATTTACAATCTCATACAAGAAATTGGCACTTCTGTTATGAAAAAACACAATCTATTAAGTACAAATTATGTTATATTAACATCTGCGACTGATTGAAATAATCAGTGAACTTATCCTTATTTGTCTATCAAATTCACTGCAACTGTTAATCCTGCGATCTAAGTGCTAATGAGTTTGCACATCATCAGTTCTCTAATTTGTAAAGTCGTTTCATGATAATGCAGATCAATCTTTTCTCAAATGGAAGATTATAATATGTGTTGGCTCATTTCACATTTGTGTCCATATTTCTATCGTGAATCGCCACTTAGCACGCAATATTCAGAAAGCACATTCCACGTATTATTTTTCGAACACTAGATAAACGTTGATTAAAATTTTCCCTTCTAGTCGTTAGTTCTCTCACTAGATATTGCCTCATAAGATAAAGTTTTAGAGGATAGGCTTCATCTCCAATAAGTACAAATGATACCTTTACAATTTAGTTTGATAGTTCAGGCACATTGAACCTGTTGGTCTCCAACAAATTGAAAAGTGTAAAGTTGTGAAAATGCCTCCACCACTGTGTTTTCCTCTTCCCACCAAATCAGTGGTTAAAATGTTTAGTCTGCGCCAGCAATACTACGTAAATTAAAATATCTGGAACTGAATTTATCAGGACCCTTTGCCTGACCATGCTTTTCGTCGTTTGTTACGAAGCAATTACGGAACCACAACGTTCATAGTAATCACTGACTACTTCGTTTAATTTTTCTTTATTTGATTATGGTATAAATTCTTTAATCGATTCATTTTAGATTACCTCACACGTTTCTCTTGCCATTACAATTGCTGTAAATTTTCCTACCCTGAAGGAAAATGCCAGTAATAGCAATGATGTCCCTGTGTTTATAAACCTACAAGAAAGAGTAATGTTAGAAATTTACTTTAAATTTTGTTCATTTTAACGTAGTAGAAGACTTAATATTAGAATATATTAATATTTCAGTCATTAATTCATTAAATATTCATTATTGCATCCTATTTCAGAAGACGTGGCAAAAATAAGTCGTAGAATTTAAAAGATAAATTTGAGAAGGAACTCCAGAAGCTCCCAAAGATACGAAGCGGTTCCGAAGCTCTTGAATCGCTACATCGTTATGGACGTTTTTCGACCTGACGATGTTTATGAAGGACGTCGTCCTTTCTGATAGGACTGTAGGAAATCTTTCCTTCCAGAAGATCCCATCGACTCCAAACAGTCCTGATTTGGGAGAAAGTAAAGACAATTATCAGCGATGATAACGTATCACTTCAGAAGAATATGTCTTCGAATACCTCAACACCAAAGACAAGGGCTCGAATATAAATCTAAATTATTTAAATATATATCACTTATATAAAATATATTTCCATGTATTGTGGGTCCCTATCACCACGGCATGGCGCGTCCTCAGGTTGCGGATAGAGGAGACGGCCTCCAGATATGGAGGGTAGCTGCGAATATATTGAATAAACAGTCGTGGACAGCCGATAAGGGGTGGTCCTCCAGCTTGGGGGTTGGGCGAAGGGCTAACAACCCATCACCGTAAAAAATAGCTTGTTACGTATCCCTATAATAAGCCTCGGAATAGGACTGATTCTCTGGCACGACCACAGCAAAGGGATTAATCTTGCACAGGATAGGGACCGCTGGCGGGCTTATGTGAGGGCGGCAATGAACCTTCGGGTTCCTTAAAAGCCATTTGTAAGTAAGTAAGTATATAAAATATATTTATGTTAAATCTATTTATCAATAATTGGTTATTTAAAATAGGACCTTATGTGTATATATATATATATATATATATATATATATATATATATATATATATATATATATATATATACAATAATATAAAAAAATAATTGATGCTGAAACTAGAGTAGTTCGATATCCTGTTAATAAAGCAACGGCAAGAGAGCATATTTTCAGTGGTACGGAGCACAATTTTAATGTCTCTTTTGCCGCATATGAAAAGTAATAATTAGGCCTATAAGTGCAGTGGAAAAATTAAAATTGCACAGCACACAAGTGTAAGAAGTTTTAAATGCAATAAATCGAAATGAAAAAAAAAATGAAAAATGTTGAAAACTGCTCATTTCTAATGTTAAATTTTCGTAAGTATAAACATGCAGCCCATGCAATTATTCGTAATGAATAAGACTTAATTCCATCAACACAAAAATTTAAGGATTCGTAGGACTATTCTTATTTAATTTAATTTATATGCAGTATAGCCTACTTGCATCATTGTTCGAAGAATGCATGATCCTGTGTCTTTAACTTAAAATAATTGTATCTTAATATCAGTGGCGGTTCCTCGGGGGAGGGAAGGGAGGAACGTCCTCCTCACATTTTCTTCTCTTGAAAGTAAATACAAAATAAAATATGTGCCTTGAAATTCGAGGAAGATTCGATAATTTTTAAGTTCACAGCTATAAGAAAAACTCGGTTGATCCAGTTTTAAACGACGTGCGCTCATGTGCTGTAGAAAACTGTGAGAAAGATGCGAGATTGTGTAGAGGAAAGGCACTCCATTCCTCCTCTACTGCAGTTAACACACATAGACAACAGCGCACTAGCGGCCAGAGAAAGAAGCAGAGTTTTAAAGCAAGTAAATGAACGGAGAGGGAGGAGATCCTCCTATGAATCAGTTATGGGCGGGAAATAGAAACCGACTGGTCGTGCAGTTACCGCTGCCACCTAACGATGTTGCATTCAACCGGACTATAACACATCTAGGAGGAGACACAACAAAAACAGTTTTAACGCAAAGCTATGAAAGACACCATGTAAACTTTGTTTTTTAAATTATAAATCAAAAATATTATTCATTGCACTTTATATAGGCTACTATTCATGGTTTGAAACTTTCGTGGATATTTGAAAGTTAAAGTCTAGTATATGTAAAACAAAGAGGAAGTAGTTTTACGTAGTTGGCCCCTGAAATTCACTTCTATTCATTGTTTACTAGACAGGGCAACAGCCAAGTTGTCAGTTTTGTACAAATATATTTGAAACTGAAAGTAGGTACTCCAAACTACATCATTTTTATCATAAAAATTAATCGGCCACCGGCAGCTTTGAACAATAATGATAGTATGACTTTACAAGAACTGACATTCTTCAAAAGTATGTGATACTGAACTTGTAAAATGTACATGTGGCAACACGGACCACGTGGATGGGTGCAGTGTTCTCGCTTTCCTCAGATTATTTCCCATTCCCATTTCCATTTCCGTAAAACGGTTCCGGTTACGAGTTAGTAGCTGGTCTCTTCCAACACGTGTGATGCTGTAGTTTGCTCGAAAAATGCTACGATACGAGGTTGTGAATTTCCTTGTAATTGTTAATTTGCGCAATTATTCAACAATGAATGGAAGTGAAATCATAATATAGTTTGTAAAATTTAGGAAACTCAGTTTACAAGAACAAATTATTGCTATACAGAAGGGAAGACCAACCCCAACACTACCTGGTCTTAAATGTATGCATGTAGGCTAATTTGTAACATGTTTCATTCAAGAAGGTGTCATTTAGTGCTGTTAATTTCTTTCCTCCTCTTAAGAAATATGCAGGAGCCCCCAGTGCTTAATATAATGATTAGCCATTGTGCAATAGTGATAAATCTCCGAAATTTGATGGCTTGCTTCTGTAGTCGCTCCTTATTTTTATTTAGAAAATAGTCGAAAGTTGTAATAGGCATGCGAGTATACTTAAAATATCTATCTGGAAATGTCCCTAATTCTCCATACAAACGATGAAAGTCTCAGAGGTTCACATCTCTTATTAAATGGATGAACATAAAATTCTCTTCCATTCCTATTTTAAGCTGTTCTTTCTAGATAAGAATTGCCTAAAAGCAAACACTGCCATGATCTCATCTCCATACCGCGCCGAGCCGCGTCTCTCACCAACTCTGCGCTATATGGCCACACCAACGCTCTTTCCTCCCCACTCCACAATTTTTCGAGAGCGGTACCGCGCCGCTCGACGCTTCCACTGTGGCCGCAGCCTTACCCTCAATGCACTCTACCCACTTCAGCGAGTGCTGACGACCACTGCTCTAGAGTATGCCATTAGGAAAGTCTAGGATAACAGAGAGGGTTTGGAATTGAACGGGTTACATCAGCTGCTTGTCTATGCGGATGACGTGAATATGTTTGGCGAAAATCCACAAACGATTAGGGAAAATACGGGAATTTTACTTCAAGCAAGTAAAGAGATAGGTTTGGAAGTAAATCCCGAAGAGACAAAGTAGGCTATGTGATTATGTCTCGTGACGAGAATATTGTACGAAATGGATATATAAAAATTGGAAATTTATACTTTGAAGAGGTTGAAAAATTCAAATACCTGGGAGCAACAGTAACAAATATAAATTATACTGGGGAAAAAATTACACACAGAATAAATATGGGAAATGCCTGTTATTATTCGGTTGAGAAGCTTTTATCATCCAGTCTGCTGTCAAAAAATCTGAAGTTAGAATTTATAAAACAGTTATATAACCGGTTCTTCTTTATGGCTGTGAAACTTGGACTCTCACTTTGAGAGTGGAACATAGGTTACGAGTGTCTGAGAATAAGGTTCTTAGAAAAATATTTGGGGCTAAGAGGGATGAAGTTACAGGAGAATGGAGAAACTTACACAACACAGAACTGCACTGATTGTATTCTTCACCTGACATCATTAGTAATATTAAATCCAGACGTTTGAGATGGGCAGGGCATGTAGCACATATGGGAAAATCCAGAAATGCATACAGAGTGTTAGTTGGGAGGCCGGAGGGAAAAAGTCCTTTGGGGAGGCCGAGACGTAGATGGGAGGATAATATTAAAGATGATTTGAAGGAGGTGGGATATGATGATAGAGACTGGATTAATCTTGCTCAGGATAGGGACCGATGGCTGGCTTATGTGAGGGCGGCAATGAACCTCCGGATTCCTTAAAAGCCAGTAAGTTAGTAAGTAAATATTCATTGTATTTAGTTGCTGCTTCCCTACTTTCAAATATTACTACGCGGCACTGTTGTGAACAATAGCTTACCTTCAGGAGGAGGAGTAGTTGGTGTTGTATGAGTCTCTTCGTTGGTATTCTCCATCACCTCGGGCACCTGTGTTGCCACGTCCCTCATGTTGTTCCTCATTGCTGTTTCTGTCAGAAAAAAGTAATAGGCCCTTGAATAGATACAATAAAATGCGCATGCTCAGAGACATAGAGCATAGATACACAAGCTATCGCTAAGGGACTTATTGAAATTCGTTCTGTTTCGACTGCTGTCATATACCGTTCAGAAGTGCACTTGAGACAATACGAAGAAAATGGATTTGTTGTACAGGGACATCATTTTATTTTTACTTCAATTTTTATTGTACTTGAGTTTTTGAATGTACTTCACTCGCACCCCTTCTACTAATGAAGTTCAACCGTCCTCCACACAGATCCAAGACCGCATATACAGTCATAGTAACCTTATGGTCATAGTAAACAGTACGTTCCAAAAATATATTCACGTTTTCCAGTGACGAAAGAGTTTTCAATATTGAATCATTTTCGCACAGGTACTGTCGTCCATTTGCCTACGTCGCATCCCGGTTTCCCCCCCCCCCACCTGCTTCTATTCGCCTCTCTGTAAAGGCTGGTTAGTGGCTTGCCTGCCTTAGCTCTTTTCTGAGAACATTAATTTCTGTTAGGAATTGGACGTCTACGTAATATTATACCCCTACAACTGTTTAAAATATCTTAAATAAAAGAGCCTCGTTAAGTAATTAACTATTACGTGATTTTCACCCTTTCTATACCCTGCGACATAACCACTTGAACGGACGGTAGATAGCATATCTGAATAATTTCATCTTTTCGGATCGGGCAGAAGTGAAGATTGAATTTACAGTGCTAAGGTACTCTTTTATAGAGTAGGTACAGAATTATTTTAACATGAGTTACTGGTACGAAGGACGAAACTGGCAATTGGAATTACACACATTAGAACTGAAACCTGTATCGAAATGAACGGCCACCATTTTCAAAAATGTGTTCAGATATCCTTATTATGATTATTTTTTAATTTAACTTCATTCTCTATAGTGTATGCTTATGTGCTGTAGACAGTATAATATACACTGCATAATGAATACATCCGCGTGGACAGCTCAGTTCGTGAGTATAAACACTCATTGTTAATACTGTACTGTATTTTGATTAAACAAAAACCTAATGAAAATTATCAAACTTAAAAGCGTGATATTTCCTAGTTTATGTAAATGGATGAACTACCGTAGAAGAGGGTAAAGTCGATCAAAATTTTGCAATTTTTAATGATATTGAGGTTATGCAATGGAGCGAAGTTCCTCAGAAAATAGTATTTTGTCGTCATATCCTTCACTTATGAAATCACATTACAAGAAGTGAATTACAATTTACCAAAGTCTGATTTTTTTTT
Organism: Periplaneta americana; assembly: GCF_040183065.1. Taxonomy (NCBI): domain Eukaryota; kingdom Metazoa; phylum Arthropoda; class Insecta; order Blattodea; family Blattidae; genus Periplaneta; species Periplaneta americana. The sequence continues at coordinate 48,447,026 of NC_091122.1, read as the reverse complement.
TATTTTACTTGTGATCGAAGTTACCTGTTTAAATAGGGTAAAGTCGATCACCATTGAATTTTTAGTTTAAGATCGATTTTAAAATATTGCGAAGTAAAGTCGATCACTGTTTATGTATTTAAAAACAAATTAAGTGTATTACATGTAATTTATTTGTTGTAAGGGGTGTAGAAAACAATAATAATCTATTATGTAAGTCCATAGGATTATATAGTGTATATTTTGTTACTGTGATCATACAATTCGCTTCAATTAGGCCTATAGGTCTCCACTGTACAAACGTGACTATGATTGCCAATATATAAAACATAAAGAAATTAATACTTCACATATCAACCAGGTTAAATAAATAAATAAATATCAACAAACAAAAATTTAAGAATTCAAAATTTACATTGAAATACCACAATTCAATTATAATCTAAAATGCTATTCAACATTGCTTAGGTTTATGTCAGATGTTATTTGAAATCTCCCCCTCCTCATGTCACTTTAGAAACTACGTTGTTCCCATAGTCAGGTACAGAGGGGTATACAAAATACGTTCCTTTGGCAGTGCTTCTCTTATGCAAGAAATTCACCATAAATTCGTCTTCCTCTTTCCCCACTATCCCATCAATATAAGCTATACTATGACACTTTTCTGTTTATAAGTGTTAGTTGGAGGTATTTCGGTGAAAAAAATTTATTCTTCCTGCTGGTCCTATCTGCTTCGAGTAGGTCGATGGCATGATCGATTTAACCCTACAAAGGTACAAGTTTTTTGAAAATAATAAGTTTCAATACTAACATTTACGAACTGCAAAACTATTATTTCAGGATACAATCTCAACCAAAATTACTTCCGTATAGGCCTACTCCTTGTATCCTTTCACTGCTGACGATAATTTAGAGTTTGTAAGACTTTGTTTTCGTTTAAGAGAAAAAGTTGAGAATAACCATTTTCACTTCAACGGCAATTACACTGTGTTCCCATTGTTGGCATGCGCAGGCTTTTTGTTGTCCCTCTCGCTTACATTTGCAATGACAGGCAGTGAAATCAGCATAACAAAATTTTAACAAGTAACTGAGATAATATATAATTTTCAATAAAAATCGCAAATGATCGATTATACACCCACTGATCGACTTTACCCACTTCTACGGTACTTTTCTTCCCCTCTATACCTAGTAAAGTGATTTGTTTGTATATTGCGTCAGTATCATCGAACTCCAGTTGTGGAAGGGGATAGCAAACGGTGTTTTCGGTTCTTAACCATTGATCTAAAGGTATAGCCATGTTAATGTTAGAAATGTTAGTAAAAATAAAATGATGTCCCTGTATAAGCGATATAAACGACCCATTTGAGAAGGAAACAACTGAAAATTTAAAGTTTTGAGGGAACTATATTTTAAAGCAATATGTTGCTGTGAGAAACCAAAGGATCGTTGAAATTACTCCAGAATTCTGTTAATAATGTTTCATACAGCTATATTATAAGTTTCAGTTAAGTAAAATGTGTTATTATTGCATTTTTCACAGCAACATGAAGCTTGAAACTTCAGGTTTATCATAAGTAAGAACGAACCATTACTTGGGAGATAGTTTGTCTTCTTCAAACAAAATAAAAAAGATACAGAAAAACGGTTATGAAAAAAATGTTCTCTAAAACATAATCTTAATGTTATTCTGCTCGTAAACTAATGTGACCAGCGTACTTGCTAATAACATTTCCTAAAAACTGACTATTTAAAAATACAAGACAAAAAATGCAAATAAATGCAAAATAAAAGTAGACATAGACTGTATTGGTTCGTGTTAAAATGAAACGAGATTATATCGTATCCTGCATTGTCTGTGATATCTCAGAAAAAAATATATTTTATCAACTTCCAACCCTATTCATCACTCATCAACTCTCCGCTATTTTCCTACGTCCCTTCTGATATTCCCATCACATCCACTCTGTTTCTTCTCATTGCTTGGAGTTTTCCATCTTACCTCGTAGCCCAGAAGTACTCGCATTCGGCGTCCATCTTCCTTCTTGCTGTCCATTGTTGTACGTCATGACGAATCCTTCCTCAGTATCCCCCTCCCGGACATCCGATTGGGGGGATAGTTTACGTCCGGAATTTTTTACTGAGGAAAGATCCATCATGCAAACTATTCTTGGGATATATAAATGCGGAAGCTTCCCATTGCTTTCCGCATACCACTCTCTCTTTCGCATCTTAAAAGATCCCAGGGGGCCCCGGCGTGGAGGTGAGGAGAGTGGATTTGACTAATTAGGCCCTCCGGACTTCACCGAAATTCACCGCAAGGGTTAAATATCAGTTCCATCAGGGTTTTTGACCCGATCAGAGACCGGGAAATCCCAATTAGCCTTTGCCCCCCTCATTGAGTCTAAAGCATTGCAAAGATCATCATTGTGAAACGACCAACACTGCTGGAGTAATAGTTCATGCTAATTCAATTATGTGACCTAAAAGAGAAGATGAAGACCTCAAGATCTTACCTTGTTGGCGAAACGTTTAACACACCATCATTAATTCCGTTGGGTGTCCCATTGCTTTGTCTGGTATCCTGATATAACGAGATGTTCGGCTGGGTTAGTTGCAGGATCCCACTCGATGGGCTGCATGAAGTATTGTAGAGTTCTTTCTTTGGAAATTCTCTCTGTTGCAAGTGCAGGCGATGTCTTTATAGACCTACAATAATGCAAGGAACTTCGATGATCCATTCAATGAATTACATGTAGTTTCATGGAATTGTTTCTAAAGTTCTGAAAGAATTACAAAGCCGCGTAAAATTTGCAGAGCCCTTGGAATGTAATTTAACACAGATTAAATCCAGACGTTTGAGATGTACAGGGCATGTAGCACGTATGGGCGAATCCAGAAATGCATATAGAGTATTAGTTGGGAAACCGGAGGGAAAAAGACCTTTAGGGAGGCCGAGACGTAGATGGGAGGATAATATTAACGTGGATTTGAGGGATGTGGGATATGATGATAGAGACTGGATTAATCTTGCACAGGATAGGGACCAATGGCGGGCTTATGTGAGGGCGGCAATGAACCTTCGGGTTCCTTAAAAGCCATTTGTAAGTAAGTAAGTAAGTGATAACCGCCATAGATGGAGTAGGGAAAGGGACTCGTGTGCTGTGGATGTGAGTTTGATTACACTCCGACTGATTGATTATATGTGCACATATTTTTTCTTTCCACGCTGTCGGAGGCAGTGCAGCTTTCCACATTCGAACGTGGAAAGATAAAATGTATGGCCCACATCTGTGGAGTAACGGCTAGCGCGTCTGGTCGCGAAACCAGATGGCCCGGGTTCGATTCCCGGTCGGGGCAAGTTACCTGGTTGAGGTTTTTTCCGGGGTTTTCCCTCAACTCAATATGAGCAAATGCTGGGTAACTTTAGGTGCTGGGCCCCGGACTCATTTCACCGGCATTATCACCTTCATCTCATTCAGACGCTAAATAACCTAAGATGTTGATAAACCGTCGTAAAATAACCTACTAGAATTAAATTAAAAATTAAAATGTATGCACTTTTTTCAAAATGAATCGATGATGAGCTACGGGATTATGTGACCTAAACAAGTGATCAGACCTAATAGGAGTCATATATTTCAATTTCTGTCAACGTTGAGACCGCTTCGATAATAGGAGCACCAAAGAAGAAAGATAAGTGCAGTAGCGTCCATATCAATTTAGCTGTTAATCGAAGGACTTGTGATCAGTTCGTAGCCCCAGTAAGGGTACGGCCACACGAGCTACATTTGTCGCAGGTTTTCTGCTACAAATGAAGCTGCCGTAATTGTCGCAAAATGGGTGGCCACACGGGCGCTACAACTACTGTTAGTTTCTGCGTTAAATGTCGCTACGTGTGGCCACATGACATGCCACACGTAGCGACATTTGTAGCAACTTTTTGCGACAAATGTAGCTGGAATTATAGACCGCATTGAGTTAAATGGAAGCGGCCACACGGAGCAGTAAGTGTAGCAAGTTTGGCGCCGTCTGACATGTTAAGTCTATTCGTGATCAATAATTTCTCACCTTAAACGAATTAACATTGTTGTTAGTTACTGGGAATTTCTTATTATAAAATCCATATTTTTAAACTTTAAATTTATATTAATATTTATTTCCGCTTTACTAATTCCCAGAGGAGACTCAGTGAGTCAAAGAATATACATGTCAAAAGACTTTTACCTACTAACTGACAATACATAAAGAATAAATATCATGCAAAAGAAAACAAAAAAAAATTGTAATAAAAGTAAAAACAACCGTGTAAAATGAATAGTTATGCTTTAATTTTTTAGGAATGAGATAGAAAGCGAAAATCAAATGTCATGTAAAGGACACACAGATTAAGACTTTAAAAAGAGTGAAATAACAAATCAAAGTTATTCATTTTACAGTAGAGAATTACAATAATTTAGCGCAATGTAAATTTACAAATGCGTATGGACACACGCGTAAGCTAATTTTAAATACTATTTTCTTAATCTTATTTCTGTTTTTTTGTTACTTCACCAGAAGTTACAGATTAGACATGCTCTTCCCTTTCCATTACATGAATTTCTGAAGCATCTCCAAGTAAAAAGGAGTTTTAAACATGACCCAAAACACAACTCAAAGAGGCAATCTGTTTGTAACATATTTGAGAGATGTCTTGTAAAAGAATTGTGTCTTTTTTTTTTTTACCAAATGAAGTCGCTGTGAAGGGTTTACTGGTACGCTATTGTATAGATTTATTATCGAAGGAAACCTTTGGTCGAAAATGAAAGAAAAAAAAAAGTGTACTCTCAAAGAACGGTATTTTGAAAAGAGTCTAAGTAAACACATCTATCATAAAATTTCTCTTTTTCTTGGTTTTGCAGAATTCTTATTGGACGTTGCGGCAATTTAAACTTGACCCTTATATCCCAAAATACAACTCAAAGTGGAAATGTCTTTATAACACAATAATATTTATAAACAATACTGATTTGTGATGTCTGTCCTGCAAAAGAATTGTACTTTTTTTTTACCAAACAAATTGCTGTGAACGGCTTGCTAGAACGCTTTTGTATACATTTTATTATTGAAGAATTCTTTAGGTCGAAATTGAAAGAAGAAAAATGTATGTACTTTTTAAAGAAAGATATTTTGAAGAGAGTTAAAAAATAGGGAACTTAGCCTGGACTGCGAAGCAATATTTATTGGCACCATATTGTTAGTAACAAAATGTGTTATATAAATTGGCATCGTATTGTTATAAATCTGTCATGATAATAATTTCCCATCTAAAAGTCAATCTCCCTCTCTACTTCACTCCCTCATAAACACAAGTTAATTCTGTTGTTATGATTACATATACATACTGAGAATTTCAACCATTAAAAAAACGGGTTTTCCTTCAAATTTGAGAATGCCTTTCTCCCATTGTAGGCCTACATCTTATCCTATAGAAAACAGAGTTTGCGTCCTTTTAAACATGATAGATCACGTTTTTCAGATTATTAAATTTCGGGGGAGGGGGAAACTGAAATGTGAATCTTAGGGTATGTTACAGTTTCATGTCTCAAAGTTTTTTTACCAACGAAAGAAAATTTTAATGCTAAAAGATAAGCTGGGTGGTACAAATTGCGATATCTTATAGCTAATTCGAGAGACAAATTTCACTGCACTCATCAATGTCACTTGTTTTATTTTTAAATACATTAAGCCTGAATAAAATGCCAAGGTTTTGTATGCCTGGCTGCAAATTCAATTACCAGAAAGGAACTTAGTGGCGATATTTAATTTCCTTCTGGTGAAGTAACAAAAAAACAGGAGTAAGATTAAGAAAATAGTATTTAAAATTAGTTTACGCATTTATAAATTTACATTGCGCTAAATTATTGTAATTCTCTACTGTAAAATGAATAACTTTGATTTGTTATTTCACTCTTTTTAAAGTCTTAATCTGTGTGTCCTTTACATGACATTTGATTTTCGCTTTCTATCTCATTCCTAAAAAATTAAATCATAAACATTCATTTTACACGGTTGTTTTTACTTTTATTACAATTTTTTTGTTTTCTTTTGCATGATATTTATTCTTTATTTATTGTCAGTTAGTAGATAAAAGTCTTTTGACATGTATATTCTTTGACTCACTGAGTCTCCTCTGGGAATTAGTAAAGCGGAAATAAATATTAATATAAATTTAAAGTTTAAAAAATATGGATTTCATAATAAGAAATTCCCAGTAACTAACAACAATGTTAATTCGTTTAAGGTGAGAAATTATTGATCACGAATAGACTTAACATGTCAGACGGCGCCAAACTTGCTACACTTACTGCTCCGTGTGGCCGCTTCCATTTAACTCAATGCGGTCTATAATTCCAGCTACATTTGTCGCAGAAAGTTGCTACAAATGTAGCTGCACGTGTAGCCACCCATGTCGCTACGTGTGGCCACCCAACAGCAGTAAATGTCGCAGAAAAAATGGACCTGGACCCATTCGAGTTGCGACACGACCTTGGGATGCGCCAAACTTGCTACATTTACTGCTCCGTGTGGCCGCTTCCATTTAACTCAGTGCTGCCTATAATTCCAGCTTCATTTGTCGCAGAAAACTTGCTACAAATGTAGCTCGTGTGGCTGTACCCTAAGACCTTTGCTATTGTGAGTTCGTAACGTAGTTAAAAAATTACAAACATTTCGAAGTCAGTTGTTCATTCGTACAATATATTCCTGTTAAATTAGAGATGGATGAAGATTTTGGTAACAGTTACTTGAATTTGAATTACATTTAATGACTGTAAAAAGTTTGTGATACATTATGCCAGTATTTCTCAAACATTTTCCACTACGAATCACTTTTAACGTATTGTACAATCTTGGAGTTCTTGCAGTCCATATCTATTTCTCTTTTTTATTATTATTATTATTATTATTATTATTATTATTATTATTATTATTATTATTATTATACTTAGTGAAACTCACAGCAGAGTCCAAATAGGCCAGTTTCTATCTGATGCTTTTCCAATTCACTGCGGGCTAAAGCAGGGAGATGCACTGCCACCTTTACTTTTTAACTTCGCTCTAGAATATGCCATTAGGAAAGTTCAGGATAACACAGAGGGTTTGGAATTTAACGGGTTACATCAGCTGCTTGTCTATGCGGATGACGTGAATATATTAGGAGAAAATCCACAAACGATTAGGAAAAACGCGCAAATTGTACTTGAAGCAAGTAGAGAGATAGGATTGTAAGTAAATCCAGAAAAGACTAAGTATATTATTATGTCTCGTGATCAGAATATTGTACGAAATGGAACTATGAAAGTTGGAGATTTATCCTTCGAAGAGGTGGAAAAATTCAAATATCTTGGAGCAACAGTAACAAATATGGGAAATGCGTGTTATTATTCGGTTGAGAAGCTTTTGCCTTGTAGTCTGCTGTCAAAATATCTGAAAGTTAGAATTTATAAAACAGTTATATTACCGGTTGTTCTGTATGGTTGTGAAACTTGGACTGTCACTTTGAGAGAGGAACAGAGATTAAGGGTGTTTGAGAATAAGGTTGTTAAGAAAATATTTGGGGCTAAGAGGGATGAAGTTACAGGAGAATAGAGAAAGTTACACAACGCAGAGCTGCACGCATTGTGTTCTTCACCTGACATAATTAGGAACATAAAATCCAGACGTTTGAGATGGGAAGGACATGTAGCACGTATGGGCGAATCCAGAAATGCATATAGAGTGTTAGTTGGGAGGCCGGAGGGAAAAAGACCTTTGGGAGGCCGAGACGTAGATGGGAAGATAATATTAAAATGGATTTGAGGGAGGTGGGATATGATGGTAGGGACTGGATTAATCTTGCTCAGGATAGGGACCAATGGCGGGGTTATGTGAGGGCGGCAATGAACCTACGGGTTCCTTAAAGCCAGTAAGTAAGTAAGTAAGTAAGTATACGTGACTTACAGGTGGCACATATGATTTGTGTACAAACTCTGATTACGTGTGCATAAGAAAAACTACCCCTTTATAGCGGGTGCATTGATACAGAATTAATAACTTCTCTCCTATCTGGAAGTTACAGGGAGTATATATTTTTGTGCACAAACTATATTTACCGTTCCATAAGTGAAACTACTCCTTTTAGGGATTAGTTTAAATAAAATTAATAAATTCTTTCCTATCTAACAGAATTTTATGAAACTTTATACAGAAGTTACAGATATGATATATTTTTGTCTACAAAGTCTGATTATGTTTTATAAGAGGAATTCCCCTGGTGTATTTAGACAAAATTAACAACTTCTCTCCTATATCATATATTTTATGCAACTTTGTACAACTACTGGGCCTACAGGTATCATACAGATGTAATCAGAATTTGTACACAAAAATATATGCTACCTGTACTCTGTACAAAGTTTCATAAACTCTGTTATGTAGGAGAGAAGTTAATCTTGTGTAAATGCCTTCCCTGTAAAGGGGTACTTCCTCTTTTGGAGCTGTAAATATAATCATTGATTAAAGTTCTAGTTAACACTTTGTAAAAAACATAAAATTTACTTCGTCATACAACATAAACATGCAGCTTTCCGTACGATGACACACAGATTAATTAATATACCAATGAACAATGACAACTACACTGAAGAATTAAACACAATAAAATATATAGCACAAGACAATGGATACAACCCTAACATAATAGACACACTAATAAAAAAGGCAAAACAAAAACAGAACAAACCAACACAAACAGCACGCGAGAATAAATACATAACAATAACATATCACAATACCAATACCCACAAAATTGCAACTTCATTCAGAAAACTAAAGTACAAAATTGCATACAAAATAAATAATACAACACAGAAATACTTAAATAACCACACTAAACATTCAAATAAATATAATTCAACTGGAGTTTACAAATTAAAATGCAATAGTTGCCCACATTTTTACATAGGACAGACAGGAAGATCCTTTCAAACAATATATAATGAACATAGCCTATTAAAGCTATAACCAAACCTTACATCACATCAAATTATGCAGACCACATTATCAACAATAATCATGACTACAATAATATAGAAACAGATATGGAAATTTTACACATCACACCAAAAAGTTCACAGTTAAACATCCTAGAACAGTACGAAATATATAAGAATACAATAGCACACCCACTATATATACTTAACACACAACTACAGTTCGATACGCACACATTATTTGACGTCATAATACATCATAACATACAAACAGCCAACCCCCACCATAGGAACAACACACCCCCACCCCCACCATCGACAACTGCACATCGCAGAGTCAAGATCACCAGTGGTTCAAGAGACACTGAAGACGACGACACATAGCGTCGAAACGGGCCGTCTGTCGAAGGTAAATACCTTTTTTAACAATTTTAACACTTTTAACGCATGACGAAGTAAATTTTATGTTTGTAAATATAATTTGTACACAAAAAAATATTCCACCTGTAACTTACGTACAATTTTTCATATAAATTTGTTAGATAGGAGAGACGTTACTATTTTTGTCTAAAACCACCCCGTATAAAGGGCTAGTTCCTCTTACACAATCATAGTCAGAGTTTGTACACAAAGAATATGTGCTATCTATAAGATCTGTGCAAAGTTTCATAACAATCCGTTGGAATGCAGAGAAGTTATGAATTTTGTCCAGATAAATTTGCGTTATTGCACACTGTGGTTGTTCAATATGGTTGTGAAAATTGACCTCTCACGTTGAGAAAGGAACAGTGATTAAGTATGTTCTAGAATAAGATGCTTAGTAAAATATTTGGGGCTGAGGGGGACGAAGTTACAGGAGAATGGAGGAAGTTACACAACGCAGAACTGCACGCATTGTATTCTTCACCTAACATAATTGGAATATTAAATCCAGATGTTTGATAGGCAAGGCATGAAGCACGTAGGCCTATGGGTGAGTCCAGAAATGCATATAGAGTGTTAGATGGAAGACCTTTGGGGAAAAGGACCTTTGGGAATGCCGAGACATAGATGGGAGGATAATACTAAAATGGATTTGAGGAAGGTGGAATATGATGGCAGGCCCTGGATTAAGCTTGCTTAGGATAGGTACCAAAACACAGTGCGCAGTTTTCTTAAGCTATCTGTACAAAATTCATTTTTCGACTTGCTAATTTCGCTATATATTTTTATGAATATATGTCCGTGACTGTATGTTGAAAGCATCTTGTAAAAACAGTGTGCGACATATCTGCCGGATATTTATTTGTTTCAGGGTAGCGTAAACATTACTATCTGCATTTCTTTGCTCTCCTAAAATGTAGCAAATTTTGACTCAGTTCCTTACTAAAAAGTTCTATTCTTTGTAATATTAATACATTTCTCATATTCATTTCTAAATTTAACAGAATAAATACTGAAATCAGAAGTAAACACTGAACTACTGAAACAATTGTCTTTAGAGACAATTAATATTAGGTACCCTCCACAAAACTGGCTTCATTTATACACCGACGGATCCTTGATCTCCAGAGAACAAGGTGCCGGTGCAGGTGTTACGTGCTGTCCCTTCTCACTTTATAGATCTCTTGGATATGGAACAACAAGTTTTGATGGTGAAATCATTGCAATAAGTGAATGTCTCAGGAATCTTCTATGCCACTTCAATAAATTTAGGAATGCAGTTATATTGTCAGACTCCAAAGCAGCTATTCTATCAATCGTCTCTAAACACACACCTTCATCTCAAACAGCAGAAATAACTAAAATGTTCTCTCCATTAATATCACTCAATAAAAGAATTGTATTCCAATGGATACCATCCCATTGTGGAATCCTGGGAAACGAGAATGCTGATGCTTTAGCAAAGAAGGGCAGCACTGCTACTTACAGACCTGTTACTAAATCTACATATTACTCTGTGAAGAGATTTATTAAATCTACATACTTAGACTTAAACAAACAAAATTTGATTACTCAATTCCAAGGGAAAAAATGGAAATTTCTGCATCAAAATCCACAGTTAATTCCCGATTTGCCACGAAAATCGTCTGTAGTTGCATTTAGATTGGCAACAGGCCATGATTGTTTGGCCAAACACCTGCATAGAATTGGAATATATCAGTCCCCTAACCAGTGGCGGCGGCTGGGTATTCGCACGATCGCAAATGCACACCCTAAGAAACTTAGTTTTAAAAATACGTTGCTTGAGTGTTCATTTATCTGTCAAATTTCGAGCATGTGAACCAAGAAACAATTTTAAACGAATTTAAATCTGCCGCCGTTTACTCTTGCCTCTGCCGCATCGCGCTGGTGTAACAGGCTTCAAGAGACAACTCCTGGTTTTGCTACAGAATGTTGGGAAGGTCTGGCGAGGAGTGAGAAGGGAGGATTGTGTTTCTATGTACGTGGAGAGGAGATCGCCAAGAGGAATGCGAATGCGCGTACGCAGCCGACTCGGCCCAGTTGCTCTCTCGCGCTCTCTCGTCTCTCCTTTTCAAACATACGGTATGGCCAAATCAACAACTTTCTTTCTTGGCGAACATCATGATATTTCATCTTTATAAAATTGCTGTAATCCTTATGTTGATGGTTTAAATAATGTATGTTTGTAATTTAGCAACTCGATGTCACGTAGTAGATGATTAAACATAAACTTTTCATTTAAATACCGGACTGTTAAAAAAAAAGTTTAGAAACTCTCTGCAGACAGAAGTTTGCGATACTGTAGATCGACTCCGGTTTCTCAATCGTTTCAATTTCAAAGAGTTCGCACTTTGCAGCCAGGAGCCAGCACCATGCTGTGATATAAGTGTGAATCTTCAGTCTTGCTTTATTGTCACTGTGTATAGATATTGCAAAAATGAACCGCGTTCGAGACCTGAAAGTAGTGAATTTCTTTAATCTCACGATTGAAGAAAAGCTTAGAATAAAGGAGAGAGGTAGGCCTATTCCAGATATTAAACTAATTCAAACAACGAAGTGCAAAGGAAAAGAAGTTAAAAGAAAATTCAATTGTAATGTCTACTCGACTTATGAGTGGATATGTGGTTGTGACGAAACTAATTTTCTCTATTGCTTCCCATGTTTACTTTTTGCGCGAGGCCAGGATGTAAGCGGTGCGTGGACGAAAGTTGGTTTCGGAAATATTAGTCACTTAAAACAAAAAGCTTCTAAGCATGAAAATTCCAGATGTCACTTGAATGCAGAATTGGACTTAAAAATGCTCGGTAGAAGTAACATTGCACAACAATTGGACACTGCTTTCAGAAGAAATACTGAGCAGAAAAATATGCAAATTAGTAGAAATAGGTATGTGCTATAATAAACTGTATAAAGTTTTGTGGTGCACTTGAGTTAGCTCTACGTGGCCACGACGAAAGGGACAGTTCCGCAAATCCGGGAATTTTTCGCGGATTAATAAGTAAAGCGATCGGTTTGGAAGTAAATCCCGAAAAGACGAAGTATATGATTATGTCTCGTGACCAGAATATTGTACGAAATGGAAATATAAAAATTGGAGATTTATCCTTCGAAGAGGTGGAAAAATTCAAATACCTTGGAGCAACAGTAACAAATATAAATGACACTCGGGAGGAAATTAAATGCAGAATAAATATGGGAAATGCGTGTTATTATTCGGTTGAGAAGCTCTTATCATCCAGTCTGCTGTCCAAAAATCTGAAAGTTAGAATTTATAAAACAGTTATATTACCGGTTCTTCTGTATGGTTGTGAAACTTGGACTCTCACTCTGAGAGAGGAACATAAGTTAAGGGTGTTTGAGAATAAGGTGCTTAGGAAAATATTTGGGGCTAAGCGGGATGAAGTTACAGGAGAATGGAGAAAGTTACACAACACAGAACTGCACGCATTGTATTCTTAACCTAACATAATTAGGAACTTAAAATCCAGACGTTTGAGATGGGCAGGGCATGTAGCACGTATGGGCGAATCCAGAAATTCATATAGAGTGTTAGTTGGGAGACCTGAGGGAAAAAGACCTTTAGGGAGGCCGAGACGTAGATGGGAGGATAATATTAAAATGGATTTGAGGGAGGTGGGGTGTGATGATAGAGACTGGATTAATCTTGCACAGGATAGGGACCGATGGCGGGCTCATGTGAGGGCGGCAATGAACCTTCGGGTTCCTTAAAAGCCATTTGTAAGTAAGTAAGTAAGTAATAAACTTTACAGCTGAGTTGGATTCCGCACTTAAAGAGCACATGAAAGAAGCAACTGTGTTTAAGGGCACTTCAAAAGAGATACAAAATGACCTGTTACAGTGCATGTTGGAGGTGTACCATGAGAAGGTGAAGGAAGAAATAGGAAAAGCAGACTATGTATCAGTCATAGCAGATGAAACTACGGGATCATCCCTAACACAAACGGTGATAGTGTTGCGTTATCTTTCATCCAATGGGAAGCCTGTGGAACGATTTTGATCATTTGTGAACCCAAATAATTGTAATGCGGTGTCTGTCAGACTATGTTAAAGATGTTTTGTCGCAAGTAATCCATGACAAAAATAAGCTAATTTCACAAAGCTATGACGGAGCTAGCATTATGAGCGGCGGAAATGCTGGTGTTCACGTTATAATCAGGCAGGACTATCCTTACGCGCATTACGTCCACTGCTATGCTCATAAACTGAATTTAATTATGGCGCAAGCCACTAGTCAAAATACTCAAGTGAGGATCTTTTTTTCTGATATTAATGAAATTCCAGCTTTTTTTTCCAACTCACCACAACGTGTACGATTACTTGATGACATCGTAGGCAAGAGATTTCCTGGTATTTCAAACATAAGGTGGAACTTCAAATCAAGATTGGTCTAAACTGTATATGAGCATAGGGAATCTCTGATAAACTGTCTTGAAGAAATACAAGAACAAAGCAAGCAAATGAGTACAATTACTCAAGCAAGAGGGCTTCTTCTTCGAATCCAGCAGCCATTCTTTCTCTTTTGGTTGAAAGTGTTTCATCGGATAATGCCTCATGTGGATATTCTGTATAACCAACTGCAGAAAAGGCAAATAGACTCTGTTTCAGCGAATAAAGCAGTCACAAATTTTCAGCACAACATCCAACAGGTCAGAGATAGCATTGGTACGATCAACGAAAATCCACCATCTGAAAAGAAACGGAAAGTGGAAACGTCCGATACGAGGAAAGTTGCTGCGAAAGAAATATGTGACACTGTCATTACTCAAGCTGTAGATCGGTTTAAATTTACCGGGCATCTCACGGCATCTAAGCTTTTCGTTACAGAGAAATTCAACAAATACAACAAGGAGTTTCCAGAAATGTTGTTAAACGAAATCCACAAAGCCTGTCCATTCATTAATGTACCTAGACTCCGAACAGAGTTAGAAATCATTTACATGCGTCAAGACTTTAGTAACACCTCCAGTGCAAGTGTTTTATTGAAATTTATTATTGAAAACAATTTGGAGTGTACATTCAGCGAAAGTGTGAAACTTTTGAAGGTTCAAGTGACAATACCCATGACTACCAGTGAAGCGGAAAGATGTTTCTCGACATTAAAACGTGTGAAAACATTTCTACGTAGCACCATGGGGGAAGACAGATTAACAGCTTTGGCAATGTTGTCCATTGAAAAGCAAGTGATTAGTGACATGTGTGACTTCAACGAGAGGGTAATCGACAGATTCGCTCAGAGAAAGGAGAGAAGAATGGATTTTCTACCCCGCCATACTAATATAAACGTAGTTAATTATTAATTACATATAAGTACCAAAGTTTATGTTTGTTTTAGGCCTATTACTTGTTTCCTAACTGCACACCCATTGAAAAATGTCACCAGCCGCCACTGCCCCTAACTGCCCATTGTGCAACTCAAACCAAGAAATGGATTCGGAACACCTCAAAATCTGTGCTTCAGTGGCTGGTCATGATAATATCTTTGAAAAATATTGGAGTGCAAGAGGTCAAATGACTTTATTGTCAAACGCCTGGCATTAGAAAACAACAACAAAAACATATTCATTTGATCATGAATTAACCTAACGCAAATGAGATAACAGTCCCATGTGTGGTATGGGAGGATTTCGAAGTTTCATTAGTGTTACAATATTATTATTTATTGAAGTGGGTGTAATTGTAGAATGAAACTATGTTAATAATGCACATACCTACATTGTCAAAAACTTGCATTTTCAATTTATTTTAAAGTGCACATTCGCTATGCTCAGTAGACCCCCGTAGACCCACTAATGAACTTTTATAGGATTATTAAAAGAAAAATTCAAATATCTTGGAGCAACAGTAACAAATATAAATGACACTCGGGAGGAAATTAAACGCAGAATAAATATGGGAAATGCGTGTTATTATTCGGTTGAGAAGCTTTGTCATCTAGTCTTCTGTCAAAAAATCTGAAAGTTAGAATTCATAAAACAGTTATATTACCGTTTGTTCTGTATGGTTGTGAAACTTGGACTCTCACTTTGAGAGAGGAACAGAGATTAAGGGTGTTTGAGAATAAGGTGCTTAGGAAAATATTTGGGGCTAAGAGGGATGAAGTTACAGGAGAATGAAGAAAGTTACACAACGCAGAGCTGCACGCATTGTATTCTTCACCTGACATAATTAGGAACATAAAATCCAGACGTTTGAGATGGGCAGGACATGTAGCACGTATGGGCGAATCCAGAAATGCATATAGAGTGTTAGTTGGGAGGCCGGAGGGAAAAAGACCTTTGGGGAGGCCGAGACGTAGGTGGGAAGATAATATTAAAATGGATTTGAGGGAGGTGGGATATGACGGTAGAGACTGGATTAATCTTGCTCAGGATAGGGACCAATGTCGGGCTTATGTGAGGGCGGCAATGAACCTCCGGGTTCCTTAAAAGCCAGTAAGTAAGTATTTAAAGAAATACAAAACAAAATAATCCTTACAATACAAATGTTAATATAGTTCAATAATATGTAATAATTAACACACGTGATTATATAAAATCCAGTAATTAATTATTCTGCCCGGTGGGATGAATATGTTCCTTTTTAATTGCTACAAATTTTTATAACTATCTGGTTTTAGAGCGGAATGCTATAGCTTCTTTTGTGCTTCTGCATTTAGCCTATTTCGATAAATTTGTTTTCATGGTTAGATACGCTGAGATTTCAGATATTAAACTGATAAATATTATATTCCTTTTTAGATATTTAATAGTATTAATAATAATAAAATATGATTATTAATATCTATTTTGTAACATGATTACATTACAAATTATTGATGACGTTTCATATTTTTATTGATTCGTATTTTCGTGACTTTGTATACACTTTGTTGTAGGCCTGATCTCCAAATTTAAAATACTATTTAAATTTAATTTACGATTCACCGAATTCCACTCTTTCAGAAGCACTACATTATACGATTTATATTGTTCGAATTTATTGATAAGGAAGGATGGTCATAAAACAATGTAATGTATTAAAAATATAAAACCTCATTGTCCTCAGTAATTTTTAAATTGCGTCACGATTTCTGTAGTGTTTTTAATTGTGCTTGTGCAACGGAGGCTTAATTATCAGTCTCAAATATAGGCCTACACATATATTTTTAGACTCGCCATTGACGCTACAAACCGTAAATGCTTTTATTCCCTACTTATTGTTGCAGTTTTCAAGCAGCAATCTTAATATAACTTAGTAAGCTTACCTCAGTGGGAAGAAGTTCATCCTGGTTGTCTCGTGGAAATCGAACCCAGCTCCTCAATTCACACTACGCTCCATAAAACGTCATCTTTGCTTGCTTTAATCGAAATCAAAACTCAAAATGGCGGTTCAATATGTCATTTTCATTGTTGAAGACGGCATTGTTCCGCGTTCAGAGATGAACCCCAATTCCATAGAGAATGAAAAAATGGAACTAGCGTCAGTGAGTAGGAGCTGTAGACAAGAAAATCGATAGTCCTAGTGTTGTAAGAGTACCCAACCGGCCGCAAAGGAGTTTAAATATTCTCGTTTTCATATTTTATATTTAAAACTTATTTTTAAGCTTTCTAAAGTAATTGATATAACAACGTAGCTACATTTTATGATGCAGTTACGTATTGTATTAATGTTACTTGATTTTTATCAGTATAAAAATCACAAATCTTTACTTTTTGCGAGAATATTAATTTCAAAACTCTTTGGCTTAGAGATCTTCTTCCCCTTCTTTTATTAATTTTGTAGCTGAAACTTCATTCTATACCTACTATGTTGGCTGCGTTTGGAATAGGATTTGAACTTTAATGTTGCGACTGTGTTCTTCCCACGTGTTCGTCTGTGTATTCGGTTTTCAAAAAATTAAATTTCTTTGCTTGTGTCCCCATTTTCTCAGGAACAATTGAAAGTAGACAGTTTAAATTTCACCGTTTTTTATCATGCCACTTGATGTCAGTAATGTGATTTAACGTACTGATAAAAAATATAGATCAGAAACCTCTGTAGGAGTCAAAAATTTTTCAAATAGTAATACAATAGAAATAGGTTAATTCGACATTTGATAATTGGAATAAATGTCTATTTCCCTAGTAATTACTTTTGAAACTAATGTTGATAATTGACATTGCACTCCAATTTAAGAATCTTAGGCCTACATTTTTGGAAAACTCAATAATACTTTCGTAAATGTCGGTCAAAGCGTGTAGATTTGTATAGGGAAAAAAACACGCACGCGCACACATACAAAATTTTCTATATTAAGATTTTTTGTATTACTTCCATTTTTGTCCATGGATGTGGAGATAATTACAAATAATTCTCTCCATTTCGTATTGATTTTATACCATTTTGTAAAGTTTCGCCACACACAGCAAGCGATTTTCAACCGTCGGACAAAAATTAATAATTTTATTAGTTTAATTATTCACAGATCTTTTTAGATAAAGTCATAAAACATGGGAGATGGGTTAGGAATAAGATTTTCTTTAATACGAATGGAATTCGCTTGAATTTAATTTGTTGCATTCGAATATAAAACTATTTTTTTTTCAATGAGGTGTTCTCATGAGCATGCCTTAATATTATTCGGATTAGTCTTTAAGGTATTAAAATATGGTTATTCTGGTTTACAATTGCGTCTGTTTAGTTTCGATGACACTTCATATAGGGTATCTAGAATATTTTAAATGATGGATAACATGTAACTGCCTCCCATTTTTCAGTTATCCGTATGACTAAAATATTAATGATATGGCGGTCATAGTTGGCAGTTTAATTTATTTTCATAATAACATTATTATATTAAAAGCCGAAAAAAATCATGACATCGCTGGCATATCCTTAAAATTTTGTATGGAATGACCCTAATTTTAAAACTCGCTCGGATGTAATGCTAGCAGTTTGCTAGAGGAGGGAAATATTGTTACTTTTCGTGCGTTCATGAATCTTGAATCCAGTTACATGTTGTAGATTCTATTCAAATTTCAACTAAAGAATGTGAATGAGCATTACTGTAATGAACGATATCTGCACTAACAAAAGGAATATTCTCCTAGTAAGAGAGTTCCTAAACTTTTGTTCCTAAAAAGTGTTGGACCACAAATGTCAGCGTTTAATTTCTTGCCTCATGTGCAAATTGTGGCTGCGATCTGCATGATGAAGAAGTAACTTTGGAAAAGATGTGCAGTACGAGTCCAGAGAGAGTCTAATCTGACCAAGGAGATTTCAACAGTACCCAGGGGCGGACGCAGGATTTTTTTTCGGGGAGGGATTTGAGGAGATAGTAAAAATGGAGTAATGAGAAATAAGTTTATATACTCACAATTTGTTTCCGAGTCAGAAACATTTACAAGTTGGCCTGAGTAGCGTAGTCGGTATAGCCTTCTGTGCTCGAAGTTGCGGGCTCTACCCCAACCCAGCTCGATGGCATTTAAGTGTGTTTAAATGCGACAGGCCTCATATCAGTCGGTTTACTGGCATGTAACAGAAGTCCTGAGGGAAAAAATTCCGGCACACCGGTGACACTGATATAACCTCGGCAATTGCGAGCGTTGTTAAATAAACCATAATTTTTTAACTTTAACATTTACAATGACTGCAATACAAAAACAATGACAGAACGACATTTACAGAAGAAGGCGACGAGACTTCTTAGACATTTCATCCAGTACTTCATGAGCTTTTACTTCTACATTTTTATGTATATACATCAAGGCCAGTCCATTTAACCTGTCTGCTCCCATCGTGCTCCTCAAGTAAGTCTTCAAATACCGCAATGTTGAGAACGACCGTTCTGGTGTTGCTGTAGTTACAGGCAACGTGCAGACAAAGTTTCAGAGCCTTGCGAGTGCAGGGAAAAATAATTTCATTGCACCTGTTCAAAGATGATATAAAATCAGTAGGTATTAGGTGAAGATTTTTCTGATCAAGGAAATTTCTTCTCCACATCTTCAATTCACTGAAGAAAGACTCTGGTGATGCATCAACATCATTGGGCCACTGATTTACTACAGCCTGAACAGCAATTTCTAAATCTTCATCTGATGCTCGCACTATGTTTTTAGGCAGCAAAGCTTGTATGGACTTTAGGATTCCCTTATGATTTAAAAACCTGTCCTTGAGCTGACTAATGAAATAGTCTAAGAAGAGAAGGAAAATTAAAAGCCTAAAATACTCTTCATGACTCTCTGTCTTGAAGTAAGAACACTGTGTTTGTCTTCCTGCAGTTCTTGGAATTTAACATTTTAGCAAAGAGAATTTACGTGGAAAACTTTCTAATTCCTATGTACATTCACGAATTAAAATTAATATTATTTTTGTTTCTTGTTTCGTATTTTTCTCAAAATTTCGGGAGGGGATATATCCCCTTAATCCCCCCCCTTGCATCCGCCCCTGACAGTACCCTCTAAAATTTGTTTCCAACTACAGCACTGCCTGAAAGAGTTTCAATGCTGTCTGTAGTAACATCTCCTGGAGGTGCTTTATGTAGCTCATTGCTCTCAGTGCGGCGTTCACTCTGTCTTCAATATGTGTTGTGAATGTCATCCCTGACGTATTACTCCTAGCTATTTGAACTGCTTTACTGATGTCAAGTTTTTTCCTTTGTATACTAGATGTGCCTCTCTTCTTCAGGAATTAATGTAGATAAGACGTAAGCGTCTGACGACTTCCCGTTGTTGCTCTGAGCACCACTCGTGGGGTCGTGGCTAAATGCGAAAACATCTATGGAGTAAAATCAACCCCAGGCCATAAGCTTGAAACGGTGGAACCAAAAAAATGTACTAGTATGGCCGTCAAATTACCCTTAGTTAATCTCTTTTTCCGGTGTGTTTATCAGCTGTTTTGTTCATATTATTACGATTACAAATTGTTTCGTGTTGTGAATATTTCAAAAGTGTAGTCAAGTTCAGCAGATGCCACAGAGAGCTAGAAACACTTGCACATGCCCTGGGCTCTTGTCCGCACTGTGAAGTACTCTGTAACTCACGACACCATAGAATTCGTTCGATGATCGCCGAACAGTTTAGAACTTTAGATCAATAAATTTTCAAGTGTTCGAAGAAGTACACGGACTGGCAGACAATGGCAGTACAAGAAGAATAGACATGATTGCCATCCCACCAAATAACAACAAAGGTTACATCATCGATCCCACCTTTAGATTTGAAAAACAAAAGAGCCAACCTAAAGATGTAAATAGGGAAAAAAACGAAATCTATGTACGTACCGTTCCATATTTCATGGACAAATACGGCCTACAACAAATTGAAGTAATAGGCCTTATAGTTGGAGCGCGCGGAAATATTCCCGGTTTCTTCTTCCAAACCTGGCAACATTTCGGCCTACAGAGGAAGGTAATTGATGACATCGTTCTTGCAGCTCTGAGAGGATCCATATTTCTACTCCAAACCCATCTCTACGGTCAACAGTGATCTTCAAATAATTAATTAGTACCTAATTATTTATTCAATCATTTCTTGTCATTGTTGTAAGAATCCATTAAACTTAAACATATGTATGTTATTTATACTTTCAACTGCCTATTGTACAATATGCTCTGTCTTTGTGGCAGCCTGTTAATACAGGGAGCTGTTATCGTTTAGATAATTAAATAATGTCCGTTGATATTTCCCTCTATGCTTTAACATATATGAAGGAATGCCAACACCCTTCTTGATAAGAGAAAGAATGTGGAAATGAAGTGTTCAGTCCATGTCACAACCATAACACTTTTAATAAATATATAGTGAAACATACAGTGATATAATAATCTGCTAGTAGTCCTGTTACCTCCAGATCCATTCTAATCCGTTTACGTATGACTAATACCGATAGTAGCAATTTAATATTTGGCAATTGGTGGTGTCTACCAAATCTATATAGATTTCAAACAAGCCTACGACTGCATAAATCGGAAGCAAATTTACAGGATTATGAAAGAATTTGATATTCCATGTAAACTTATAAAATTAGTACAAACAACGATGAAAGGAACAATAGTTCAGGTCAAAATTCAAACTCAATTAACAGACCCCTTTGGCATAGAACAGGGACTCAAACAAGGTGATGGGCTGGCCCCATGCCTGTTCAACGTAGTACTGGAATATGCAATAAGAAAGCTCTCTATCAATATGAAAAGTACTCTGGACTACCAGGGGCCTGTTTCTCAAAACTCACGGACTAGTAATACTAGTCTGTACAGTAGTAATATTAGTTTATTTTACAAGTCTGTGTTTTTAGAAACTACAAGGGTAAAGTAGTAGTTACCAGTTCACAGACTAGTAATATTGGTCGATTTCACCAGTTCATAAGTGATTCTGTTTCTCAAAATGCTAATCTAGTTGATTATACTAGTATTTAACAGGAATATTCCTACAAGACTCTAAAGACTGGTGATTTCTATATTATCAGTTACCAGTGGCAATCTTTCTCAGATAATCAAAACAAAATATTGTAGCTATTTTTTTAATAAATGTGGTTTAGTGATTTCGATTGAAGTAGTAAAGAAGTTGTTGTGAGAAGAGCTAAAACTATATCGAGAAAGAATAATTATTATTCCTTTACGGGAGCATTGTTTAAATATAATGAACTGTTTAAATAAAGTGCTGAAAAGCTTGGAGAGTTGTAAAATATAGTGGGACCTGCCAAAACAAGACAAACAAATAGAAGTCATGCATTATCAGCAAAGCTTCAAATACAAATTGCTCTACAAATCGGGATGTTGATTATTTTCCAATGGCATCTGGTTTTTCTGCCCTAGACCAGCAACACATGCAGAATTTTTTTCCTAATAATCTAATACCAATTCATCAACTGCAGTAATTTTTGCTGGCTTTCCTCCTCCACTGCCAGTTCTTCTGACATTGTCAACTTTAGCCTACAAATTAAATACAAAACGACACTAATTTATGAATAGATCAAACGTAAAACTGAAAAAAAAAAAAAAAAAAATAGCGAATTTTTCAAGTCATAAGTGGCATCCATGTCGCCAGTAGACTCACTTGCTACATAATGTGTTCATATTATGATACTGTGAACTTGAATTGGTACTCGTCAAAGTTGCTTTCTTAATGTTGGGCCAATAAGTGTCCCTAACGTATGCATAATCTTTGTTCTGAAGTATCAGTTCCATAGCCTCACTTATTACAAATTTTTTTTTGTCCAGTCGTTTACTTTATCATTTTTGTTATTATGCTTGAAAACGCACCTTTGAGTCATTAATCATATTGAGTATAGTTAATTTGCTTTCAATTGATGGAATTTCAAGATAAGAGAGAAGTAAGAACCAAAACACAAACAACTTAGCCTCCTAACCTCAAATAACAATACCTACCAATGGGTATAAACAAATGAACTCAATCAGCTGACTAATGAAAGAGATCATGTGACTAGTGAAAAATTGTCACAAGTTACTAGACTGGTGAAATAGTTTGAGAAACAGAATCTACTAGAGCTGGTGAAATATACTCTGGTAACTAGTAACTGGTGAACTATTAAACTAGTATTTTTGAGAAACAGGCCCCAGACCACTCAAGAGGATGATATATGCATATTAAGTAGAAATATCAAGACTATACACGAAACCTACAATGAATTGAAAGAGGCCACTAAGGACATAGGTCTTAATATCAATCTAACCGAAACACAGGCAATTAGAAATAGCCGGCAACTTATGATCGGCGAACCAGAGATAACCGTGGTTGATAATTTTGACTACTTAGGCTCAAGGATTACCAATAATAATGTCCTTCTTAATGAGATCCAAAAGCGCATAAGATTGGCCAATAAAATTTACTATTCCCTACACCAGGTTATAAGTAATCGAGACGTCCAGACGGCAACTAAAACAAGACTTTATAAAACACTCATAAGAACTGTTCTCATGTATGGCTGCGAAACATGGTGTCTTACCAGAAGGGCTGAGGAAGCTATTGGTGGCTTTCAAAGGGAAATACTTAGGAAAATATTTGGACCTATAAATATAAATCAGGAATATAGGATACGAAATAATAAAGAACTTTATAGAGAATACGATATACTTACCTATATAAAAATTAAAAAACTCCAATGGGCAGGTCACGTACAAAGATTACCTCTGGATCGTCTACCAAAAAAACCCCTTAGAGCTAGTTTTCATGGAATTCGCCGTCCTGGAAGACCCATGAAGAGATGGGAAGATAATATCATTGAGGATGCGGCTAGTCTACTACATTGCAGAAATTGGAAACTGGCAGCGCAAAATAGAGATTTATGGAGGCAAAAAATTCGGCAGGTCAAGGCTCAAACATGAGCTGTAGAACCATTCGATGGATGGAATTGGCGGTATTTCGCGGTGGATTATGAGGCGTAAAAGGTATAGTTTGACGTCATATCCGTCGCACCGATTTCAAGCATATTTGGCTTGAAGTACTCCCTCCTTTCTTTTTATCCTCTCGGAGTAAAATATATATTCAAGCATTAACCTATACCGATATGCAATTTATTTACACTGCTGTACAATTAATGTCTCACCTACAATCATTTTCTATATGCTATTTATTAATACTGATGTATGATTAATGTGTCACCAATCTACTTCTTTGAAGACAAAACTAAACTGTCTATAATTTATTTTATTACAGTATTTTCTTAATCGTCGAATAATAACAAATGAATGTCACCTATAATAAATGAATGAAACCCAGTGGCGGCTGATTGACTGAGACAAGTGAGGCCAGATCTCAGTCACTTGCCTTAATTGAAATCAAGTTTTGTGTTTTGATCTAATATATTAGTCATTTGAATGAAGCATATATCGCTGTAGAAGTATTTGAAAACTTTGTGATGAATATAGACCTGTTTTGCAGTAAAATTTGTTCCTGAGGACAGGAATTCTCGTGTCGGATCTGGTTTCTGCATTTCGTATGTTTTCGCGGGCTTTGAGGTTGTACTTGAAACGGTGTAGCTAAGACACAATTCGTCTGGCATCGTGGCCTGATCAGCTTTCACTCCTCCCTTTCATGGACCAGTCTCAAGGGTGGAATAAGGTGGGTATAGCAGTGGTGACTTGTCTTCCTAAATAGGCCATAAATAACATAAAAATTCCCGCTGTTTAGCAGGCAGACACCCACACTGTTCTCTCCCCTTATGTCTTAGTGTATGACTTAAGCGAGGGTGTGTGGCATAAGGTAGAGTTGACCACACTTCGTAACGTTACAGGAATTGAGAAGGGTTCTTGAGAATAGGAAGTCGTCGAACTGTGGTATAACTATTATATTGGAGAATAGGTAGTAATACAGTTGAATGTGTTGTAGACTACATGACAAGTAACGAGTAAAAGCCCTGAGGTTAGTGGTGACTCGTATTATATAGAACAGGTTTGGGGCGTAGTCAGGACGCGAGTCCATGTCTAAACATGACCATACATGGTAATGTTAGGGGTTGTAGTCACGTGCAGTACGATAGACGTTTTAGTTCCACATGATCATGTATAGTAATATTTTAGGGAACGCAGCCCTACAGAGTCCAAAAATAACTCAAAGGGGTGAGAGGGTAACGCGTGGGTGAAAGGGAGATAGCTTTTAATGCAGTCACCAACATCCTTAGGAGTAACTTATACATTTGCAATGATGCAATTACACAGAATATAGTAACATATAGAGTGGACTCTCCTAAGTTCGACAAAACAGAATTGAAAGTTCAGTCCAATAAGGATAGTGGGAGTGGTAGGTGAAATGAATACAAATTCTTATTGGTTATCCATCAACGAATACAGTACTGTACTTGCATTTCCTGCCCGCCCCGAGACTTGTGTATACGCTTCTAGTACCACAGTGGGTTTCGACATTTCCGTCTCACAAACAGCACAATTCTCAAATAGAGAAAGAAGACTTAATTAATTTAAAATCAGTGATCAATATGGATGTCCTAATCAATAAAATATTCTGTTTTTCTTTAACAAAAATATCACTACAAAACACAGAACCAATTCCCATTAAAATCGCAAACCCATTTCTTAGTGCCCGTATAGGGGCATGTCTAATTCTCCTACGCAAGCAGTCGAACTATAGGATGTCGAACTTGATTTCTGTCGAACTTAAGAGCTTCTACTGTAATTAACATGCATGGGTCATAATTATTAATTCACACTATAGTGTACAAGGGTTACAATATTATTCCACACTTCCCTTCCTATTAAAAGTTTGACCAACTCCTAAGAGATTAAACTTTCACTTTATCCCATTCCTTCTGTTTTCTGGATGATTAGAGAGATTTTGAGACGACTGCAGGGATGGATTTATGGGATTTTGCCTTTATTTGTTGAAGGGCTTGGGAGACATTAGCTATTGTGGCGTTAGGATCAGGTTGGTACCTACTAGGATTCATAGAAAATATTCATTGTCACTATCTGAGTTTTCTCCCTCCCTTGCTCTTTCCTTTGATCTCTGATTGTATTGGCTATTTTTAATAATATTATTATTGAATTTCCAAGGTTATAGAACCCTATTTTACCCGAAGGCATATTAGAGCTGTAGTTAAATCTTACATATTATAGCCCTGTACAAATACTTACATAAAATATATACATAATTATGACATAAAATACACATATTGCATTAAATGTGTATGACATAATAAAAATCGTAGTTATATTAAATAGGCCCCTACAAAAACGTAGATTTGAGATAAAATAGATATAATACATAGAAATAGATACACAATATATGAAACACAGACATATTACATACAATACTTTCCCAGGACACATCACACACAGACTTGTTACATAAAAAAGTAAGCATTTCGTAGAAACGTACAGTACATGTTACTTTTAAGGACGTATATGACATAAAAATGACATGAACTGGACACATGACATACAAATGCATACACAACACATAAGACATAAACATATTATATAAAATACACAGACAAGACAAAAAATACATAAAAACTTATATACGATATGAAACAGTGATATTATAGCTATTATTATTGTGATTATTAGTATTATTATTAATAGTAGTAGTACCTCCTTTTATTGCAACCTGTTTTGTCTTGTGGCATGTTAGATTAATGATAAAAAAACCTGAAAATATAATTTATATATACAAAAAATTAACACATTCTTATAACCTTACTAATTGCATTAAATACAACTTCTCTTAATGGCAGAAACACATAAACTAGCTATTTACAGTGAATTGTGAATATGTGATATGAATTTCTGAAATTCTCATGAACAGCATTTCTTTTTAGACATAAAACACAGGGGTTTTTCAAATTGCCCAGAACATGAGATGACGAGCTCTTTCGAATATTGGGCAATCAAATAGCAGGTGATGAACAGTCTGGTCCCTTTCCTCGGATTTACAAATGGATTTATTTACATTATATATTTTGAACCGTTTAAAATATGTTTTTAATTTTTCATGGCCTGAAATGAATTGCGTACAGTTTAACTTAGAGGTTATTGTAGGAAAGAATAAGGCTCTAGTTAGAGAGCCGTTATTACTTCCTTGCCATTGTACATCCCAGCGTGCTAACATATGTTCCCTTAACTTATGTTTTATGAAACTGACAGGAATTTTATGGTAATTTTCAACGACATTCATGGAAGAAGCAAGCTTGGCTAGCTGGTCTGTCCTTTCATTCCCTAGAGTCGACGGCAATTCGGAAGGCTGTAGTCTGCTAGCGTTTGCGTCGAGAGAGACAGATAGAGAAAGTAAGGCAGCGTACAATATTGCCACATCGTACTTCACGCGCATATGCAATACAAATAGCGCAGGAGAGAATTGAAATTATCAAAAGACAATAATGACCTTAGCCGTTGGTTACTATAAACATGACATCAAACATAAATTCTTTCCTTCACTAACAAAATTTTTCGCACGGTTCTCAATCCCACACCACATGCTTCTGCAGTCGTTTCTTGCACATTGGCTCGTCAAAGTTTTTAAAATAATTATACACCTCAAACAATATTTTCCGCGCCTGCCTGTGCAATACTTGTATTTTTACAGTCTCTTCTTTCATTTACTGTATTTATCTTGCATACACACAGTAAATGTTAGTTTTACTTATTCAATGTATTGAAACACTCGCACGTAAACAAACGAACTCTGGAAGTACTTGTTACAGACTGATTCTGATTGGTTCCACTGTACAAGCTTGTGACGTCACATACTAGAAATTCTACGGCGCATATAGCAGCCGACCGCCTTCCGAACTGCCGTCTGTCTAGTCTAATATACCCGAGTGCCCTCGAACCTATTTTAAACAAATATGTTTGCTGGAGTTAGCAATATTACGTCTGACATTTACGCCAATCATATGCATATTATATTTGTCTCTAATACAGTTCAAAGTTGCCTTATTCTTAATAATAATAGAACGACAACAAGCACTACATCCCTTCCAGTAATCTGAACACGTCTCTCTCCAGTTACATTGTTTCAACATCCTCAGTCCACACTTTCTACAACTACTACATCAACAGCACCACACACAAAAGAGCAACATTACTCCGATTACTGAACTAATATAGAGCCAAGAAGAATAGTGACGCCAATCTTTCATATTGAATTTTGGATTGTTCTTCTGATATTTGTTTTTCAAGATCATCAATTATTACTCCCATGTATTTAAAATCTATAGTCGTAGATAGAATATTTGGAAATGGCAATTGCATCTTAGTTTTTGTCATTATTTCTTCCTGTCCCTGTGAAATACAACAGTCAATATGCAGGGAGCTATAGGGATGATATCAGTAGTAGTTTGATTAATTTCAGTATGCTGTAGTGGATATAACACACCTACTGAGGTCAACCCTTTACAATTAACAGCTAACACAAGTTTCCCTCTATTGAATAATTTTACTTTTTCCTTTACTTCATTCTCACATACTACAGTTATTTCATCCTTTTAATGATTTACATACAGCCATTCATTATTATGTGTTAACTGTATCCACATGGTATGTATTATCGGTCTTACTAATAAAAACTCTATATACAGACGTTTAACTGTCTTATACAATGAGTAGCTCGTTTATACGTCGTGTGTAAATTCCTTACCAATAATCACTACATACGTCATGTATAACAGTATGTTACACAGCTACGTCATAGTTTCGTCATTACTTCGTTACGAAAGGTAATAGAATATCTGAGGTTCTCTATTGCATCTGATTGAGCGATCTAGTGTGGCATTTTAAGTATCGATAGTATAACTGACGCTAATCGATAACCACACTATATTTTGGTCAAAGAGTACAAGATACAGCAATATTATTCTAATTATTCTGTGCTCTTTGGTTTGTTCTTCTGTGGTTATAAGGCAACCATCATCATAAAATGACAATCGATACGAACAGCTGTTAGAGGGGCGGTCATTTTTTCTCTATATACAACGCTTAAACAAGGGGTTTATTGTATGTAACTACTGCAAATCAATTCCCATTGTATAGTTACAGCCTGTTTATACATCCATTGCTTATGCATGGTTTATTAGTAAAGTTTTCTGTCTCAACTTTGCATAAGTCTCGTATAAAAACTATACATGGTTTATTTATAAGACTGTATATGTATACAGAATGTCCCATTTATCTTGTGCACCTATTATAACTTTTTTGTTTGGATAGATATTGGAATTTTTGTTTTTAAGCGTTATATTAGAACGAGGGGCTAACATGAGTGTTTAGATTTGGAGCATGTAACTACATTATGGTACAAGATACACGTGACGTCATCAATTTTTCAAATAGCACTACATACTTTAATCATGTCACATTGATGACACATATTAAGTTCAAAAATGTATCACAATATCACCTTCCTAATCAATAACAACAACAAAACGAAACAAAAACGTACTTCCAATGTGATAATGTTATGCTTTGAGAGTCACAGAAGATGTTCCAAATGGTGACCATTCACATTAAAGCACATTCGAAGGCGTTCCCCGAAAGACTGTATGACTGCCCGGTATGTTGCTGGCTAAATGGACACACAAGCCTGTCGATTGCGTTGCTGCATGTCGCCTGGTGTTGTCAGAATGTTCTGGTACACTGTCTTTTACAGTTCCCTACAGGAAGAAGTCTAGTCGCGACAGATCCGGAGAACGTGCAGGTCACTGTACGTGGATTGTGATGTCGACAGTTGTGGTTTGCTTACACAACAGCAAACACACAACACACGACGTGTACGGACGTCAGTCGTCTTTCGTTTTGTGTAAGTTAATGCACAAGATGAATGGGGCACAACAAATGACACATTCTGATAGCATTCATTTTGCATTTTGTTGTTGTTATTGATTGGGAAGGTGACATTGTGATACATTTTTGAACTCGTCTAAATGTGTGTAATCAATGTAACATGATTAAAGTATGTAGTGCTATTTGAAAAATTGATGACGTCACGTGTATCTTGTACCATAATGTAGTTACATGCACGAAATCTCTACACTCATGTTAGCACCTCGTTCTAACATAACTCTCAAAAACAAAAATTCCAATACCTATCCAAAAAATAAAGTTATAATAGGTGCACAAGAGAAATGGGACAACCTGTATACAGACTTCTGGATATTCAGTCGTAGTAGGATGTATCAGGTAGGTGAGGCAATCCTCTTTCATTATGTGATTTATTGGTACATTCTCCATACAAATCATATTAGCAATTATCTTTTTGCACCTCTCACATGCTTTTGAGATAAAAAATGCCGTTTTCGTTCTCAACGTATTGATTGCAATGTAAGGGTATTGGGGCTGTATAAATTTAGCGCTTCTATTATTATTCATAATTACCGGAAAAAGAACAATTTCATATAAATTGAATTTTTCGCGTGATAGTAAAGGTACTCTGACAATGTATACCAACGTAGATGACGTTTTATAAATAGTTACCATCATCACCTGGTCCACTTGGTGTGATGGAAAAGGTGGTAATTCCATATCGATAGGAATTGTTTCAGATAACACGTTCTTAATTTTCTCGTAAGTTATAACTTAAGGATTGAATAATTCCAAGTCGCGCATTTGTTATTGTGATCAACAAATCGTAATATTCATAACAATCTTAGTATCCTGACTCAACATGTTTAATCTTTAGATTAATTGCTGTAATCTTATTGTCTTCAAGCGTCTTACCTTCCCACTGATTTTGCTAATGTGAAAGGAAAGTATTGAAACTTTCTTTTATTGCTTTTTGATTTAACAATAATTCCGTAGTTGTTTCATTGACTGTACCAAACTTGACTTTAAAAGTGTTAACTATTCTGAACTAATATGCAAGAAGTTAAGTTGTTCTTGCTGCATTTTATCTATTCTTTCCTTATACATTTCTATCTCAGCTTAAATTGCAGTGCCGAATAGAATTTTAGAAATATCGCCTACAAAACCTAGTACAGAACGCTTTTTCCTGTTGTTGTTGTTATTATTATTATTATTATTATTATTATTATTATTATTATTATTATTATTATTATTGACCATTGGTCCAATAATTTCTTCAAGAGTTTCTCTTAGCCTTTGTACATTAGTTCTTTTAGCCAGGATGTGAGCTAATCCTTGCTCACAATCCGTTTTGTGATACCATGTGTACACTAACAAATTTTTACATTCATTCTGTATAGTTGCAATCCCTTGTTTGAGCGTATCATACAAGTGTTGCACCTGTCCTATGTCTACGTAAGTAATGACATCCCAGAGATGCTACAAAATCAAAGTATATGCCTGTCTGTCCTTTGATTTCTTCATTTTGAGTTGCTGAAAAGCATTCAACCTTAACAGTAGCCATACCAATGAGTAGTGATAACCACTTACATAAAATCATCTTGGTATGCTTCTGAAAAAAAAGAAACACAATTATTCTTTGTATTCCTTTACTCTATTGATGTGTACAATGAATCTCTTTTTTTCCCGTACCCCCAATTCTACACAACTCGAGGTTAACTTTATTAACCCGAGTAACCTCAAATGGACCTTCCCACAGAGGGTCCAACTTTTTCCTATTCTCCTTTCGTAACAAGACCTTGGCTCCCAGAGCTATATCATAGGTACATTTTTCGTAACAAGACCTTGGCTCCCAGAGCTATATGATAGGTACATCTTACGCTAGACCTTCTGTCACAATCTTCTATTACCCTTCTGTCTATCACTTCTTTTAAGGATTTCTCATCCGCAACTGCTTTCACTCCTTCTCTCACAGAATCAACGAAAATTCCATTTACAAAAACATTTTTTCCTAATTTAATTATTACCTTTTGTCCACCTTTTTCTCGTCCTCTGACCAAGAGTTAGTGAAGCGATTAGTACTGTCTAGAGTAGAGTGAATCAATTGTTCGACTCTTGCCCCCTATTGAGTAATACTTTCGTTCGAGTTCTGTTTCACCTGACAGAGTTGGGTCGTATAGTACATAAATGTTCGTTGTACAGCAAAATGTGTCTCTAGTTTTTCCTTTATATCCTCCCATTTTTTTTTTTCATCTGTTGGATGGATGTTTAAAGTTCTCCTGGCATTACCTGTAATCTTTGCTAAAATATATTTGATTAATATATTCTCCTGATTTGGGTTTATTAATGACCTAGCTGACTCAACATTATCAATAAATTCATTTAGCGTGGATGGTTCGCCTGAAAAACATTTTTCAAACAATTTAGCAGCAGCTGTAATGGATAATTCAGCACTTATTCTTTGCTGTCTTAGAAGAGTGTTCAATCGGTCTTCTAGAATTGAATTCGTTGATCTTGATCTGCTTGTGCCATGGTCTAAAGGGCTTTCACTCGGATTAACAACTTTCACCAATATTTTAAGAAATTATAACAAGGGTTATAGCTATCCTACAAGCAAAACTCAGCTCGAACTCCTCGCGGCGCGCATGCTATACCCCTCTTACCCCCCTGCAATAGGCGTGAGAGCATGCTGGGAACGAGAGCATACGTCATCTGCGCGAGACAGTCACGCCCGCTGGTTTCTGCGCACTGAGTTTTCCTTGTTGAATGCCTGTAACAACGTCTCTCGAGACTAGTAATTCACTCACCCAGATGAAGGATCTGTTGACTAGTTGGCGCGCCCTGGCCGTCGATCCTCGGACCTCGTCACCAGCAACTGGTCAGTGAGCTTCTACGCGAGTTTCTAACAGCTGGAGAACCGGAGACCTTCAGGTAACGGGCACCCCGAAGAGGAACAGCCAGGCGACTAGGGTCGACGTTGATTCCACCTTATGGAACAATCATGGCAGTAGATGACGACTGTGGATACACTGGCCCCTTCTCATCTGTCTTCAAACTCTAAGACATCAGGATCTGCAGCAGAAAGTGCTTCTGTCAGTAAACATCATAAATATAAACATCTTACAGATAACAATAGAGGTTTTATCAGGAACCGTCAGTGCTTATCTATTTAACAAATTTATTAGTTTACAATAATTTGTTACATTTATTTGGTTTTAACGTTTTCGGCTTGATTAAGCCATCTTCAGAAAAGTTTATCCCTAAGTATATGAAGGTACATGTATATGTGATAGAAATAAATAAACCAATTAAATGGATCTCTGTAGAAGTAAGTAAACACACCACGAGATTAAGACATTACTGAATTAAAACTAGGCTATGTGAGCCAAGATCAAAATTATTAAAAGTTATTACATACTAAATTAAATTAAAACATGTGCGATACAGTTGTAATTGAGACAGGTTAGTATCTGTATTGAAGTCCAGATCTGACTGAGATATCAACCTGTCTATGTTTGTCTCAGGATGAACATACGTTGCATCATTCCGTCCATATATGTGGAAGCTATGCATACTCCATCGTTATCTGAATTATAATGAAAATGGTACCTGCTGCTTATCCAAAAAACGACCTTTCTCTCTTTGATTTGTCTGCAGTTTCTTGGGATACGGGGCACTTCTTGTAAAGTGGAGGCCACCAGTTTTTTTTTAAATCTAACACAATCTCAGGTGTTCCAGTTCAACACAGGTGAACTTCTTTGTGAGCTGCTTGTGATGATCAAATAGGTGAATAGTGTAATTAGAGCTGGGGACGGAGCGAGTAGAACTGTTGAGTTACTCGGTTCTATCGGTTTATGTGCTTGGCAGCGGAGCACCGAAGTTACTCGGTTAACCGTAGCCGTTACCGGTCAGTTCAAACGTTCAAACAGAGTTCACGTGTTTTACTTAATTCTAGCAGGCAACAACGTAGGTACTGTTGTGTTTAAATATTTTCTGCTGCAGGACAAATTATTTCCTTGTTCCCAAAGCGGGCTAAAAGGCCTCTAGTATTGAAGAGGAGTTCATCCTATTATATGACCTGTCAAGTGAGCCTAATAAACACATATTACTGTTAATAATAATAATAATAATTATTATTATTATTATTATTGAAATTATTATTATTAATATTAATAATAATAATAATAATAATAATTACTATTATTATTATTATTATTATTATTATTATTATTATTATTGAAATTATTATTATTAATAATATTACTATTAAAATATTATTATTATTATAGCTACTAGAATGTTTGATTAATATTAAAATATGTTAAAAAAGGAAGTGAATTATATTTTATTCTATTTGTGTTTATTGGATTTGTGTTACCTCATCAGTCATAATTTTATTTGTATTTATTTCTACGAATTGTGTTACCTAATTACATTAATTTATCAATAATATTACTCTTCACGAAAGAGAACATGATTGTATTGAAGGCTAGTAATGTTATAAAAGAAATAAATATTATGTTCTTGAGTTTAAGATTCCACGTTTTATTGATTATTTTATCCACTCTCCGTAGGCCTAATAGTAAATAATTCTGTGTGTTATTTTTAAGCGTTTTAGGCAGCGCTTCATGGAGCCTGTTTCTTTTTTTTTTTTTTACTGCAGCTTTTAACGTTTACCTCACATGTTAATTTATTAGCTGTTAGTATTATAAGTTATTTTATCAATATTATTTCGTCTGTCATATATAACAACAATTAAAGTTAAATAGGCCTTCATACAAAATAACTCCGCAAATAGTTGTAATCACGCAAATGAAATTTGCAACCGCCATTTTTCAATGAAGAGAAGAGATTTTTCTCGTCAATTGGCAAAGCGAAAGCGCTTTACTACAAGGCTTTTAAAACACGCTTGGTTCCACTTTCAAAGTACGTTCTAAAATCTACTCAATCTATCTAAATTTTAAATCTACCGCCACAAATTTGTACTCGGTTCAACCGAGTAATGACGTCACAGTAACTGCTCCGAACCGAACCGCTCCGTCCCCAGCCCTAGTGTAAATCCTATCATGCTTCCGTAGGTTCCTTTTGATCATTGCAAAATCCCTATCGCATGGTATAATACAGTGTCCACGAACAGGAAGCTGTGTTATATTAAGCAGTTTATTGTAAAAACTTGAGAGAGTAGTTTTGCTGACTATTACACTTTTACTACGTCACACTACTTTCGACCAATAAAACGGTACGAAAGGACGTCTTTCAACCAATCATGGCCGCTTATCGCACAATTTTATCGCGTCCAGAGTATTTGTTTAATTTTATCGCGTCCCTAGCATTTGTTTATTTTTATCACTACCCTAGCATTTGTTTCTTTGTTTGCCAACATTTCAAACTGCACTGGTCTGGCCGTCAAAAAACAGAAAATTACAAACCACTCCAGTCGATATACATCACTTTCAAATATGACTCGCATTTTGGCATTCAAGAACAATAATTAATAAAGATCACTGGTCATATATGAAGAACACCATTCGGAAATCTCGAATGACTTGAGGGATACACCATGTACACCAACGAGTTCACTTCTTTTACGCACACGTCCAATATAACATCAACTGAACCACCAAAACATTCTAATTTGAAAATTGTACTTTCAATAATTGTTTCTTTTGAAATTATCCATGTTTATTTTTTATTTCATCATCGTTAATTAAAACGTTTCTTGTTTATTTCATCATCCCTAATTAAAACTTTTCTAACACTTGTTTATATTATTTAGGTTATGTTTGTTATAGCTTCTGCTATATATTATGGATAGTCACGTAACAGAGATTGTTTAATACTAAGATTTATTGAAAATAATCTGTCAAGTGACGTTGATTACTGGGATCCGGATGATTGAAATGGAATGCAAATGTTTTAATAAAAATGAAACTGAATCAACAAAGCCTTCTTGGCTAGTAACAGTCCACAGAGTTCAATGATGATTCCATAGTTGGCACAACTGATACCGGTAACAAGAAAACATCATCATAAAACACTACTGCCATCTAGCGTAATGTTGAGATGGTACAATAATACATTTGAAGACAGTTGTATTTTCGTAAGCCAATTAATATTTTATTGTACACTTTGTTACTTCTAATCTTTATATAGCCTACTTTCTTCTAATCATGTAATAGTCAATTAAATCCCACTCGAGTTTTGATTTTCTCTAGATAAATCAAAACCTCAAGTGAGATTACTGTTGATAAAAATTTACTTAGAAACAAATACAAATAAATTAAAATGGCAAAAAAAAAAAAACTTACTTGCAGGACTTTCCAAGTCTTTTAGCCTCAATTGTTACCCTCTGTAGCTTGTGTATGAACTTCCATTAAGTCTGGCTTTCTGTATCATATTTCTTTCATAGTTTTCTGGCTATCTTCTACAGACGAATCTTCGTCTCTGGACAACTCGTTCTCCATGTTCTATCTTTCAATAGTTATCTCGAATTACAGATAATGTAAGATATATCATATAAAAGCAACCACCAAATTAACGAAAGTTATGTAGTTGACATCCAAAGAAATTAAAATATTGGAATGAAACAATCGCCAGTCACCATATAACTGACATCCAAAGAGATTACGATACCGGAACTAGCTACAGCATCCACAACAGCATTGGGTTTGTTGTTAAAAGGGCAGAAACGCAGTCTTATGCCCATTTAACACGAAACCTAGAAACTAATGTCTCTCTAACCGCGTATTGGGTACTGATACATATGCCTCTTTAACATAGATTGATAGACCTACCTTTTAAAGATTCAAAGGCAGTGAAAAAACGAAAATGACTTATAGTGGTGGTTATGCCATTTTAACATTGGCGCGTTCATATATATAGATATAATAACAATAATAATTAAACATTTCCTATCGGAGGCACTTAGATTAGTTGCATTTGACCTCATCGAGGATTTCGGCCGCTACTGATGACATCTATCGACAAATTTAATAACAAACGAACGGCGATCACACATGTAAATGTTAGTGTCCAAACTATTTATTTAAATTAACCATGATTAATAATAATATATTTTCTTTATTAAGATACGCAAAAAATAGTATGCAATACAGGTGTTAAGTGCGTAACAGAATCTCGGAAATAGAGAAGGCTCGACTTCTTCTCGTCTACTCTAACTTATCTCGATTCTGTTATAAGGCACTTATCACGCTTGTATCGCATGGATATGCATTCCTTAGAAATATATATTGTGGTTAAATGAAATTTGAAGGTGTCTGATTTCGTCAGCAGCAAGTTGTGAAGACACAAAGTACAAAATGATGTTAGAAATATGACCAGATTTTTGTTAGTCGGTATCATCTTCAACCTCTTCACCCCTCCCAATGTGTGGCACTAAACAGTTTGCAACTCCGTCGTTGCCAAGATGTAATTCATAAGTCAGTAACCCTATTAACATAGCTGAAAAAGAACTTATCACGCAGAATGCAGACTTCTGACATTTTTCATTCCCCTTTCACTCCTATTTCAACAGGCTGAACAGTCTACCACGATCAATGCAAGGAGATAATGCAATAATTCTCTGGTGAATGAAAAGTTTTGTAAGTGGTTTTGGGCAATATTTATTTTGCTTTGCGTCATGTTTGCAAGTTTTATGCCATATTTTGGTATTTTTAGGGCATAATTCCAAAGTTCCACAGTTCTTAGGTCAAATAAATCCTAACCCAACTCATTAATGTATACGAGTATATGATTTATTTGGTATATAAAGTGCCGGTCTGTGGCTGCCTAAATGTGTTTCTGGTGATGTTCGGAGAACAAGAGGATACTCTCTATTCCATCTTATATACATTTATGTTTACATATTGACTTACTAGCTTCGATGACGCCGGCTGAAGATATTGAGGTAGATTAGCTACTTCCCTCCGTAAAACACTCCTGACCATGGCTTAGAGGCGGCTTTTCAGGCGAACCAAGTGAACCACAACTTCACCATAAAATTTAAAAAAAAAATAAAAAATTCACTTTACTTTTACTATACATCACAATGCGACTGATTTTATGATGTTTATGTTTAATGTACGTTCAAAAATCGCGCCGCGCTGAAGAATTAACGAACATAGCGCCGGTTAATCCACTTCTTGCATTGCGACTTTCTATTTCGCTTGCTATGGTTACCGTAGCAACAAGACTCCGATACGTTAAAGTCCTGCGCTGGTGAAGTGAGCACGATTTTTCTCTTGTTAGTCTTTCACTCAGCTATGGTTACCATGGCAACAAGGTACCACAAAACAGAAGACCGATCAATTTGCTCAGCACACTTGGAAAAATCTATGAAGGAGTGATATATAACAGACTATATCCACATCTACAGAGACATATACCGGATGAACAATTTGCATTTATGTCAGGACGAAGCACAACAACGCAACTTCTCCGTTTAACTGAAACAATCACCACTGCTTTCAACAACAAACAGTATGCTGCGATGATGTTACTTGATGTTAACAAAGCTTATGACACTGAATGGCATACAGGTGTATACTACAAATTGATTCAAGTTGGAACAAACCCAAAATTAATACGCCTTATTAAGTCATACCTTTCCAACAGAAAATTCCAAGTTTTACATCAAGGTGCCTCATCAACAAAGTATAACATATACGCAGGTTTGCCACAAGGATCCAACCTATCACCTATACTTTATAACTTCTACTCCGCAGATATCCCTACACAACCATATATTCACACGTTTCAATACGCCGACGACACCGCATTTTTATCAACCGCAGAAATCTACCATTTGCAATCAATAGACTACAAAACTTCTTAAATAATTACGAAACATGGACCTACAGATGGAAAATTAAAATAAATCTTCTTAAAAGCTCTGCAATCATTTTTCAAAAACGACAAGCCCAACCCAGGATCCGACTCAAATTATTCAATACATACATCAACTGGACTCCTAAAATCAGGTATCTCGGAATAACTATGGATAAAACACTAATCTGGAA
Organism: Periplaneta americana; assembly: GCF_040183065.1. Classification (NCBI taxonomy): domain Eukaryota; kingdom Metazoa; phylum Arthropoda; class Insecta; order Blattodea; family Blattidae; genus Periplaneta; species Periplaneta americana. The sequence goes on along the minus strand of NC_091122.1, from coordinate 48,408,330 downwards.
CCAACATGTCACTCAAGTAACAGGAAAAGCCATGGATAGATTTCTTCAATTATATCCACTATTTAAAACTAAATTACATGTCTATAAGGCCTTAATTCGAAGTATGATAACATACGCAGCACCAGCTTGGGCATATGCTAGCAAATCCGTTATGAACAAGATACAAGTTATCCAAAACAAAATACTGAGAACCATTCACGGCAGTGGATGGGGAACAGGTACACAACTTCATGATGACCTCCAAATAGAATATCTTCCCGAATATATACAAAAAATCACAAATAAACTCTATCACAAGGCAGCACTCAACAGCAACAAACTAATAAATTCTCTTGGCAGATATGATATAAACAGGAAATACAAACATCGCCGACCCAAACAACTACTTTCATAAACTCAATCCATCAAAATGACATCCACAAGATTTATACTATACTCATTCATAGGCATCTACCATAGCTGAAACAAATTTATAGCCTATTCCGTTGGACGCATTTGTGTCGACGGAATTTAGATACCATGCGGATACCAAAGATCATAATATTCTACATAATTGAAGAGGAAAGGTTGATATCAACTGAAACTCTAACCAAAAAACAAGATAGACGACTTGTGTAAAATAGAGTAAACACCGAATATCGTGTCACTGGGTTCGCGCGTCGCCATGTTGGTGAGAGAATATCTCTCTCTCTCTCTTTCTAACATAGTTGCTGCACGATGTTAACGCCAAGTTCGTGTATGCATATTGAAATTATTTATATTGTGGGCTATCATGAACTATTTATATCAATTTAATATGGGCTATGAATTCTCTAAACTTGGACATAAACATCATAAATGAAATTAAGTATATATAAAGTGCTCTACATTGTAACTAAACAAATTATATACAGGGTGATTCAGACCACCCGTAACAGTAATTTATTTCGGAAACTAGTGCATTAAAACTTTCGAGACAAAAATATTTAAACTAAAGCACATGTGAACTTTCACTTGAGCTTAATTTAATTAATCAGCCTTAACAGGAAGTAGGGTCAGTGGCGTATTACTTTAAAATTTCAAATGGGAGTCGTGGTCAAATATGGCACCATTTGATAGAGCTCTTCAAAACAAACAACGTTCACAGGAAACGTTTTTATTAACTCCTACTCTTTCAATGAGAAAACGTACGAAAAGACAATGGGTGATTCAGACCACTCGTAAGTCATTTATTTCGGAAACCAGTGCATTAAAATTTTCGAGACAAAATATTTGTAACTAAAGCATATGTGAACTTTCATTTGAGCCTGATTTCGTCAATCAAGCTTAACAGAAAGTAGGGTCAGTGGCGTATCACTATAAAATTTCAAATGGGAGTCGGGGTCAAATAGGGTACCATTTGATAGAGCTCTTCAAAACAAACAACTTTCATACGAAACGTCCTTAATAATTCCTACTCTTTCAATGAGAAAACGTACGAAAAGACAATGCCGTCAATATTGAGGAATGTTACAATGCGAAAATGTAAACAAGACAATTATGTTGACAGATGTTACTGAAAGACTGGACAATGCCATTAATTTTTACAAATGTTCAAACTGTCTGCCGTTCTGAGCAGCACACACACTCGTACTCTTCTTCTAACACTGTCATTGACTCGTAACACTTCGGCGTGGTCAAGTGACTGGAAGAGAGATACGCTCCAGGTGTGCCAATAGTACAGAAGTTAACACGTCACGGTTTTTTTCAGCATTTGTCTACAGGAGTTGTGTATCCAGTTTATAATGTTGAGATGACTGCTTTGGTCAGACGTGAAATACCAAAGGAGACGAGTTCACAACATTCCGCCAATAAACGAGAAAAGGACTAATCAGGGTAACCAACTGTAACAATGAAAATTGTAGAAATTTAAAAGCTTAAAATTAATTTCGCCTATAGGAAAGTTACACTAAATGAATATATTTGTAATTTTTTTGACTGTTTTGCTAAAGAAGCAAGCACGAGTCTTGACAAAAGTGGAAATATAATGTACCGGAAAAAAAAAAAACATAGTTATGGTGTTAGCGTTGTAGATACTACTGTAGCCTATATACAAAGTTAAATTTTTCCGCGGTTTCGTGAGCGAGTGCGCATAAAGATCGCGTTGTGTGCATTAATTATTTTCTCTACTGTTCTTATTACATTAATTACTAGCCGTACCCGTGCGCTTCGCTGCACTTGTTATAAATAAATACCATTCACTTAAATCTATTATTTTTCCAAATACAGCTTTGTTACAGTTAGTGAATAATTAATTTATTATCAATTATAAGTCGTTTGCTCCTGAATTACTTTCAAATTTGTATTTAGAACTATGAATGTAACTGTTATTACCATGCAATAGATTCAGGAGTTGTTCGATTAATTCTACTTTTAAGCTTGGTATTATGTTAGACCTAACAGCGTCTGAAATAGAATATATTTGTAAGAACTGAAGGTTGTTACTCTCAGCTGGAAGAAGGCTTTGTCACCAAACGATACCATTTGAAATAAGGTGTTGTACTGCCCTATATTATTTAAAACGTGTGTTGATAACGGATGTACTATTATAAGTATTGGTTGTGGAGGCTCTTTAATCTCAGGAAGAAAAGCTTTTCCAGCAGCGCAAAGCATTCAAAACTAATTTACAAACATGTTAAACGAATTATTCTTGCAACAAAAACGGACGCTCCGTAGACCAAATAGTCGTATTTCAATTATGTAATTACTTCATAGTTTCATCTTTTATTGTATGACGTTATGACTGAAATACCTATGTTGTTAATTGTTTTATTGTAACATTCTACCATAACTGACCGGGTATATAAGATCTCGTGCTTAGAGGGATGGAATTTGGAGTTTGAGATGGACTACAAACCACAAGTCATGCTAAAGATGTTGGTTTGTTAATTATTCAATATGGAGTATTGTACACTACGAAGGTGATTTCTACACAATCATAAAAGTGAGCAATTCTACGACCCTAGGTGGTATTAAGCAATAAAAATATGTAGTTATGTTACTGAATAAATAATACTTAATATGTGCCACGTGTATATTTGTAAAATTATTCTATCTCTGGCTTTCATTCTTTCATAAAAAAAACGCAACGCAAATCATACGTAAAATTTCAGTACGGCACCTCCAAATAGCATTAAATTTAACTGCAGTACATATAGCTAAATTATTAGTTTCGATATTATATAAAGTTTTCTGTGCGTAAGGTTCTGTTTAGTCCTATCTTATATGCATTTGTGCCCAGTCCTCGATTCACACATGAGCTACTGTAATGGCATAAAGCCTACGTCCATCTAAACGAACTACACTTTCTAATGATGAAATAATTATTTAAATCTATTAAATAGTTTCTTGAGATTGCCTCATTCAACTCACAAACATTCTCTCTTTATAATATAATCCGTATATTAATCCGATTGTTGTTCAAGGACTCCAAGGCCGCCTTAAATAAATGCAGAGTCATTTTTTTATCTTTCTTACTCGTATATTAATGTGACGTGGCCATGATATAAAAAGCATTGTTATTTTAAAACAGATATATCTCGCCATAATGGTAATGCAGAATTCCTACACGAAAATATTATTATGTACTTCGGTACATCATAGTAATATCAGTCCTATCAACAGTTTGCATAGAATAAAACTTATCGGAAATCGATTTTAAAGAAACTTCTGTTACGGTATGTAATATTTTTCGTAAAAATCAATAATAAGAGAGATATTTCGATTTATTTAATTCAGGTCTCCTTATAACCTCCCTTTTAAATAGAGTATTTTGAATTACATATAGCCTAAATTTTAAGTTACAACGAACTTAATTTATATTCCAATTTTCATTTAAATCGGTTCAGGCATTATCGCGTGAAAAAGTAACACACATCCAGACAGACAGACATACAAATAAAAATTTCAAAAATGCGATTTTCAGTTTCAGGATGGCTAATTATACATGTTAATACCAATTATTTTTGGAAAATCGAAAATCACCAGAAAAATTTTGGTTACAGATTTATTATTAGTATAGGACTATTTTAAATAATTAAGAGCAATATTTGTTCATAAAATCAGTGTGCTTTAGGGATTTGGGCTGTTTATTAACAAATTGAAAGAAAAATGAAGATATCCTTCAAGAACTTAATGTATCATCGATACTGCACTATATCTCCAGATATCAGTTAAACTGGAAGGAACACGTCTTAAGAGTGGCTTCATCCAGGATCCCTAAGGTAATAATGAAGTATCGTCCAAAATGGGAAACGGTCACTTGTTCGATCTATGAAAATATGGCAAGAAAATCGCTTTCTCAGGCCGTAACAGTTCTTTTGGGACTAGTACTAGACAGGATGAAGATGATGATGATGATTAACAAATTTGTCCGCGGAAAGAAGTTTTTCCTTACATGAATCGCATTAAAACTATTTGCTTAGTTGCCTGTCACATGTCGAAATAGGTCTACTTTTTATAAGCTACAGCTCATCGTCTTCTTCTATAAGTAGGAAGGACACAAGGAGCAGAAGTGAAGGATATTACACAATTTTGTTCGTTAAGAAAGCACTCAAAACTTACAATATTTTTTTCTTCAAAAAATTTAATGTATTAATTACATATTAAATGAAAGGAAAAACACTTTTCAATAATTATAAATATAATAATAATAATAATAATAATAATAATAATAATAATACACTGCAAATTACTTATGCATTAGGTACCAGCATATAGAACAGACAAATCTACAGAAACATCCATGGAGTAATAGTAGGGCCTACATTATGCAACGAGCCTATAATGATATTAATTAAGACGCAAGTTTCATAATTTTCATACGAGCGTCTTAATTACCATTATAGGCAAGTTTCATACGACTTTTTATGCTCGACCATATTGATTTTTTCCGGCAATTGGTGAAATGAGTTTGCGGGAATGTGCTTTGTGAAATGCTGGAAGATGACGGTGAATTGATGTTAATTTGTGTGTTGTTTTTTTCGACTGAATTTAATATTGTCTAATCTCGCGCTAGTTGTCTTTCGATTGCATATCCGAGAATAATCGATACTTGCGCTTTCATATTGCTACAATGGTATTTTCTGATTGGTGGAACACCTGAACTTTAATGAATAGGTGTACTTTAATGAGGTCCATTAAAGGGCTGCTACCAGGTGTATAATTACTACATTTCGGCATGGTCGAGCATAAAATACATATTCAAGCATTAACCTGTACCGATATGCAATTTATTTACACTGGTGTACAATTAATGTGTCACCTACAATCATTTTATATATGCTATATATTAATACTGATGTATGATTAAAGTGTCATCTACCTACTTCTTTGAAGACAAAACTAAACTGTCTATAATTTATTTTATTACAATATTTTCTCAATCGTCGAATAATGACAAACGATTATTACCGTTAATTGATGATTTTATTATTATTATTATTATTATTATTACTATTATTATTATCATCATCATCATAGTCATTATCATCGTCATGTATTTAAATATACATAATTTTTGTTATAAAATTAGAAGTCGACTGACACTGCCTCATGCACATTTTACGTCACGAGCCGCCACTGCGCATGATTGGTCGCCAGCTAAGGAAGCCCAGTTGCTGAAATTGCCTAAGATACGACGGACGGTAACTGTTCAAGTTGTAAAGCGTGAGGTGAACCAGGTAGATTAGCTACTTTCCTCCGTAAAACACTCCCGGCGTGGTTGGGCGGCAGCTAAGGAAGCCCAGTTGGTGAGATTAGCTAACATAATATGATGAACGGTAACTGTTCGAGTTGTGAAGCGTGAGGTGAACCAGGTAGAGTAGCTACTTCCCTCCGTAAAACACTCCTGGCCATGGTTGGGCTTGGTTGGTTAAGGAGAATAAGGGGAACAAAGGAACAACAAGGTTAATACATGGAAAACAAGACGAATATAAGGAGAAAAAGAGACATACAAAGAGAACAAATGAAATACAAGGAGAACAAGACTAATTGAGGAATAACAAGGAGTATGCAAGAAGAACAAACAAGGAGAATGCAAATAGAACAAGGGGAATACAATGAAAACAAGGGCAATGCAACGAGAACAATGATAACATAAGGAGAACAACTGGAATACAAGGAAAATCATGGGAATGAGAGGAGAACAGGGAGAATATAAGCAGAACGAACAATGAGAATATAAGGAGGACGAGGTAAATAGAAGAAGCATAATCGAGCGATCAATCAATCAATCTTCTTAATGTATCCAGCTGTTTGCTGACAACATAAAGACGACTATATTCCACTGTAGTCTAGTCAGTTTTTGTTTTTCATGAGAAATGAGGGGTATTTTGATCGGTGTTCATTATAGCTGCCTGTTGCTAGTAGCCAGAGTTGGGGTGTAGTCAATATATACTGCAGGGCTGTGTCTTCTGCAACTGATACCGATAATAATTTTAATTTACTTCTTTTGTGGTTTATGGATGGACAGTATAGAAGAATGTGTTCCAGATCTTCATCACGATTATTACACCACAGACAAGTAGGATTATCAGAAATGTGAAATCGGTGTAGGTACAATTGTGTGACAATGTGACCTATTCTGGCTCTTGTTAAAAATGTTTGAACATGTGTGGGCAAGTTTTTGTACATTTCCAGGTCATTTGGCTTCTTTTGTACGGACTATAAAATCTTTCCTTTGTCAGAAGAGAGCCAAATGTTGATCCATATGTTTATAAAATGAGACTTTACTGAAGCAAAAGCACTGGATAGAGATATCACTTGAAGAGACCTTGGTTGCAAATATGTTGCCTGTTTCGCAATGTTATCGACTTTCTCGTTTCCAGATATAGCACAATGACTAGGTTATTGAAATGTTATTTCCGTTTGGAGTTTTTTTAGTTTACTTAGTTGTTACTAAATTGGAATAATTCTATGTGCATATAGATTTGATACATATTTGAAATATAGCTCCCGTGGAGTCGGTAAGTATGCAAATAGATTTTTCAGAAGTTTGAGTAACACATTGAAGAGCAGCATCAATTGCTAGCAATTCAGTGTCAAGACTGGAGGAGGATGAACATGGTATGAAATAACTTTCTAGATATTTCGGAATATAATACCCTGCCCTTGATGTTCCATCATCAGGATTTAGAGATCCATCTGTATAAATTTGAATATGATCCTTATGTGTTCTGCAGATTAGTTCCATGGCATCTAACTTAAGAATGTATGGAGAATCATTTTTCGCATGATTTCATGGAATTTGTATGCTATGTTCTGGAATCACAATGAAATACAAGAAGAACAAGGGAGAAAAACAATAAAAGGAGAGTAACCTAGATAAAAGGACAAATGGTGAATCCAAGGAGAACAAGGGAAATGCAAGGAGAACATGGGAATTCAAGGAGGAGAAGAAGAATACGAAGCGAACAAGAGGATTACGGGAAGAACGGGAGAAAACGAGGATATGCATAGAACAGAGGGGACACGAGAACACGTGAGATACAAGGAGAATAGTGGGATGCAAGGAGAATAAGGGGAATACAAGAAGAACAAAGGGAATATGGGGAGAACAGGGAAAATACGAGGAAAATACGGGGAAATGCGAAGAACAGGGGGGCCCGACAACACGTGAGATAGAAGGAGAATAGGGGGGATGCAAGGAGGATAAGGGGAATACAAAAAGAACAAGGGGAATATGGGGAGAACAGGGAAAATACGGGGAAACGCGAAGAACAGGGAGAACACGAGAACACATGAGATAGAAGGAGAATAGGGGGAATGCAAGGAGATTAAGGAGAATACAGAAAGAAAAACGTTCTATATAATGTCGAGAGAAGTCATTGTTTAACATAAAGAATAATGTTATGAGCAGTGGCGGCTGATCGAGGCAAGCGAGGCAGTCATTTGACTTAACTGAAATCAAATTTTGTGTTTTTGTATATAATATATTAGTTATTTGAATGAAGCATATATCGCATTAGAAGTATTTGAATACTTTGTGATGTATATAGACCTGTCTTGCAGTAAAATTTGTTCCTGAGGCCAGGATCGCTCGTGCCGGGTCTGGCTTCTGCATTTCGTATGTTTTCGCGGGCTTTCAGGTTGCGCTTGAAACGTTGTAGCTGAAGCACAATTCGTCTGGCATCGTGGCCTGGTCAGCTTTCACTGCTCCCATCCATGGACCAGTCTCAAGGGTGGAATAGGGTGGGTATAGCAGTGGTGACTTGTCTTCCTAAAAAGACAATAAACAACATAAAAATTCTCGCTGTTTAGCAGGCAGAGACTCACACTGTTCTCTCCCCGTATGTCTCAGCTTATGACTTAAGCGAGGATGTTGTGCTATTGTACTTCGTAATACAGTAGCGAGTGTGGTCCAATGTTGTTATGTGTTTCGGGAAAATATAAACAGAAATATATGCGAGAAATAATGATTATGTAGTTAATTCATTGTTAGAGTGACCTTTTTCGAGAAGAAATGATCTTGAAAGAAAGGTAGTTTTAAATAAAGATATAGCCTACGGAGATATCTACGCCATCGCTGACAATTTTTCTGACAGATAATGTTAAAACGCGAGTTTCTATTGCATACTAGTATAGGCATAATCATAAAAATGGGTAGTGGTAATGTGGTCAAAATAAACTTTTTTGTTGACCTTGTATGTTGCTGTCAAAGGAAAAAATAAAAATAAAATAAAAGAAAGATAGATAGAAACAAAGAACAGTGTGTCTACTGAGACCTTTAGCGATCTGAAAAATATTTTTAGAGGAATTTCAACAAATACTTCTTCAGCTGAGCATAATATGGGTTGCTTCATCACACTCAAACAATCACAGAAACAAACTCACAGCATAACAACTTATTTAATGACATTATATTTCATTAATAATAATAATAATAATAATAATAATAATAATAATAATAATAATAATATTACAGTAATAATGATATTAATATAATCAACAATAATAATTAATATCGTAAATTAAAATTTGCTATCGAAGGCACTTGAACTAGTTGCATGTAGCCTCACCGAAGATTTCGGTCACCGGCCGTTTCTGGATATGAGAGACATATTTTAGAAATTAAGATATTGTTCTTTCCAGGACGCTTAGCATACTATATTGGCAACATGATTACACCTAGATAGAATTTCGAAACAACGCATTTTTGGACATGAACAACAATATTTTGAGGGACGTATGTTTTAGAATTAATAATAGTTATTTTCAGTGGGATTACGTACATTTATATACCACATTAGAAACATGATAAAAGTATAATTGAATTGCTTTTTTATGTGCGTACAATTCTTTGTCTGTATGTAATGTATGTATGTAATGTATGTATGTATGTATGTATGTATGTATGTATGTATGTATGTATGTATGTATGTTCTCTATTCAGATCTACACGCTTTGACCGATATGTGCCAATGTTTGCACATTTAACTTTCATAACCAGGAGAAAAACATAGACTACATTAAAATTGTGGAAATGGACGTTAATTTAATAAAAAGAACAGAACACATCACAAATGCTAACCACACCCACAGACATATCAACACAGACATGGAAATACTACACATCCATCCAAAAAGCCAGAAACTAAATACACTAAAACAATATGAAATATACAGACACACGAAAACACATCCCCAACGAAATTCTCAACACACAACTCAATTTCAAAACACACACACTCTTTGACTCTACACTATACTACACGAGCGCACCCTCACAGGAAACAGAACAATAGGCGCCAAGACCAACAACGACAGTTCTGAGGATGACACATAAATAGGTCGAAACATGTAAACAAGGTACGTTAGAATTTAACACAAGAAAGTCTTATGATACACATTCCGTAATAAAAAAAATATGTGTGTGTGTCTAATGTCTACCCACTTCACTTTGCGTGATTCAGGTTCCGCATACTGCGGGTAGATGGCAGGACTGTGACTCATTTTCAAGTTGCATACCACTATGGCGGGCCACGTTATGCATGATGTGTATCTGTATCTGTACAAAGTTCGGTCTCCAAACTTCCCAGATTTAACCCCTCCTGACTTCTTCGTGTAGGCTTTTGTCAAAGACATTATCTATTCACTCGAAACCCAGGAACATTGATGATCTGAGAGTAAAAATTACTCAAGCTTCTCAACAAATCACCCCTCTTATGTTGCAACGGATATGGGCTGAATTGCATCACCGTTATGAGTTTTGCAGGGTGCGCTATGGGGGTCATGTTGAGCTCTGAGGAATCTCCATCTTTCAGTGCTGTATGCACAAAGTTTCAATAAACAAAGTTCAGTAGTAAATGTTTTACGGTGTTTTTATTTTATTCATGCCCAAACGGACATTACGTCCTGTCAGTACGTAATTTTACTACCATTGTTAGTTTTATCTTATTTTAACCAATGACATTTACATGCACCATTGTTTTCCATTATGTTCTCTTTTTCACTTCATATATACTTCACTGTGTGTTCGCAATATAGGCCTAATGTACTCTGTTGGTTTATTAATTGATCTGAAGATGATGGTTCCTTCGAACCGAAAACGTTTATCATTTATTTTTTAATATGTAAAAATAGCATCTGTGTGTTCAATCACATTTGTATACTGATAAGTTTGACGGTTGTTACATAAATTTTGAATATTATTGCACAGTTTGTCGGACCCAAAATGGTTTTCAAATCAAGTAATGAAATAGTTTTGGAAGTAAATCCCGAGAAGACAAAGTGTATGATTATGTGTCGTGACCAGAACATAGCACGAAATGGAAATATAACAATTATTGTAAATTTATGTTTTGAGAAGGTGGGCAATTTCAAATATCTTCGAGGAACAATAACAAATATAAATGATACTCGAGAAGAAATTAAACGTAGAATAAATAACGGAAATGCCTCTTATTCGGTTGAGAATCTTTTGTCGTCAAGTCTGCTTTCAAAAAACTGAATAGCTATAGCTATTACCGGTTGTTCAATATGGTTGTGAAAAATGGACTCTCACTTTGAGGAAGGAACAGAGGTTAAGTGTGTTCTAGAATAAGGTGCTTACGAAAATATTTGGGGCTGAGAGGGATGAAGTTACAGGAGAATGGAGGAAGTCATACAAAGCAGAACCACACGCATTGCATTCTTTACCTGACATAATTGAAACATTATATCCAGATGTTTAAGATAGGCAGAGCATGTAGCACATATGGATGAATCCAGAAATACATACTCGTATAGAGCAGGGATGCAGAATTCACAGAGAGAGGGGTGGAAGCATGGGGAAAGCATTGGTTCCCCTTCCACAGTCCACCGGCGTTGAATGACTTCTCCGTGACTACTTGACCATGTGACAGATTACAGCAAACTCGTGCTCACAGAAAAAAATGACGAAAGTATTTCCGACCGCAATAATTAAAACAACAAATTGTTCACAAATGAGACAACGTGCTTTGCGATTATTTTGAATACAGAATTATTCATATTCCCCATTGCTCTTTAAACTAGTACTTTCCGACCGATATTGCTTCGAATTCCACCTCTAGACAGTGAATACAAATCTTCTGTGCCTTGTAATGTGGATGACGCGTGGCCTTGGGGTAGGAGATGAATGACGTAGTCCGGCTCCTGACGTATGCTACAATTGGAGCGCAGTTCTGCATCGCTGATATAGAGTGTTAGATGGAAAACCTGAGGGGAAAAAGATCTTTGGGAAGGCCGAGACATAGATGGGAGGATAATATTAAAATGAATTTGAGGGAGATGCGATATGATGGTGGGAACTGGATTAATATTGCTTAGATTAGCGACCGATGATGGAGGGCTTATATGAGGGCAGCAATGAACCTCTGTGGTCTCTAAAGGCCATTTGCAAATTAAATATTATAATTAAATATTATTATTATTATTATTATTGTTATTATTATTATTATTATTATCATTATCATTTTATCAAAATTTAGTCAAAAGTAGTATTTATGAGGAACAAATTGATTTTAAGTACAAATTACCATGGCTAACCCAAATATGTAATTAGGTGATAAAATATATGTACCTTACTCTATAATTAATATGTAACACCTGTATATTTCAATCGCACGTTTTAGAAATGAACTAAGTAAAAATTTGCATTTTTGTGATGAAATGATTAATACTTCCATGAAGTATTGATTTGCAAAGAAAGGAACTTAGTCAAATATTCCCATGTATCTTTAACATCAAGTTGATATTTATAGTACGGGACTGGTATTTAGCCTATCTATTCATTAAAATAAGTTTCTTTACTCTCCTAAAATGTAGCAAATTTTGACTTAGTTTCTTTCTAAAAAGTGCTATCCTTTGTAATATTAATACATTTCTCACTTTCACTTGACCATGAACCAGCAAACAGCTGGATTCATTAAGAAGATTGATTGAAAATAAACCTTACAATGCAAATGTTAATATATTTTAATAGTATTTAATAATTAACACACGTAATTATATAAAATCTTAATTATTCTGTTCGGTGTGATGAATGTGTTCCTTTTTAAAGGCTACAGATTTTTTGTAATTATCTGGTTTTAGAGCGGAAAGCTGTATCCTTATTCTTGCTTCTGCATTTAGCCTATTTCAGTAATTTGTTTATGATTAAATACGCAGGGAATCCAGATATGACACTGATTAATATTATATTTCTTTTTAGATCTTTAATAGTAGTAATGATATTAATGAAATGAAATATAATAATTATTCATGTTTATTTTGTAATTTTACGATTAAGTTGTGATTGTCATTATTGGTGATGTTTCATGATTTTATTGATTCGTATTTTTGTGACTTTATACACATTTTGCAGTAGGCCTATTCTCCAAATTTAAAATACTATTTAAATATTATTTACGATTCACCGAATTCCACACTTTCAGAAGCACTGCATTATACGATTAATTTTCTTCGTATTGATTGATAAGGAAGGATGGTCATAAGACAGTCTAATGTATTAAAACAATAAAACGTCATCGTCCTCAGTAATGGTAATTTCTAAATTGCGTCACGATTTCGGTAGTGTTTTTAATTGTGCTTATCCAATCGAGGCTTAATTATCAGTCTCCAGTATACACATATTTTATTTCTAGAATCGCTATTGACGCTACAAAACGTAAATGCTTTTAATCCCTACTTATTGTTGCAGTTTTCGAGCAGGAATTGTAATATAACTTATAAAGCTTACCTCAGTGGGAAGAAGTTCATCCTGGTTGTCCCGTGGAAATTGAACCCAGCTCCTCAATTCACATTAAGCTCCATAAAACGTCATCTTTGCTTGCTTTAATCGAAATGAAAACTCAAAATGGCGATTCAATATGTCATTTGCATTGTTGAAGGCGGCATTGAGAGATGAACGTCGATTACATAGAGAATGAAAAAATGGAACTAGCGTCAGTGAGTAGGAGCTGTAGACAAGAAAATCGATAGTACTTGGGTTGAGAACTTTCGACCTGATTTTAAATGTAATCAACCTTTATATTTAAAACGTATTTTTAAGTTTTCTAAATAAAATGATATAACGTATATTATTTTATGATGGAGTTATGTATTGCATTCACGTTACTTGATATTTATGAATATAGGAATCACAAATCTTTACTTTTTGCGAGAATATTAATTTCAAAACTCTTTGGCTTAGAGATCTTCTTCTTCTTTTATTAATTTTGTAGCTGAAACTTCATTCTGTACTATGTTGGCTGCATCTTCATAATAGTTAGAAGATGAATCTTAATGTTGCGACTGTCCAGTGTAGAAATCATAGTTCTTCCTGCGTGTTCATCTGTGTATATGGTTTAAAAAATAGTTATTTATGCTCACCGCCGTCTGGATCCCCTCGCCTAGCGTCTCGTTACGAATATGCTCAGTGAATTTAAGAGAGCAGTGTATTATGATGATAAATGATTCAAAGAATTTTAGTTTTGTCTTCAAATATGCAGAAATTTGATCCAAACAAATGTTACTTTTCGTTCTGAAAATAAATTAGGAAATGTTAGCTACTTTTGTTCAAAATTCTTCACATTTGAAGGACGAAACTAAAAGCCTTTCAACAATTTATTATTATGATACACTGCTCTCTTAAATTTACTGAGCATTTTGTGAATTCAGTCAATGACTTTCCCAAAACACGCTATGAAATGTTTCATATAAATAATTTTTATCTCGAAATAAAAGCAAAAACGAACACAATTATATTAAACTTTCAAATCAACTTTACAGGGAGTTATACCTGAAATCTTGATTTGCATAATACACGTCACTGTTCGTTAACAGAAAACCACAATTTTAAGTCACACAGAGTTAGTGTGCACTCGAAGTTGGTTGCTTGACGGTTGTCAGCCCACTTTGAGGTCTGTGGATATAGAGGGAAAAATTGGATCGGTGTCGGTTAGAGTTCTCGGGTAGCTCAGTGGTAGAGCGTTGGTACGTTAAACCAAAGGTCCCGGGTTCGATACCCGGCTCCGGAACAATTTGTCCCTCGAAATTATTCAAATCAACTTTACAGGGAGTTATACCTGAAATCTTGATTTGTATAATTACAAAATTGCGACGATATCAAGCATCACATAATTGACTCACATACATAACAAATCAAGCATCCGTTACAACACATACACTTCAACATAGTAACCACACTTTTAAAAGTTACAAATTTGGCTCCAAGAAGAATAAATAGGACACTGTTACTAATTACTATTCTTCTACAATTTCTTAAATACATCTGTAATAAATCTGTGAAATTCCGAAATGAATAATATTCACGTTTTTTATATTGTTATCGTTCTTTAGCGGTATAGATAATATTCAAGTTATCATTTATATTCTGTTTTCCTTCATTAGCATTATAAAATAATATTCAAGTTATTTATATTGTTATTGTTCTTTCGCAATATAAATAATCTGTATTTTATGTAAGTAATTATTATAACACAAATAACCATCTTTCTTTGTAAAATAGGTTATTTTATTTAGATAATTAAATAAGTATTATATAATATCTTATATTAATTAAACAAACCGATATTTATCATTTATATTCTGTTATCGTTCTTTAGTGATACTGTATAAATAATATTCAAGTTATTTATATTGTAATCGTTCTTTAGCGATATAAATAACATAAATTTAATATTAGGTTTGGAAAAATCCAGTTGCATAATACTGGTATTAGTTTTTATTTTTGTATTATTACATTATACTATCTTGAACCACAATAAAATGAAAAGGAGTAACGAGGAATTGAACCTGAGACGTTGACATCTAAATTTCGACGTTTGTCCGCTGAGCTACGAGGGCAAAAGTGTGGAAACATTTTCGGAAAAATTGGCCCAATCACACTCTAAGATTTTCTGATGATTCGTAGAAGCTAGTCCAGGATGCGGGGGGCAAAGGCTAATTGAGATTTCCCGGTCTCTGATCGGGTCAAACATCCTGATAGAATTAATATTTAACCCTTGCCGTGACTTTCGGTGAAGTCCGGAGGGTCCAATTAGTCAAATCCACTCTCCTCATCTCCACGCTTGGGTCCCCTGGAATTTAATAAGATGCGAAAGAGATAGTGGTATGCGAAAAGCAACAGGATGTTACCGCATTTAGGCCTATCCTTCCCAAGAAAAATTGCAAACATGAACAAAGGAAGCTTTTAATAGAAGAAGAAGGATATTCTGCGGACCTCTGGAAAAAGAACTAAGGAAGAGACTAGTGAAGTGCTTTGTGTGGAGTGTGGCATTATATGGGGAAGGAACATGGACATTACGACGAAATGAAGAGAAACGAATTGAAGCATTTGAAATGTGGATGTGCTGAAGAACGGTGCGTGTGAAGTGGACAGACAGAATAAGAAATAAAATTGTGTTTGAAAAAGTGAGTGAAGAAAGAATGATGCTGAAACTGATTAGAAAGAGAAAAAGGAATTGGTTGGGTCTCTGGTTGAAAAGAATAATAGACGACATAGGATATGTGGATCATATGCGGAGACTAAGAGGAAGGCAGAAAATAGGAAAGATTGGAGATTGCTGGGTTTGCAATGAAAGACCTGCCCATGGACAGAACACTTATGTATGTGGGTATGTTCAGAATGCCTGGAATATCGTGTCTAAGAACAGTCGCTATTTGCAAAGACTAGTCGATTCCATGCCCACTCGACTGCAAGATGATCGAGATAAGAGGAAGATAGACTAAATATTGAATTGTGGCTTTTTGTTTTGTTTTTTCAACGCTTAATTGTTTGAATGTTTTAAGGCCGACGCCAGTAAATTTGTTTTGTTTATGCCACGAGAGATATTTTTATTGAGAATAAAATCTTTTTTCTTTCCATTTGCAGCCACAGTATCATAATGATAAAGTCATGGCATAATATATTAATGAACCTGATGTTAATTACTAAAATAATCGTAAAAGAGAAAGGAGCCATTATGTATAGTTTGTCTCTCTCAAAAACATAACAAAAAAGAACATAAAAAGCACGAGGTTGTAGTCGAACGCAGGACCTCATGAATAAGAGGCCTGAACATTACCATTACGCTATCGAATCACAGAGAGAATACTTCAATTATAACTGTAGATATCAGGCAAAGTGGTCCAACAATATGTAACATCGCCTGTCTCCGAATTATAGCGAAGATACCCGAAGGGAACTTTGTTTCAGGAGAGCGGCCACTTTTTCTTTTGACAGCTGTACATTGCTCTCTGTCTCGCTCACGTACTGAAGGTATCAGTGTCGGTACCATGTCGCTCTACAAACCCTCTGTCTCTCTACGAGCAGGAAAGAACGTTTCGTACAGAATGAGAAGAGGAATTTATTCGATGTTCTGTCGGAGAAAATGTTACTGTTCAATTAGTAGTCGTATACAGAAGCGACATTACAGAGCATTACGCTGAATACACAGGAATATAGTGAGGAATACATGTGAGGCTCTTGAGGTTGTAAGGAGAGAAGAAAACAACTATTTGCAAGGTGGAAAATTTTTCTGGAAAAATATATAATGGCAAATTTTCCATCTCACGTCACAATATTAATTCAATATACTTATATTAATAAATCTTTAAATCTGACATGAAGAGAATATAGTCGCTTCATAGCTTGTGAACTACACTTTTAATTTCTTTGAGTAACGCTCCCAACTTTTCGATACTTGCTCTCAACTTTTCAAATAAACTATATGTGAATTTAAATTCTAAGCTTAATTTATATTTATTAATATTAATATGAATATTAATTTATATTCACATACACCAAAGAAATAATTTCATTGTCAAAACTTCACAATGTCCTACTGCATGTAATTAATTTGGAGTATAATAGGCAATATTCTTCAACATTTGTGCATTAATGGACACAGTAAATAATAATGCTTGACGGACAATGAAAGAGTAGGGTCTATTACTTTAAAGTAATTAGTATTTACTACATAAAATGAAATACTTGTTCGTTTCTTGCTGTTTCGAAATTACTGCAATTTTTTTTCTTCAAATACTGTATAAAAATCATATAAATAAATTATGCTTTACAAACCACTACTTTGTGAAGTATAACTGAGTAAGCCTAAAGTTCTTGTATTACAATTGTCAAATATAGACACTGATAATAACTGTGTTTTTTCGTTCTGCTATGTTTATAATGTCCAAATGTCTATTTAATCCAACCCTAGAAGCGCAAAATAGATTATTGTACACCCCTCCAGCTAAGAACGGGTAAGAGCAACGCTTGATTGATGCAGTCTGCACAGACAGGCGATCCGCGCACATAACTGCACATTTAGAGTCTGATTTCTGACATGCCTGTCTTAAGCTCTTTCAGGGGCGAGCTAAAGTTTTTCTGTATATATTATATTTTATGTTACAATTATTAGCAAAATAAATAAATAATAAATAAATAAGCCTCCCAACGAAGGAGAGTTTTATAAAAGCGTAATGATCAAGGTGGCTGAATAAATTTGTCCAATGGAAGTGATTAATTAATTTTGAAAAACTGCGCATTTCTCGACTAAATATCCAGAAGACAATTCAGAAAATTTCTGGTTGTGTTCATGAGGAATATTAAAAAAAAAGCAAGAAAATATATATATATATATATATATATATATATATATATATATATATATTATTGGCTCTTGATGACAGTAGTGACATTACTGATACAGCATAGCTTGTGATTTTTATTCGCGGAGTTGATAAAGAACTCAATGCTACCTTCCTTTAAAACTAATGTGCCTACCCCTTTAAAATGAATCCAGCTATCTCACTTTAAAAGCAATCAGTCCATCACCCTTTAAAATTAAATTATTTATATCCCTTTAAAAACCAATGTATCCGTCTCGCTTTAACAACCAATGTACCTATCTCCCTTTAAAACCAACTTGTCTATCTTCCTTTAAAACTAATGTGCCTAACCCTTTAAAATCAAACCAGCTATCTCACTTTAAAAGGAAACCGTACATATTCTTTTAAAAATAGATATTTATGTACCTTTAAAACCTTTGGGCCGTATTCATAGACATTCTTAGCGCGGGCTTTCGGTGGATGATCAGCGAACTAACGTTTTTCGTATTCATAAACCAGTGTTAGCGATATGATATGATATGAATCCTGTTTAGCACGCTCGTAGCGTGGGCTAGCGAAATGTCTATGAATAGCATCCTAAGTGAACATCTTTTAAAATCCCTTCAAAACCAATCACTCCATATCCTATTACAATCAATCTGTCCGTCCGTTCATTTGACTGTTTGTCCCTCTATCTGTCAATCTGTCCGTCTATCCATCTATCTGCCTGTCTGTACGTCCTTATATATGTTTGTCCGTCTGTCGGTTCCACCATATGTCTGTCCGTCCGGCCATGTCTGTCTGTCCATCTCTCAGTCGGTCTGCCATGTCTGTCCCTTCGCCCATCTGTCAATCGGTCCGGTCATATGTCTACCTGTCAATCCGTGAGTCAGTCTGTCGGGCCATATGTCTGTCTGTCCGTCCATCTGCCGCTTTTGTAACTATTCCTTTACTATTATTCCTTTCTTCATTTACATTTCTGCTTATGAGACATTGATCAATATAAGTCTACTGATTAATTCTATTGTGGTATAGTTGTTTTTTGCTCTTCTCATGTATGCGAGTGAACTTTGTAAGTCATAATCGAATATTAATTCATGTCTATTACTATTTCTGTTTCTCTTCCAGCGTTGTGGTATTGCAAATTTTGAGATAATCGCTGTTAATGTCGCAGCCTCTGTAAACTTCAGTGCTAGCCAAGTTTGCTATTTTTTTTTGTTTACTATCACATTATCCATTATACTCCCTGCCCAGGTGTATTTGTGATTATCCCTGTATGGAAAAAAAGTATTTGCGATTTTCAAGCCATCTAAAGCTGCGAAGTCAATCAACAGTTTCCCATTATTATTAATATTTATTATTTCTTCTTCATGGTCGCCACAAAATTTCTTTAATAGCTATATCTCCTAAACGTGCGTTGAAATCTCCCGCTATTACTGTACAGTCGCTAGGATTAGTTTTGTTCACAGTATTCTCTAGTGTCTCATGAAATTCAATTGTGTCCTTTACTTTACTTTTTCCATATACTCGACTATTGTAACAAGGCTTCGCTGTGCTTTTAGACACATTTTCATTATTTTCTCATTTATTAACATATAGCTATGAATTTCCTTTCTCAATTTATTCTTATTAAAACTTGCAATTCCTATCGCTGCTCTAATTTCCACTAGTACACCACTGTAGATCATAATAATATAATTTCTTAGTTCTTTCGTGTCTTTTAATTTCTTTTTAGTTTCCTGTTATGACTGCAATATCTACTTTCATTTAATTTAATTTCTTCTCTAACTCATATTCTTTATTAGTTAATCCTCTTGCATTCAACATCCAAATTTTCTATTTTTCCGCTATACGTACTTGTATATACTTTTTCCTAGCCTTATTTGTCAACTTTCGGTCAAGCCACCTTTTTCTTTATGAGTAACTTTAGTATTAAGATTTCCCTGGATTCGTTCCTGGCGATTCGTAGAGTTAGTAATGTTGATGTTAGCCTTCTTCAGGCTAATAGAAAAGTTGCCTCCTCTGCTCATTTGTTCGTTGAGGACATGTCCGTTGTTACTCCGGAATGAGTTCCAGATTCTACCTAAGGAGATAGATCGTCTTTTCTCAATTCACCGTTTAATGTCATCTTGGCCGATGAGGACTTCGCACGTTTCCCTGTGCACGGGGGCCTTCGTCCAGGTGCTACACAGTCGGCCCACTGTGACCTGGGGCTAGTGAGGGAAGGGATGCCAACCCCTTTGGTGAGACTACCTCGAAAGGGTTCTCACCCACTACCCACATTATAAATCTACTGGTCTCCCGGCGAAGAGATGGACTGATGCAAAATCACTTCTCTACCTTTGATAGATTGTCTGATAAAAAATAAATTCATTTAAAAAAATGGTCAAATATCTAACACAAAATAAAAAAGTATTGTTTATTAAGGAATGTAGTTGAAAGAGCATGATATTGTAAACATGAGTTTCAGCAATAAAATAAAAAGGGAGAACATGAAAAAGTTAACAAGTTTATGAGTTATGAGGGAAACGATTCATCAATGTACAGTGAACTTGAATTTTGAAAAAATATATATATATTTTTTTTATAGTAAAAATATTTTTTTTCATATAGCAGAAGGATAGTGTTTTACACATACCAATTTTCATTATTGTACAAGATACAGTAATGGAGAGAAAAAAAAGTTGAGTATTTCCAAAACTTTTACTGCTGTAAGCTATACCTAACCCTTTAAAACAGTTGCATTCCACTTCAATTATCAATATACAGGGTTGGGCAGATAAAACCGGCCCCATCTCATGTCATATGATTTGGAAAATAAATTATGTAGGGTATTGATTTCCTTTCTTTCTTTTTTCTTGAAAATGTAATTATGTTGGCTATACTGTATCTTCCGCGTGTTTTGTGTCATTGTTGTTGCGCCATTGTTGCTTATAACCTCTTCTGGTTGCTGTTTAAAAGTAAGACGTTCTAAACACATGTAAAGAGTTGTTATTTAAATAAGCATGACTTATTCAATACCAGAGCGAATATTCATTGTGGAGGCGTACGTACAGACCAGCTCTATTAAGGAAACAAAACAATTATTCAGAGACAAATATCCGCTTCGCTCAGTACCAGCGAAAAGCAGCATTCAAGATTTGGTGCGAAAATGGCGTACGACTGGATCCATAAAAAATGTAACAAGGAACAGAACTCTTCTGTCCGGACTCTTCAACTTACGGCGCGAATTAATGAATTTATGACTAGGAGTCCTCGAAAGTCTACCACGAGATTGGCTCAGCAGGTTCATGTGAGTAGGAGAACTTGCGGAATTGCATCCGCAGTATCACCCATGAGGAATTGACACGTGTTTTCATGAACCTGTTAAAACGTGCACAGAAGTGTCTAGATGCAGATGGAGAGCACTTCCAACATTTATTATGAAGGTAAATGCATTTTATTTTCATTCCATTTGAAGTTTGTTTCAAATCATTAGTACCTATCAATCGAAATCGCAATCCAGATCAAGTTAGGTCTATACTAGTGAAATTCAAGAGCATGACAACGAAGGATAAGATCGTGAGAAACAGAAGGTTGCTAGGGAACACTTCCATCAGAATGGACAATGATTGGAGTTATGAAGTAAGGAGCAGAAGACGAGTTTTGGTTCCTTTCTTGAAAGAAGCTAGGAAAAGTGGTCAAATTGCAAGACTGTGTGGTGATAAATTAAAGATTAACAATTTGATCTTTAGTGTTGAAGAATGTCTCGAAAGCATTAAGGAGCCGGTAGTGGGTTCAGAAGAAATGGAGAGGAATAGGAGAGTCCTGAAGGAGAAAATTAGGGGATTAGTATCGAGGAGCATTGGAAATGATACCAGCTCGGACGACATTCATGAAAATAGCAAGGCAAGCACGACACGGAGTTCATCAGACAGACATGGAATGCGGAAAGAAGCAACTTCAAGCGATCGAGTAAAGCCTTTGACGTCATCTGAGAAGGAAATATCAACACGTAGCAGAAATCTACAAACGCGTCAAAATTCCTGCAATCAGCATTTTGAGGCGATTCCAAGGCGAGTACGAGAGTTGCAGGGTTAGGGGAAAACAACGACAAGGCAAGTGAAGAAAAATGGAACGGATTGAGGTATAGTGGGCGCCATCGATTTAGGCAGATGGATTTTGTTAATCAGAACACCAGAGCGAGTTACTCATAGCAGCAAGATCGGTTGTTATCTTCGTCGCAAGCAAACTACAGCTGGGATGGGTGAGACATAAGAGTAAACATACATTCCCGATTATCCTAGTGGACTCGGATGGACAGTCACCTCCAAAAACAATGCACATATAACCACTTTTATGGAACTGCAGTAGTATACAATATGTGTGCATGCGTAAGAAAAGGGACCAATTCCCGGCACACAGTTTTCGAGATAAATCCAGATGTCGCTGCATAATCTTTTCCTCGTTACTATAAAGTAATAAAGACAATCTACATATATATACACAAAAAACTGTTCTATAATCAACGGACTGACTAATCATCTTAAATCTCTTTAAACCCTGTGTGTAGGTTTCTGTTAATCCTTAGTCGAAAGATTCATTATGATTCCCAACTCTATTTATTTATAAAATAGTACATTTACAGAACCTGTGTGTTAGCCTGTATATTTGTAGTATATCTAAGTGTAATGAAACCATTCATGCCTAGAAAAACACGAAGCATTGCTGACATTACTCATATTTAAGAGATGATTTGGCGGTCTGGAGTAATACATTATTTTTATTGTCCAGGATAAACTTTCTGCATGACTGATTGAAATAGGAAAATACGTGTAATTCAAACTTTATTAAGTCCACAGAACACTTATTTCTTGCATGTGATCACAAACTTCGTAGGATTATAAAAAACATACATCTCTACAATATACAGTATAGGTATAGTAGACTCAATGTTAAAATAATTATATTGCGAGAAAATAGTGTAATCTCTAAAATTACGCAATACACAATTAAAAGTAAAAAACGTAAGAATATGAGGAAGACGTACAATCTGGCTACCCTAGATGAGACCCCCATTTTCCTCACATTATTCTAGTGTGGGCGTCTGTCCTTAGGTGCAGAGCAGAGTGTAGAGAAACTTTGAAAGACAGCACTTTAATAATGTATTTATTACACTCAAAATATTCGAATGTTTAAATGTTCATACAATTTTTTAAAATTATTATTATTATTATTATTATTATTATTATTATTATTATTATTATTATTATTATTATTATTATTATTATTATTCGCAGGCGTCCATTAATTGTTCTCCGGGGCTCTAAGGGGGCGGGACTGTTTTAACTAAAACCGGTATGTTCTTCTGTACTCCCTGCACTCGTTGGCCAACTTTCTGATCACCCTGTCAATATTTTTTATATCTTCAATCCCTTCTCCTCAAGTTCTACAGAAAGTAAGAAATAATGCCGAAATCTGATTGGTTGTTGAAGTACGACATATTTAGTATGACAATATGGTTGTCACAGTGAGGGCAATAGTGCGTCCGGTTGTAATATTTTATTATTTTTGCGGAATCGGTTAATGTTTCGCGATTGATGACAATCTAATTCGTTTCTGTATTTCTAACAAACGTGTATATGTATAGTTGTGTAATTCCTTATACAGTGTATCAGATTTAAATCTTGTTTTAAAAACGTTTCAATGTGAATGAATACAAAGATAGTGTGGTCATCCTCTGCCATGAAGATGTATAGACGAGAAAGGACAACTCTCAGGTATATTAATATTTATATTACTTTAAAATAATGCATATTACTGGGTTAATCATAGTTGTTTGTTTTATTTGTGCTTTATGCGGCTATTTGCGTAGTAGAGTTGGGTTTGTATTTCGTGTGGGCCGTATTCAGGAATGTCACTTCAACTTCACTTTTACTTACATCCGACTTTAGTAGGCAGAATTTGCATTCGGAATCACAACTTAGGACACTTTAGTCGTAATTTACGGTGCATAGTGAGATACGCCAAGACGAACTTTGTAGCTACCTCAATTAGTGTTATAATTTGCCTAGGAACTAATGAGACATTTGTTTACTAGGATAAAGTTACGTTTAAGGGCTGAAATGGATTTAGGAGATGAATAGTTTCAAGAATTCAATGGATTATGCTTTCTACGTCATATTATTCGCCTCTTTATTCTCAAGTTATATCTATGCAATCGAAACCTCAATCTCATTTCCTGCGTTACTAGTTTATTCTGAAGTTATGTAGCTGTAAAGTGTGTTTTAAATTTCTCACTACTGTTTATTATTATTATTATTATTATTATTATTATTATTATTATTATTATATAATAAAGTTTGAAAACCATTAGGCTATCTACAATTAACTATGACTTTTTATCTTGGAGATAAGACTCAGTTTTTCGAAATACGAACATTAAGCAAGAAAATGGGAGGTAATAATGATTAAAATATACTGGTTTATTTTTTGGACCAGCATACATTCAGCCCTTAAATTTAAAACAAAAGCTCATTTATAAAATTGACTTAGACTATTCACCTCATCTCTTAGAATTGTTTCTAAAATGTCTAAGGAATGTAAAAAATTCAAGTTCAGGTACTACATTCAAATAACTTTTGAGGATTTTTTTATCCCCCAAAGGAGCAGAGAGGAGAGAGAAAGGAGTTGACGGTTAAAAAATTCACTCAAGTATTTTCAACTACCCGACGTAGAGACGTAACATTTAAAATGAAGGTTACTCTCTACAATCTTAATTAAATATTTTCCGATTTTTTAAATACCATCTAAACAAAAGGCATAAAATAATAACTGACATAAAACTCAAAAAGTATATACTACGCATTAAATAGGTTCAAATCCATGCAAATTAGCATATTTTATACATGCAGACCGAAGAGAGATTTAGAATTTCTATAATAAAAAAATTATGAAATCTTAAACTCTTAGCTGGAATACGAAGACTGATATTGCTTAGAAAAGATTCACAATCAATATCACCATTAATGACTTTACAAAAAATAAATAATTAAGATCTTGACGTCTGGTAAATAAAGCTACAGCAATTAAAATGATAATAGTAATAGTAATAATAATAATAATAATTTGAATATTTTCTAAATTTCTCGCCCACTCCCAAATTTTAAGCTTTGTCTGATTTTTTTTACAATATCTTTGCTATGTTCTCAGATTTTTAGTTTTACCTTGTTAAAGTAGGAGAAAAAAATAAAGCTCTTGATATTCAAATTTATATAATTTACATAATACAAACAGACAATTTATTTTTATTCAAACATTATTTTCTTTTTTGAAAAAGTGTGAACATAACTTTGTTAAGTATATTTTAAAGAACATGCAGTCAAAATGTCAGCTTCCTAGCGTAAAAATTACGAAATTCTTAGCAACATGAATGCAGAGAAGTAGGGGAAAAAAGTATGGGAAAATAGTTTAAAAGTTTGCATGTATTTTAAACTTCAGGGTCGCTGTCTTTTAAGATAGTATAATAATTAATGACGCAACTGCCGTAGGATTCTAAAACTTCGTCAAAGTGCAAGGTCTAAGTACTCAGCATAGATTCATTTCCTTAAAAAAAAAATTCCCCCAAAAATTACCAAATTTTCATCCATCCCTTTCTTTGTGGTGCTGAAGTCTACGAGTCAAAAAACGAAAAGGATAATTTAAATCCTGGCCCTTCTTTTCGGAAGACCGCCACAAAGAAAAAGGACTCTGTTTGTTATTGGAGAAGAAGCGAAATTGCTGACACATACCATGAAGATAGTGAAAAGATTAAACATTTTTTGCGTTACGTAATTGATAATGGGAGCGTCTTAATAAATAAATATTTAAATCGGTTAACGGCGAGATGCGACAGGTACACGAATTATTACGGTATAAAAAATTCATCCATCAAGTTCGACAACTATCAAGCTCAGACTAAAAAACACAAGAAACGAATCGACGGCTTTTCTTGTGACCTATTATCATTCCTTGTAAACACGTGCTACGCGAGATTTAACTCATTAAATTAAGCTCTCATATTCATCTGCTTCCATTAAGACTTTTGGAACATGAGATTTCTTGCTTGGTTTATCGAATTACCACAGGTTATTAATTGAGAAAATTCGCTCCGGGGCCGGGTATCGAACTCGTTACTCCCAGTTACACGCACTAGGATCTCTAACCACTGAGCTACGCCGAGACTCAATCCACAGTATCGGATCGAATCTTGTAGATTATTGAATTACGTATTTTCTTATTTCAGCATACCTATTCTTTCGGTTATTTATCCAACGTGTCGATTCCTGTCGCTTCCGCAACTTATTCTCGTACTTCATGAATGTTTGTTATTAATGAAGATAATTCGACACAACTCATATCTATTTTTCGCCTGTCGCTTCATGAAGTAATGAACATTTGCAATAATTTCTTGGTTCTGGTTATGCAATGCTTTCTTCCCCTTAATTTAGAAAAAGCAGGAGGCGAACGAAAGTCATGAATCGGACTGTACTGTCGTGTGTTTATTAATTAGTAATGACGATACGAGAGGCGAGTGTGAACATATAAACAACGACAGACAGCCTTATCGCAATTCATTCTTGCAGTTCTCATAAAACATTGGCTCGCCTACTGGAAATGTCATTGAGGTCATCTGCCAAAATCGCTGTCACCGACTATAGCAGTGATGAAGGAATAAAGGAGAATAGTAAAAAGAAACATTATGATTTAAGAAGTTGGTGTAGTGGGGAAGAAGGGGGGGGGGAAATACAAGAAAATAGTAGAGAGGGACAAGGATATCAGTAGGAAGTGAAGTGAAGTGAGGGGAGGATATAAGTGTGGGGGTCAGCAATGGAGAAGTGGGGAAATATAGATGGATAGGCTGGTGAAGGAGAGGTGACGAGATACATTTAAAGAGAACATAAGTGAAAGAGACGGAAGTAAGTTATGACTTGCATAAATTTGCTGTGTAATAAGGTGGATGGCACTGTGAACAAATATGTGAAGTGCCATCTCACCGGAAGAAAGTGCTTAATGACAAATGTATATTGATATTGATATTGATATATTTATTTCTACAACTCTTATTTGGTAATGGGTCGCCACCACATCTCTGTATTCGTGCTCCCCATTACCTTCTAATTACAATAAACTTTCATTGACGTGTGCAGTCATCTTGCTTTACCTTTGTTACCTCTGTTACTATAATACATACTCTCAATTTGCTTTCTAACCTCTCCCCTTACTTCCTATCGTCTAAAATTTCCCTAATTTTGAACTAACTTTTACTAACACTATTTAATCATCCCATTCACTTTCATCACTAATTTACAATCAGTTCTACCTCTCCTCACTTCTATCATCATTCTTATCCCCTATTTCTTCATTAAACAGTGAATCACATGTTTATTTTGTTAACTGTTCCCTTTCACCCCGATAAATTTTCCGTTTGCCACTATTTTTGTAAGTAAATTCAACATTCATTTGTAAACTTACATTAAAATACTTGCTGTCTTCCTATCATTTGAATTTCCCTGATTGTACACTAACTTAGTCGACACTCCAATATTAGTAACATTTCACTACCAATTACTATTAGCAAACACTTCTAATTTTCTCTAGTCCCTTCCTTTATCAACTCTTGTTTCTCTGGACACTAATTCACTAATTCGCTTGTACATTCTCTCTCCGATTGTTTTGCTAGTTACTCTTACTCCTTGAACACTCACTTTATTGTTTCTATGTCTTTTGCCACACTTTTATCACTCCACCCCCCTTAAGCACCAACTTCGTAGACTGTAGTTCTGCAGCTCCTTATTTCCTTCCTTTCCCTCACCAGTAGATGGACTACCCAAATCTTCTTTACTTCCCCTCTTTGTCGGCTCCGGACGTCTTGCTTGTTTCTTCTCAACCACCTTCTTGACCTGTTTTCTATGACCTACTCTTCCCGCAGTCAGCTGATTCGTCATCTTATCCCTTCCGCTATTGTCAGCAGTCTTCAGTGACTGTTGCTTGCATGGTGACGAAGGACTTCTTTGCGACCACGCGTCTCTCCTTTCAATGACGTCATACGTGTCAGCTTCCATTCTTCCTGAACTTGCTGTTTCAGACATTCCTTGTGTGGTTACTGCCCTCGCTTCGGATTGTCCTGAGCTAATTGAATTCCTTCTTGAAACTTCTGCCACACTTCTTTGGCTACTAATCTCACTTCTTCCGCCCATTTGCTTGTTTATAATCTTCCTCATTTTCATTTTCAAGTCCCTCCTGTTTCCTTCTATAACCTCGGACTCCAATTCCTTTTGATTCAAATTTTCTAAACAAAATTCTAGATCGAAAATCTCACTATTGATATTCAATTTATCTCCATACAGCCTGGCGAAATGTCCGTTCTTCCTAGCCGCCCACATAAACGGTAGCAACAATCTTCTTCTACATCTCGTCTCATAATCATAGTCCAACTCGAGTCGAATGTTTGAGTTTTTTAAGCACTTTCTTCTATACAGAATTTTCTCCTTAGTTAACATGTTTTTGAATTTGACCACGATAGGTCGATTCAACCCTCTTCCGACCCTGTAGGCTTCTTCAATTTGTCCGTCGCTCACATCCATGTTGAAAACCTCCCAGCACACTTTGAATACAGTGTCGTACGTTTTCTCGTTCTTTTCCTGTTCCATTTCTTCTACGCCGAAAAATACTAAGTTCTTTTTCCTCTGCTTATCCTCCCAGAATTTTAATTTCCTCTTCATTTGTATGTTTTCTAGCTGCATTTCTTCCATCTTCCTGCTTAAATCCTCGACTTTTTCATTCAACTCCTTCATTGTAACCTCCATTTTTTCTGTTCGGAATTCGCTACACTCCGGTCTATGACCTCACTATATAGCCTTCTAACTAACAGAGCTTCTCGCACACGTCTGTCCTGAGCGCTGACTGCTGTAGAACTAAATGTATATCATACATTAGTACCTATCAATGTCATAACACGGGTCGGTTTTATCTGCCCAACCCTGTATATTAAATAATTTCTGATACGTCACTATTTCATATAGCAGAAGCTATAACATAACCTAAATAATATAAACAAGATAAATGATAGAAAAGTTTTAATTAAGAATGATGAAATAAACATGAATCATTTTAAAAGGTAAAAATATTGAAAGTACAATACTGGCAAACAAAGAAACAAATCCTAGGGAGATGATAAAAACAAACAAATGCTAGGAAAATGATAAAAAGCAAATGCTAGGGAAGTGATATAAACGTTGTTGAATAAGCAGCCATGATTGCTTGAAACACGTCGTTCCGTACCGTTTTATTGGTCAAAAGTAGTATGACGTAGTAAAAATGTATATAGTCATCACAATATATTTTGTGCGAGATCGTGCGTATTTGCTTGGTTTCCGCACAAAATCAATCCGCGGAAAGTCTAAAATTCCACATTCAGTATTCCCAACCTAACACACAACAATTTCCCTCTTTTTACCGCTTAAGTGACATTGATTTTACTGCTTTAGGCTTTTAACATATTATTTTTAGAGACGTTCAATATTGTAATAATTATAAATTGGAAACTTACCACTGCAATTTCACCTAAATTGCACTCTTAATTATTGTTTTTAAATATTTGCAAAAATTAAGTAAACTCTACAACTCCACTAAAGTTACTGCATTCGTGATGCAAGTAACATTAAGGAAGCCGTGAAAAAATCAACAAGATTCCAGACTCATCATAGACTGGGGGGAAAAAAGACAGACGTATATCACGGCGTGCTGGAGAATAGTAAACACAGAAAACATTTTAAAGCAACAATGTTAAGATAGATATTTTTGTTTTGCAAATTTGCCGTCATTGAACAGAAACCAAGATGGAGATTTCATTGCAACTAATTAGAAATTCCTCTTTCAGGTATGTAATAAATGATCTTCGCACAAAATATTGTAAGATACATGAGCGGTATGTTTTATTTCAATTCTCGGAAATTAAAAACGCTCAACTACGTTTCGCTTTTTCAAACTTTTCCTCCAACATGAAAACTTCAACATACCGCTCTTGTAACGCATATTACTATTTTCTCTCTCTCTCCCTCTCTCCCCCTCTCTCCCCCTTTCTCTCTCCCCTTCTCCCTCCCTCTCCCCTCTCTCCCCTTCTCCCTCCCTCTCCCCTCTCTCTCGCTCTCCCCCTCCCTCCCTCCCTCTCCCTCTCTTTCTTCCTCTCTCTCCCTCGCTCTCTCCCTCCCACCCTATCTCTCCCCCCTCTCTCTCCCTCTCTCTCTCCCTCCCACCCTCTCTCTCTCCCTCCCTCCCTCTCTCTCCCTCCCTCCCTCTCTCTCCCTCCCTCCCTCCCTCCCTCCCTCCCTCCGTCCCTTCCTCCGTCCCTCCCTCCCTCCTCTCTCTCTCTCTCTCTCTCTCTCTCTGCATGCTCAGTATTCTAAGATCGAGTTATATCGCACTGCCTATGCTTCTCGATCTAGACCTGTAATGCAAGTTTGCGTGACGTCACTCGAAGATTCAGGCTTTTCTATTTGGGTATACGGACCAGAGTGAAATATATTACTTTATTGCGTGTTGGTGCTCAATTTTATTCAGTGTAATATGTGCATAATATCCCCCCAGTTTTTATAGCATAATATGTTCCAGAAATAATTACAAAACTGTGTTATTTTAATGTGAGTGGAGTTTTACATGTTAACTTAACCTGTTTGCATCAACATTTTTAATTTTGAATGGAAGCTATTTTGAGATTTAATGAAGAAGAATGATTTATATTGTGATTTTAATTTAGCACATCTATCTTACTTACTTGTAGGTAAAAAATTTACCAAATTTCCTGCAATGAAATTGGTGTACGTACGATTGTGTGTTACTTCCTCTGGTAGGTTAAATAAATACAATTCAGTACAAACCAATATAGTAAGGAACAAATAAATAATGCAATTAAACTCTTATTCAATATAATGTGTGCATAAGTTCCATTTATTTGTTGCATAATATGTTGCAGGAATAATTATAAAACGGTGTTACTTTTATGTGATGAGAATTCATCAAGTTAACATAACCTATATGTGTCAAAATTTTAAGTTGAGAACGAAAGCTATTTTGAGATTTAATAAAGAAGAATATAATATTAAGATAAACTTCAGAACACCGTTACTTTCCTTACTTGTAGGTAGAAATTCACCACATTCACTCCCATGAAGCGTACATACATATATATTACTTCTTCTCTTAGATAGTCGATAAATACAAGTCAGTACCACCCACTATCCTAATAAATAAATTATTAAAATACAAATTGAACGTGCCCGGGTATCATACATCACGTTTAATTATGTTGTATAATTGTGAATATAAGAATATAAGGTAAATACAGTAAACATAACCTACAGTTTCTAGTTATGGAATGACAGTGCATTGGAGAAATCAAAATTAAATAGAAAGAGTTGTTTTATATAAATACTTCTTAATTTAAACTAAATACATTAAGCATACCTTATCTTTTTCCGGAAATATTTTGTCCTTCTATAAATAGTATCTGTGAAGAATTCTTAACGCAAATGCTTGCTTTCGCTCTAAAATAAATGTTCAACAATATATTTATACATACTGTATATTAATGCAGTTGTCTGCAATTTCAATAATTGTGCTTTCACATTCGACATGGTAACATGACCTTGTACATCTAGTTGCTTAAGAGTTGCCCTATTTCAGTACAACTGTCGTTTAGTAAAGTGTCCGAAGGCCAATAAGGTATCACACATAAAGCAACTAAGGCAAGAGATAATGTGATAGGGTAGCCAGTTTCTTTCTCCCTTCCATTGCATACATCGCTGACGGTAACGGAAACTAACGTTGATTTTGTTTCGGTATTTTCTGTAGTGGAAACCGTTGAATTTATTATTGTGGAGATGTATTTTCTGCTATATGCAAAGCATAATAAAAGCCTAAGTTAATCAAACTAATTCGTATATTCAAGTTGTATGTGTACGAAGGCAACTACCTCAGTGTTAGTTGGGTCCTAGTAACATATTGAACTAATCAGCCTTCAGATTTTAGCACCGTACGAAACGAATAAATACAATTGAAGTCTAGAAAAATTGTATTTACAAGTTATACGTAGCATTATGCTTAATTGAGGACGTCACCCGAATAAGGGCGTATACAGCAAAATGTAGTTCCGATATAAACTGATATCAATGTTTGTAAGCTGTCAGGTTCATCATAGTTGCGTTGAAAAAAATTATTAATTACTGTTAAATAGTTTCGAGGATATTTAAAACAAAATTATTGAAACATGACAGCAAATAGTATATTCTGCTATTAGTAAATAAATATAATATGGAACTGTATACGCCCTTTTTCCGGCGACAATATGTTTTAGTACTGTTTTTAATTATTCTTATGTTCTAGGTGTCTAACTTCAAATGAAAATTAATTATGTATGAGAACATCTCTAACTTTATTAATAATTTTGTCTTAAAAAGTAAAATAAAATAAATTCAACACAATAAAATATACATTTATTATAACACATGAAATTAAAATATTGAATAATTACGCAAGTAGGCCTACAAAATAACATTACATTTTCAGTTTATGGTTTCCTTGTTCTCATATGTTCTTTTCTTCTTGTGCATCATCCCTATTGTTGCTAGAGTCATCTTCACCATTATGTGATGATGTCCCGGCTTTATTCATCTAAAAACTGTAACAGTTCTCTTAAGTTCTTCACCTTGGAGGGTTCCAAAGGCACTGGGTTCATTTGTGTTGGACTCGAAAGTTTCAGCTGCGACACTTCTCGTCTTTCAAATGTTGAAGGAAACAAATGATGCCGAGTATGAGGTTCAAGCTGAAAATACCCCTGATGTACTGTATTGCAGTTGTTTATACTTTTGCATCATGATTCTACGAGAACGATTTAAGTGTGTACCCCCTTTATCATTGAGGATTCACGAGTTTGTTCTGAATTGTTGTTAATCGTTTCTCTAAAATTTGCAATAGAATCAATAGAAAGTTCAGACACACATTAATTTTTTACCCTCATTATGGAAAACACTATATTTCCACAAATTATCCCTATTCTTGAATGATTGAAGTTTCTTAGTTTTTAGATTTAGATTGTTCTAATTTCGAACCCATGTCGCAAAAGAGTTAGAAAATAGAGAGTTGATCGTCCTTTGAAATTTCGTCTGTACACATTTTCATTTATCACGTTCTTACTGGTGTAATGACTTCTTTTCCATTTCCTTGCCTGTACAAGTTGTGTATGATTTGCCACTGTTTCTATTTATTTTCCTTTCTTCGGTTTTCCATTTAGTTTTGCTCACAAGCTTCTTTTTTCCCATATTTTCGGTCATGATCCACTGCTGCAACTGACAACCTGAAGTAGGCCTAAACATCGAATACTAGCCTACTACAGTACAGCTTGCACAGCATGTGACTGCCGCTGTAGTGGGTGCGTTCACCTGTTCAACGTAAACACGTAACATTGTGCCCTGTGTTACGTATTGAAGCTAGACTTACGAAAATTTGCTACAGTGTACTATACGCGTTCAAATATCTAATTCCTTGATCGTCGGAAAACAGGCGTATAAGGGTATACGCCGTTATTCGGGAGATGTCCTCAATTATAATGCATAATTGCGAATATTGGAATAAAGTAAGTAATTATAGAGTAAACATAACCTATTATATTAACACATCAAAATATGCGTGCGATCGAACTGAAAATTATTGAAACATGCATAAGTGAATGTGCAAGTGTTTCGTAATGAAACATGCGTGCTTTATTTCAATTAATTATAACGCACTGCGTATGCCCAGTATTCTAAGTTCGAGTTATAACCCATTGCGCATGCTCAGTATCCCCATTTCGAGTTATAGCGTACTGCGAATGCAGAGTAATCCAAGTTCGAATTATAACGCACTGCGCATGCTCAGTATTCCCAGTTCGCATTATAACGCACTGCGCATGCTCAGTAATCTCAGTTCGAGTTATAACGCACTGCGCATGCTAAGTAATCTAAGTTCGCATTATAACGCACTGCGCATTCTCAGTATTCCGAGATCGCGTTATAACACTCTGCGCATGCTCTGTATTTCAAATTCGAGTTATAACACACTGCGCATCCTCCGTATTCCGAGTTTGAGTTATAACGCACTGCGCATGCTCAGTATTCCCAGTTTGAGTTATAACGCACTGCGCATGCTAAATAATCTAAGTTCGCATTATAACGCACTGCGCATTCTCAGTATTCCGAGATCGCGTTATAACACTCTGCGCATGCTCTGTATTTCAAATTCGAGTTATAACACACTGCGCATCCTCCGTATTCCGAGTTTGAGTTATAACGCACTGCGCATGCTCAGTATTCCCAGTTTGAGTTATAACGCACTGCGCATGCTAAATAATCTAAGTTCGCATTATAACGCACTGCGCATTCTCAGTATTCCGAGATCGCGTTATAACACTCTGCGCATGCTCTGTATTTCAAATTCGAGTTATAACACACTGCGCATCCTCCGTATTCCGAGTTTGAGTTATAACGCACTGCGCATGCTCAGTATTCCCAGTTTGAGTTATAACGCACTGCGCATGCTAAATAATCTAAGTTCGCATTATAACGCACTGCGCATTCTCAGTATTCCGAGATCGCGTTATAACACTCTGCGCATGCTCTGTATTTCAAATTCGAGTTATAACACACTGCGCATCCTCCGTATTCCGAGTTTGAGTTATAACGCACTGCGCATGCTCAGTATTCCCAGTTTGAGTTATAACGCACTGCGCATGCTAAATAATCTAAGTTCGCATTATAACGCACTGCGCATTCTCAGTATTCCGAGATCGCGTTATAACACTCTGCGCATGCTCTGTATTTCAAATTCGAGTTATAACACACTGCGCATCCTCCGTATTCAGAGTTTGAGTTATAACGCACTGCGCATGGTCAGTATTCCAAGTTCGAGTTACAGCTCACTCCGCATGGTGCGTTTTCCATTTCGAGTTATAATGCGTTGCGCATGTTCAGTGTTCAGAGTTCGAGGTAGTGCTCTGCGCATGCTATTATTTCACTTTCGAGTTATAACGCACTGCGCATGGTCAGTATTCCAAGTTCGAGTTACAGCTCACTCCGCATGGTGCGTTTTCCATTTCGAGTTATAATGCGTTGCGCATGTTCAGTGTTCAGAGTTCGAGGTAGTGCTCTGCGCATGCTATTATTTCACTTTCGAGTTATAACGCACTGCGCATGGTCAGTATTCCAAGTTCGAGTTACAGCTCACTCCGCATGGTGCGTTTTCCATTTCGAGTTATAATGCGTTGCGCATGTTCAGTGTTCAGAGTTCGAGGTAGTGCTCTGCGCATGCTATTATTTCACTTTCGAGTTATAACGCACTGCGCATGGTCAGTATTCCAAGTTCGAGTTACAGCTCACTCCGCATGGTGCGTTTTCCATTTCGAGTTATAATGCGTTGCGCATGTTCAGTGTTCAGAGTTCGAGGTAATGCTCTGCGCATGCTATTATTTCACGTTCGAGTTATAACGCACTGCGGATGCTCGGTATTCCAAGATCGAGTTACGTTTTATGTTAAGTTTTAATCCTTTTTCCAATAGAAAGGTTTCGTTGCGGTTGAAGGTTATGTTTGTTGTGTTCTGTATTTTTGGGTGGAATTTGAATTCTGATTTGTGTGTTTTGTTTGTTGTGTTTTTAGTTTTGCTATCTTGGTATTGTGTCGTTTCTTTATTTTGTGGCTGATGTTCGATATTATTTCGTTGGTGTGTGTTATGATTTCTTCAAGTTCTGTATGGTGAGTGATTTGTGCTAGATGTAGATATGTTTTGTATGCGTTTGTGTTATGTTTGTTTTTCATGTAATGTGTTTGATGTTGTGTGACAATTTGTTATATCTTTGGTTCTGACTTATCCCGTAGTTAGAAAGCTCGCTTACACGATCAGAAATTAGTAGGTCAGATATCTTTGAACTCCAGTGTACGTATTTACTAATTCATTACACTACAGAACAGCCATTTTGTAACTGCTAACACAATATTACATGGTTTAGATAATTCCGGTGCGCTGATTTCAAATCTGAGAACGAACATTTCCTACACACACTATTTACAGCGTCCAACAATGGCCTGGTCATACTCGAGGGAAATGTTGTTCGTTATGTTGGCAGCACTGGTGCCATCATCCCGCGCAATCAAGTCATTTGTCGGTTCTGTGCTTGTTTGTTTATATCGAGGTACGTTATTGTTGTTTGTGATAGTAGTGGCACTGCAAATTGTGTTTCGACAGCAGCATGTCAAAATCTAGGACTCGTGGATTTGTAAATAATCGAAATATGTTTTGTTAGATAGGCGAAGTTCACATATAATCCACAAAGAAAATGTGTCAAACCAAATCAAAACAGCATATAGCTCATGCATTTTGTGAAGACACTCGCGATGTGCAGTACGGGAACAATGTTTCTGTTGAGGGGGTAGGAGTAGAAGATCGGACTTGTGTCCACCGAGTTCAAGGCAAAAACTAACCCATTCCCCTATAATTCGTAAGTAGACTCATCCGAGCTCGTGCGCAGGTCTGTAGGAAGAGTGGGAGAGTGTCTTGACAAAATGCATGAGCTGTACGAACTGTATTTGGTTGTCCCATTGGCGAGACCCCCCCCCCCCCCATCACCTCATGCATGTTGAGTTTCGTGTCTTGTGACTATCGGAGTGGATGAAAGTGAAACATCTGGCACTGAAATTCGGGTTCCTCAGATGTAGTAGGAGCCAAAGCATCATGTAAACGACTGATTGAAGGTTCAATATGTTCGTGCCACTGTAAATGAATTTTTCACACTTTTATCACTGCCACATCCTATTTCGGTAACTCCTTATTACACTATTATGGGATGTTCATTACATGATTATTGCACAAAACGTACTTCAGCAGCAAAATGTAAAAATAATGAGTAAATGTGTAGTAGGCCTAGTTCGAATGAGTCGCCATATTAGAGGCCAACTTGGCATGCTTCCTGCTTCATCCACTCCCGACCAGTGGCGTATGCTGAATCTGAAGTTTGGGTGTTCTGTTAAAAAATATATAGTTGGTCTATCTCGCACAATTATTATAGGCCTAAGTGAAATATCGGGTCAACATTAACTGCCATTTTTAATATATAATTTAGTATTATTTATAAATAATAACTATAGGGCGGATGTTGATGACCTAAAAATCTACTTAAAATGATCATTAAAATGCCCTTAAACTAAAGGAAAAATGACATAAAATTGAAAGAAAATGACATTTAAATATTATTTAAAGTACTCGCACCACAACTTCTTATAAATTAATCACCTTGTTTCAATGACTGCCCTGCAAATGCCAGAGAAAGGAGGCAACTACAAATAACGTTATTCAAAATTGCATTATTTATGATCAAACAATAACCATGGCCAGCAAAATAACCTGTTTGAAGTTCCACAACCCGCTAACTATTTTACAATTTCATATTAATAATAATAATAATAATAATAATAATAATAATAATAATGATTTATTTTAGCTGGCAGAGTTAAGGCCGTAAGGCCTTCTCTTCCACTCAACCAGCAAAAAGTGTATATACATATGCATGAACTTACAAAGAATCCAACAATTTGATTTAGATGAGAGTTACATGTATACAAAAGTTATTTACAAATTAAACAACAAAATACTATGAACTATTAATTAAACACTGAAATAAACTGTGTAGCAGAATTAAACTAAAATACATAGAATGTTAATATATTTCAAATAATATTAGGTAATAGAAAGAGATTATTACGAGACAATTAAAATACAGCACAATCAGGATGATGTCTAAAGAAAAAAGTAACAATGTAGTCAGTGATAGTTTAAATCAGTATGATTGGAGTGAAATGCTAATAAGGTTATCTTTTAAGCTGTTCTTAAAGGTGTTTATTGTCTTGCAGCCCCTAATACTTTGTGACAAGGAATTCCATTGACGCGAGGTGGATATTGTAAAAGATGATGAATAACAAGATGTTCTATGAAGAGGTATACTTAGCGTGCCACAGATAAGTGATCTGGTATTTACGTCGTGGTTAGAGTATAGATAAGAGAAACGAGACGAAAGGTAATTTGGTGTTGAAGTGTGCAGAATTCGAAAGAGTAAAGACAAAGAGTGTAAAGTTCTACGTTCTTTAAGTCGGAGCCACGAGAGACTTGCGAAGGATGGTGATATGTGATCATACCGTCGGATGTTGCACACGTATCTGACGCACATATTCTGAGCTCGCTGTAACTTGACTGACAATTCAGAACTTAGGTCACTTAACAAAACGTCACAATAATCGAAGTGCGGCGTTACTAGGGTTTGCACTAGGGTAAGTTTTAGTTGCTGGGGCAAGAAGTTTCTCAAGCGACTCAAACAGTGAATGGAGGAACAGATTTTTTTTATCGTTTCTTTAACTTGAAAATTCCAACTTAGATTATTATCAAAAAAGAAGCCAAGATTTTTTACGACAGATGAATAAGGGATTAGCGTGTTGTTAAGGGTAACAACTGAAAGATTACTGTTATTAAGGGAGTTAACTAAACGCTTATGTCCAATAATTATGGCTTGAGTCTTACTTGGATTAAGTGCGAGTCCGAAATTGGCCGCCCAAGTGGAGACAGTGGCTAGGTCACAATTTAACTTGTCAATCGATTCATTGATCGTATTGGGTCTGGAATGTATGTAAAGTTGTAGGTCGTCGGCATAGAGGTGATATCGGCAATACTGTAAGTTCTTTGATACGTCATTAATGTAGATAGAGAAAAGTAGTGGTCCTAATACGGAGCCCTGCGGCACTCCCGCCTTTGTGCATCTCCATTGGGAGAATTGATTATCAAGTGAAACACACTGTTGGCGGTCACGTAGGTAGGAGTCCATCCAGCTCAAGGTATTGTCTGACAGGTGCAAAGCCTTCATCTTTGCAAGAAGCAAGTCGATATCAACAGAACCAAAGGCATTGCTGAAATCGAGAAGAGTTAGTGCCGTTACTTCACCCCTATCCATAGCTTCACGGATGTCCTCAGTCACTTTAAGTAGGGCTGTAGAAGTGCTGTGTCCATGTCTAAAACCCGATTGATAGTCATCAAGGAGTTTGTGTTCGTCGAGATAGTTCATAAGTTGTCCATGTACAATATGTTCTAATGCTTTTGAAAGAGTGGGAAGAATTGATATCGGTCTGTATTGGTTTACTGTAGAAGGTGTGTTAGATTTAGGTAAAGGTTTCACTAATGCCATTTTCCAGAGAAAGGGGTAGGACCCAGTCATAATAGATGCATTGAATATATGGGTGACGGTCGGCAGGATCACATCTATTATTTTATACAGGAGAGTGATATTTATATTGTCTATACCTTGGGCTTTAGATTTCATACGTCGCAGCGTCTTCATTACGTCAGTCGGGTTAATGTATTTAAAGAAGAATTTATCCCACACAGGTTGGGGGTAAGATCTGAGAAACACATATTGTGAAATAGAAAAATGTCTAGTGTATTGTTCGCTTTTTGTTTTATATTGTTGCACTAAATTCGGAAGTGGCGGGGTAGGTCTACCCTTATTCACTATATGTAATTTCTCTCCTAGTGGGCGAGAAGAGAATGGCTTTTGCAAAAGATCTTTGACAGTGTACATTTCCAAGTGCTATTATCATTAAATAAGTAATTTAAATTGTTCACCTGCGCTGGCACATAACTATGAACCCTAGTAAAACCTAAACACAGTAAATTCACTCACACAAACAGTAAACACACACGTCAAACACAATATTCTGTAACGCTATTGTCAAGTTGAGCTGCCTATATACAGGAGCTAGAGAGAAGCGAGTATCCCCACCATGCCACCTTGCGCGCGCAGAGAATTATTGCAGTATCTCTCAGCAGGGGATGTTCTTTTGTACGGACAGGACAACCAGACCAGAACTCATCCCCCTTCGTCAGGCAGAGCGTACGTTATAAAAACGAAAGCAGTTCTGGGAATTGTGTGCACATTTAACCAGCAGGCATTTAAAATATTTAAATGGTAATGAATTAAAATTAGTCTTGAACTTTATACGTCAACTTCCAATGAGATTACCACGCATTTAAATTGTGATAAATTGAAATTATTGTTGCATTATATAAAACAACTTAAAATAAAAAATGAGATTACTGAATTTACAGGGTGTCCAGCGCACACCTTGAACATCCGCAATATACGCCCCTGCTCCCGACTCGACGTAGAAGGGATTGCAATATTGCAAACTAAATAGATTAGATGTGTAGTGTTATGTGAGAGGTTAGGTTAGGTTAGGTTAGATTGAGTGTGTAGTATTATGTGAGAAGTTACGTTAGGTTAGATTAGGTGTGTAGTATTAAGTGAGAGGTTAGATTAAGTGTGTGAGAGGTTAGGTTCATGCCACATCTCGGGCACACCATTCTCACATAATTGGTGACGCTGAAAATCCCACAATTCCTACCCTCATTAATTATCAAGCTTGGGCACACCAAGATGGAGTATATTACCGGCCACTGAACGAATATTGCGCACTGTTTTTCTTCCTGGCAGTACGATCTATTTCCACTAGATGGCCCCCCGACACGAGTAGCAAGGTTGCCAATACATGCAAACTAAATGATACTAAACGTGAGGAATGTTGCTATAGGTGGAAGGTTAGGTTAGGTTTGGTTGGGTGTGTGGTATTATTACTATGTTGGCGACACTGAAACCCACTATCAAATTAACGAAATATGGCCGCATTCTTCATTCACAGGCGACGATTTTCGTATATAAGTAAGGTACCTATTTAGGGCGGGTTAGGGGCCCACAGCTCTCCCAGTGATCACCAAAGACAGCAGATGAGGTACGTTATCAGTGGACGCAAGTTTACTATACCGAGAGCTTTGACTACGTCACGAGGTGGGGGAAGGGGTCTTACCTACAAGGCAAGGTCCGTGGACGGTCGGTCGCTATCGCTCTCACAGGTCCCTTCATTAAAGGGAAAGTCGAGGGGGCTGTAAATCTGTGACGTCACCACGGGAACACTATACTCATTTTCAACCCTCAGCTTGCACTTTCTAGCGATAAACAAGTGATTTAAAGACCTATATTTATATATTTGTTTGGGTCACATACACACTGGAGGAGTAAAGGCTTAGAGATAGAATTCCCACTTCAATGCCCCATCTTTTTTTTTAAATCAATGATCGTTTACTTTCCAAATTCTTACAGCAATATAAAAACTATTACGAATGCTTCATTGTACCAACTTGCTTTTGTATCTCTAACCTCTGTAGAATATTTCGGTCCAATTTTAGAGAACGTTATTAACGAATACGCA
The DNA here is from genome assembly GCF_040183065.1 of Periplaneta americana. Classification (NCBI taxonomy): domain Eukaryota; kingdom Metazoa; phylum Arthropoda; class Insecta; order Blattodea; family Blattidae; genus Periplaneta; species Periplaneta americana. The sequence goes on along the minus strand of NC_091122.1, from coordinate 48,366,915 downwards.
TTGCACAATAGGTATATTCAGTTTATTTTACACATCAATTTCTGTTTCCGAGCCTGAAAATATTAATTATATTAAAGTAGTGTTCAATAAATAAAAACTACATTGGCGAATGACAATTTAAATTACGCACGCAAAATGTATTAAATTTCCCTTAATAACACTGGACTAATTAATAATTAATTTTATACAGAATTGTTAAATGAATATTTTGTAAATTAACCTATAATATTTTAATAAAGTGGTTTTCAATAGCAGCGGGGAGTGAAAGTATCCCAATTTTAACACTGATTTTACAAATAGAACAATTTATTTTAAGAATGTTTCACAAATTTAAACTGACTCACCTAGTCTTGTGAAGGACGCGACGAGCAGCTCTGCAACCATTGTTTCTGCTTCATACGGTTTCTTCTTTTGACGTCCTGTTTCCTTCTATTTAGATAACGAATTCTAAAAAATGTCCGTGCTCTACTAATTAACTTCAATAATTCCGGATCTTCATTTGGAAACTTTTTCCTCAAAAATCTAAATAAACGGCCAATTACATTCTTTTTTTTTTTTGACTGATTTTTTATGCAATTTTCTAAATATAACTTCACACTTTTCAATTGTTGCCATCCACTGAGAAGACGGATATACCAATCCACCACGTGAAACGACCTCTATCCATCCTAGAGATTGTTGACTGGAATTAGCATCCGAAACAGCACTTTTGTTATTACATTTTCTAGCAATATAACCAGCAACATACCTGAGCGCTTCCATTTCTTCTCTTTTCATCAGCTCTGTTGTGTCAATTCTATCACCATTATCCATCTCTAATGAGTTTAGTTCCTCAGGGATTTCGTTCACGCTTTCATGAGAAATGTCTACGAGATCCTGAAAAACTTGCTTTGTTATTATTACTCCACCTGAATCTTCTACTGGAGCACTTGTAGTGTGGGGCAGTCGACATCCTAATATCAATAGGCGTAAGCGATTTTTTACTTCGACGGGCAGAGGGCTATTATAAAAATGTCCCATCCCACGAATTTGGGAAAATAGGTTTTCCAGGGCGTCCTGATTGAGTTTCCTGGTCATTATATAATCAATTCCTTTTTCTTTTAAATGGCTATACAACCCTTTCAAGCTCTTAATAGAGGTAAGGAAGCCATTCTGAAAAGGTAGAAGAGTATTTTTGCCTCTAACTCTCAGTTCTTTTATTGTTTCCTCCATTCTGTCTAACATCTCTACTTGTTCATTGTGGTTAATTCCGAAGACACATTTCAGTTTATTGTGTGTAGGATCTTTCAGAATTCCCGAGTTCATTACATCTGTGAAGTCATTTATGAGTTGAAAAAATTCATGAACTTCTTCACTTTCGGGTACCAAATATTTAATCAGAGCAGTAGTGTGATGTGAAAAAAGTTCCATGGCTGGTGCAATTCTTTGCCTATCATTCTCTTGGAAGTAATGTGACCCCAATGTAATTTCGGGAATAGCTGCAACTCCGAGGAATCGAATTTAATAATCCGTTCAATTACATTTTTTTCTATAATTGTGTCATTCAATTGAAACCCACTGTCAATAAAATGGTTTCTTAATTACTTAATCAGGTGGGACAAATCTGCAAACACCCAAATATTTCCATCCGACGCAGGATTTGAAAAGCAGGTTTGATTTACATTTATTTGCAACTCATTCCACAGTCTTCTATTGCCGCCACCCAGATCAGAAACAATTGCAACTACTCTGAAACCTGCCACTTCAATTTCTGTTATAATTTCAAACAGTAGCTCTCTGTTCATTGTTTTGTCGAAATCATAATAGATGGGCTGCTTCCACTCACCTGTCAATCCTCGGATCATTACGATTTGAGCATTTCTGTGAGGGCCCAATATCGAATCATCCTCGTGATCGTAACAAATGACACCATTGACACTCAACTCATCAAATAATAACACTGATAACTTATCCATTTCACCTAAAGACAGCCCCTGCTCTTTTAAAATGTTCAGTACTGGTGTAAGAATACCAGGAGAAAAGGGCAATTTTTTGTCCAACCCTGCAGAGTAGCAACGCTTGGCAGAGGAATTCCCACCTGTGATCTCAAATGATTGTATAGTTTATCACTAATTCCTCGCTGAGCTAATGCCGGAATTATGTCTTGTTCTTCCCATCTTTGCTTTCTTTTCCCGCTAATAAGCATTTTTATTTGCCCTGGAGTGAACACTTTAGCTAATAATTGTTTTACTTTTCCATTTACTAAGCGATTTAAACATTTTATTTGTCGTTTGAATTTTGGTTGACCCTAAGATGTGCTTCCTTTTTATATTTTATTTGTAATTCTTTTAATTTAGACTCTAACTTTTCAATGTCTAATTTAAGTTTTTAATTTTCTATACGTAGTTCTTCATTTTCTTTTTTGAAATTCAGCCCCTCATTTTCTAATGAACAGACGAAAGCTAACACACCCACTGGGTCGTCCTGCCTCACTCTTGTCTTTGCATCTAATTGTTCACTTACTTCAGACAAAACCTTTTTTTCTGCAAGTTCTCTCTTCTACACGTTTACTTCTAACACTGTTTATCTCACTGTTTTGCACATAGCACACTGGTAAATTCAGCGATGGTTGGGCGTTTAATTTCAATTTCTTCTTTGCTGGTATGTTCAAAAGCTTGGCTTCAAATCACGCTCGTAGGAATCAGGTGTGAAATGTTCGGAACAAATACGCGCAGTTTCAAAATTAAATTCATCTTTTCGATAACACTTAATCTCCCAAACCTTTCGGAGCGTTGGATCAGAGGGAAACGTATGATAAATAACACTCGAGCCTTTAGTTTTTCTGCCATAATTCTGGCACTCGCTCACCGCACAATTTGGCATTTTGCATGCTATAATAGTAACAATACAGGCCTATTATAAGCAGCACACTAGCAAGGTCTATACAAAATCACAAACACACCCCTCGTTTTCTAAATTCCAGTAATTACTAATAAAGGCAGAGCAAGCCAAGGGGTTGACAGTGGAGTGTGTCCCCGTGGTGACGTCACAGATTTACAGAGCCTTCACTTTCTCTTTAAAGGCTGTTACGAAGGGACCTGTGAGAGCGATAGCGACCGACCGTCCACGGACCTTGCACTACAACGCCGTCAGTTGAACAGTCACTATTGCCTGAAATCCACTGTTACATTATCTTCAGGCATTTTTAGTTTAATCTGACAGAACACCGCATAAACTATTAGTAGATGAAAAACAAGTCAACATATGAACACCTGCGGTCCTGTCGACACAAACTTTGAGATGATACTGCATTGAGAAAGGAATGTAAAAAATTCCTTCTGTAAAAAAGGTCTGCAACATCCATCTATCTGCATGTATTGTGAGACTGGAAGTATGGTCCCGTTAACATTTCGCTTGAAATAAGAAGGCTATTGTGGTGCCAAGAGATGTTCGATATACAAATTCACTACTAGATTTACAGTTCGTTCAGAAATGTCAGATAATTGATCATACATAAACTAAATAAACGGCGGAACATGCATTAACCCTCAAAATATGCATTTGCATATGCGCATATGCATTTTCGAAAAATCCGGACCCTATTCATGAGATACTTGTCCACATAACTAATGCCGGTAATATGTTCACAGGTCACATTATTTACATTAAATTATACTAACAATTATTTGTACAAGAAATTCATTCGTCTGGTTTTCAGTCGTGCAAATCGATCAATAGTTTTCTTGTTGAAATGTGGCAAAGGTTCTTTTTTCTACTGTCAACATTGAATACTGTAGCATTATTTAGATTGTCTCTCAACAATGTATTTTTATCTATTTCCGAAATGAAATTCACTAAGCCTAGAAAAATACCGCGATTTTGTGATTCTTGTGTTTCGTCATGTCCACGCATTGCGAGTTCAAATATATCACAAAATTTAATGCACTCAATCATTTTCGATGATTGTGACGTCTTACAGATTGCTAACACACAGGGTCAAGTTGAGATTTACATATGTTGATGTATTTATATACGATTTTGAAGATTCGTGCTTAGAAATCCTTTCACATAAATGTTCCTTGTCGGTTAGGCTACACTGCGTAACAAATTTTAACTTTTTTTTTGCGCTGGGCATGTGATACATGTTTTCAATATAATTGAGCCTCCTGAATACGAATATAACAATAAAAAACAGTTATTGGTTACTGTTTCTGAGAAATGTTTGAATTTATATCTATTCAAAACACCGTTTTATATAATGACAATAAGGTTAAATATTCACTGTTCAGAAGATTACGTTTGAGAGTAAGGATGGGTTCCATTGAGTCTATAACAATACAGTAAATTATCAAAAATAGTGAACTATTATAAGCAGAATTTGTATTGTGTGTGAGATTTTCTAAATACCATTTCGACGAAAATTTTATGGCGTGCTGCAGCACGTAGGGAGACGCCGTCACTGGTAGTCGTAGATTTCCAAGTTGGCGGCCATTCAAGTTGTATTCAGCCTCACCGCCTGCGAAGGTAGACTGCCAGCAGTACTTGTACAGACCGCAATGAGCGATGGTTCTGAGCGCGTTTCCTGGAAATAGAGTCGAAGTTGAAAGAACCATTAAAAACTATTGTAATTAGCCAGGATTTTGTTTTCTTACTTTCTACGGCAGAGTGTTTCAACAGGGAAATTTTACAAATTAAACTTAGGGAGCCCACACGGGAATCGTACCCAGATCCTCGTGTTTAGAAATCAGTGCGATACAGTAAAACTGAACATGTCTTTAAGGTTTTGTACTGCATTATCGGAATACAAGACATTAGATTTTTTTTTTTAATTTGGCACTTTTGTTTGTTTTTCAGCATTTAATATTTTATTCATGCAAAATTCCTTGAGTTCACTGAACAATTGGAAAATTGTTTCACTCAAATTTTGTTGTCCTAAAAATTAGCACTTTCATTGCTGGATGCAGCAGGTATAACAATGGACACCTGCTTTCTTTCTGAATCCTTTCTGGTTCGCACTACATCGAGCCGATTTTTGTAATTTTGGAATTAGTCTCATTGAATTTTACTCCGAATTATCAGAAACATATGGAAGTACAGAGTACTTTTTAATATTGCGTTGTATAGGAATGTCAAGAGACCGCGCGAAATGCTTAAATTATTAATGATTTCGAATGAGACAAATACGACTGTACCTGTAAAACTTTTCACAAAATAATTACTTTGTTTATATCTGTTGAATTTCAGTTCATACCGTTGTGGAATAATTGTACATGAGAAGTGGTTTATTCACTTTTAATTATTTTCCCAGCGTGAAAGGTTGTTCTATTGACAGATAATATCATCTTTTTATCTTTGAATGTTACTTGTTTAATGTAACAAAGCTATTAAATAAGAACACATTATTATCCACATTGTTACGTAGGCTATTCAAGAAGTGCTGGGATTATTACACCGATGTTCCTGTTGTATTCGTCTGTGTTTATATCTAGTAAAGAACACGTAGGTCATTGGCTTGCTCAGATCCCTCTTCGTCTGATTCTTTAGTTGGGATTTTGCCTAACTTTTCCCCAACTATAAGACGAATGACTGGTAATTGCATGGCGAGCCATGGAACTAACCTCACTAAGTATCGTATCTCTATCAGCTATTCCACATATACTAAATATCTTCGCAGTTGATAACCGTTTCAAAAAGGGAACTTGTATTGTCATTTTAAGAGACGATTACCGCTTTTCTATCAGTTATGGGGTTAGGTACAGCTTACAGCAGTAAAATTTTGGAAATATTCAACATTTTCTTCCTCCATTACTGTATGTTGTAAATAATGAAAATTAGTATGTGTAAAACTCTGTCCTTTGCTAAATGAAAATATATATATATATATATATATTATGACGATTCAAAAAAATTATTTATATTTTTTAAAATTTAGTTCACTGTGCAGTGATGAAGCGTTTACCACATAACTCATAAACTATCTAAAATTCTGTGATGAAATTTTTTGTGTGTATTTATGCATGTCATATCTACAATATGATGCAAGATCACTCCTCTACCTTTGATAGATTGATAAAAAATACATTCATTTTAAAAATGGTCAATTATCAGTAATTTCTTCTAACACAGATTAAATATATATACTTATATATATATATATATATATATATATATATATATATATATATATTGTTTATTAGGGAATGTAGTTGAAAGAACATGATATTGTAAACATGAGTTTCAGCAATAAAATAAAAGAGAGAGAACATGAAAAAGTTAAGATGTTTATGACTATTTTATCTGACTGTAAAAATGAGTAACGTTTAAATAGAGTGGAAGGATTTCGGTGGTAGTCCTTTCAGAGACGAATCCTGGACATAGTGTAACTGGAAAAGTCTTACCATATCATTCCTTTGGGCTAACATTTCTAAAAAATAATTACTTTTTAGACAATCATTTCCTAATGACAACTTTTCGATCCTCATTTTAGTGTAGAAAGTCACTGATTTCAGCATCCATAAATTAGCGTGCTTAAAAGTAAATTTCCGTGCATGAAAGTACTTTTAAACACGCTAATTAGAAATACTGAAAACACAAATTCCTACTATTTATTTCTTACAAAAATATTCACAACATAATTATTTAAATTGGAAATTACAACATTTGCAGATTTGATATCTACATTATTCTCTTTCGAATCATTTATACTCGTAATTATATTTTATCATTTTCGTTGTAGTAATTGTATATTACAAATTACGTGACAAGCAGAAAACAACTTCCTAATAACCAGCAAAACAATCACGATGGTCTACTACGAGTACAAATCCGAACGCCGTGAAATCTCTCTCTTTCCATGCGTCTTTATCATCAGAAGTTCGCTATTGCGAGAGACCCAATCAATAATTTTATTCTCTTTCAAATATAAATACATCAGGGATTCTCGAGCGACTCTGTAAAATCTTGTATGAAACACATGCGAAACTAACATTTTAAGGACTTGCCGTGTTGTCCACCTCCCCTTCGTGTAGGTGGAAGGTCTTCATTTCTCGTAATTAAACGCTCTCATTTCGCAACTTGTTGCATAAATAGCTATTATACGACCCCATTTACAAATATACATTTTGTAAACATATCTAAATTACACGTTTCATTGGCAATAAATAATTTTGCATAATGTTGTTACATTTACGGTATAAGAGTAACTATTTTAACACTTTCGTTAATAGTAAATCAGTTTAAGTAGTGGTTATTTTGCAACGCTGTTACAACATGCGTACTCACCTTAGAGCTGAGCATCGCGGGGACAGGGTGTAAGGGCAGTCTCCTCGTGACTTCCATAAGTGCAGCAGGGAAGAGTGTTTCCGTCTGTTGGCAAGTGCTACTGAATTTACTGCGATGTAGCAATTTTTTTCTGGAAATAAAATCGATTTCTTATTAAATAAAAAGAACAAATGGCGAAGGAATATTCTGTTCCTTCTACCTTAAGGATTTAGTGTGTGAAGTTACAGTTATTGAACACTCTACACATTTTCTTACCACCTTTTACAGTTGAGATGCAGCTCTTTGCTTGTTTCATTTTCTATGAACTGAAACAACCCAGAACTCACCACGAGGAGGTGGCTGCATGTCGAGTTCCGCCCTGCCCATCCCAACCTCCCTACCATTTATGGGCAGTGCGTTATTCTTTGTCAATTTCAAATAATGTTCATTCTCTTCCACTTGAATCAATATTTAGGTTTCCAATTCATATCTTTTCTCAAATTATAAAAGTTAAATTATTAAGATTCTCCAGTACAATATAATCAATCAATGCATGTCAGTGCAACGAAATATATGAAGAAATGCTTGATGTCATTCTTTTTGTCTGTCGTAGACTGTACATATTTTTTTCTTTTGTAGGACGCTGCATATACGATAGCAAAAATGTAAGACAACTTTCGGTACGAAGGATGAATCGCCCATAGATACGTTACACTAAATAAATATATTTATATTTTTTTTAACTATTTTGCTAAAGAAGCAAGCACGAGTCTTGAGAAAAGTGGAAATATAATGTAAGAGGAATTGAAAAAAAAAACATGGTTATGGTGTTAGCGTTGTGAGTACTACTGTAGCCTATATGCAAAGTTAAATTTTCCGCGGTTTCGTGAGAGAGTGCGCATAAAGATCGCGTTGTGTGCATGAATTATTTTATCTACTGTTCTTAGTTATTGCATTAATTATTACGACTATTCTAAATAATTAAGAGTAATATTTGTTCATAAAATCAGTGTGCTTTAGGGATTTGGGCTCTTTATAAACAAATTTGCCCGCGTAAAGAAGTGTTTCTTACATGATTCACATTAAAAACTATTTGCATAGTTGCATGTCACAACAAAGACTCTCGTCAATCGAAAATATTTCCATGCAGAAACAAAATGTGCAAAAAATTATAAAAAAAATCAGCCTTTCCACAACGATGTTACTGATATATTCGATGCCATGAACAGAAGGATTCAACTTGTCTTCAAAATATTGGTATAATTACTTATTACCGTTAATTTATATTATTATTATTATTATTATTATTATTATTATTATTATTATTATTATTGTCATCACCATCAATGTCACGTATTTTAAATATACCGGTATTTAATATACATAAGCCTATACATGTTTTTTCTTATAAAATTAGAAGTCGACCTAACACTGCGTAACGATCCTTCAACGTCACGAGCCGCCACTTTGCGCTTCGGAAAATCTAAATAGATGATGCAAAAGACCTGATAGCTTATTTTCTCTGATAGCCAGGCTACACAGGGTGTGCTAAGTGCGCATCTGAATGAGAAGAAGGTGATAATGCCGGTGAAATGAGTCCGGAGTCCAGCATTGAAAATTACCCAGCATTTGATCATATTCGCTTGAGGGAAAACCCCGGAAAAAACCTCAATCAGGTAACTTGCGCCGACCGGCAATCGAACCCGGGCCACCTGATTTCACGACCTGACGCACTAACCGTTACTCCACCGGTGTGGACGCTTTCCTTCATATGCTGGCAATTATTACATTTATATAATATATAATTTTACAGAATTGTTCCGTCTGCCCTAAAAGTGTACATTTTTACTACCGTAATCATTTCTCCTACATTTCAAACATGATGTTTCCGTTTCCTTTTAAAGTATGCTTCATTTCTGTGGCATTTCCTATTACATTCTGTTGTCACTTTTCACCATTGTTCTTGTTACTGATTCAGATCATCGTACAATCCAATATCGTCTTCATCATAATAACATCAGGAGTTATTTTCACAGTCTGTCATATTGAGGAGATGGAGATCTCTTTCCATGCAGTTCTCGCTATTTGGCAATATGAATAGCCTAAGGCGACTGCTTGTCTTCTTGTTTTACGACTATCTTCCATCCAGAAGTCACTTGTCCTCTATTTCAAGTCACTTTCTCGTTGCATATCATTGCAGTTTAGTCCCACTTCGGTTTTGTGGCAGGTTTGATAAAGTCTTGTGAGTTTTCTGTTACAGCAGAAGAATCGTAATTTTTGATTGCACACATAAAAATTCGAACGATTTTCCAGTTTTAGATGTTGTAAATAACTGAAATGATGCAAATTCTCAAAAACGAGTATTCTGAAGTCTGTTTTTGTATCTAAAATTCCTACTTTGTTGTAGCATAACAGTTGTTGGATATGCAGACAATAGTAAAATTTGTTAATTTAGAAATTACGATTCAATCCTTCATTCTGGTGTTGCAATATCAAAGTATTAAGTTTCTTTGGCAACGGTGTAAGTAAAGAAATTATCAACTGTTTAATATTTCACCGTTGTATATATTGTGAAGTCTATGTCTCTGTTGAGTATAATTTCAATTCTGTTTCCTATTTTAATTCCCGTTATTATGTTCATATATTTCTTCAGTACGTGTTCACAAATAATGTAGTGTCAAAGCAGGCAAACTTGGTAATAAATTATATAGGCATCATTCCAATGAACACGATGGGAACATTAAAATTATTTGAAATAAATTCACCATTTTGTGATTGTTTACAAATGAACTGATCTGAATGCAAATTACCGGTATTGGAACACAGTTCTCATGTTCGACATTTGATAACACATAATCTGATATCAACCAACACTCTTGAAAAATAATTGCATAGCTATTAGATCTGAAAACGATAGAGACAGCAAAAATTTGTGAAGTGATTGCACATATATTCAATAGTTGATCACATATTCAATGAATTGAAAAAAAAATTTTTTTTGAAAACAATTGACATATTCAATACTTGCAGACTAATAATCTGATATGAAGGAAATAGCATTGAAAACAAAATACATATCCGTTACTAGTTGAACTGATATAAAAGGAAACAAATTTTGAAATAAATACACATATTCAGTACTTCTTGATAAATTTTTCAAAACAGTTCATATATTGATTATTTGCTAGCAATTACTCTGTCTGGAATGAAGCAAACATTTTTGGAAACAAATTATTAGTTAAACTATTACAAATGCCAAACAAATTTTGAAATAAATTCATATTATCACTACTTGTTAAGAATTAACTGATCTGAAAGAAGATTTTTTTTAACAGTTCACATAATATCTGCTAACAAATAGTCTGAAGGAAACATTCTTGAAAACAAATTATTAGTTAAATAATCTTATATTATAATCCTAAATACCAAACAAATTTTGAAATAAATTCACATTATCATCACTTGTTAAAAATTAAATGATTTGATAAAAGTATTTTTCAAAAGAAATCATAGATTCAATACTGGCTAACAATAATCTCATATGAAGGAACACTCATGAAATCAAATTACATAACCATTATAATAAGAAGATATACAGATCAAACACTTTTTGGAATAAATTAACATTATCTTATCTTTTATCTTATTTTATCTTTTATCTTATCTTATTTTTTATCTTATCTTATCTTTTATCTTGTCTTATCTTTTATCTTATCATCTTATCTTATATCTTACCTTATATCTTTTCTTATCTTATCTTATATCTAATCTGATCTTATATCTTATCTTAACTTATAACTTATCTTATATCTTATCTTATCTTATATCTTGTCTTATCTTATATCTTATCTTATCTTATATCTTATCTTATGTCTTATCTTATCTTATATCTCATCTTATCTTATCTTATCTTATCTTATCTTTTATCTTATCTTATCTTTTATCTTATTTTATCTTACCTTTTATCTAATCTTATCTTTTATCTTATCTTATATCTTATCTTATATCTTATCTTATCTCTTATCTTATCTTATATCTTATCTTATCTTATCTTTATCTTCTATTTATCTTATCTTACATCTTATCTTATCTTATATCTTATCTTATTTCTTATCTTGTCTTATACCTTATCTTGTCTTATATCTAATCTTGTCTTATATCTTATCTTTTCTTATATCTTATGTTATATCTTATATTATCTTATCTTATATGTTATCTTATCTTATATCTTATCTTATCTTATGTCTTATCTTATATCTTATCTTATCCCTTATCTTATATCTTATCTTATATCTTTTCTTATCTTATATCTTATTTTATCTTATATCTTATCTTATCTTATATCCTATCTTATCGTATCTTATATCTTATCTTATATATTATCTTATCTTATATATTATCTTATCTTAAATCTCATCTTATCTTATCTCTTATCTTATCTTATATCTTATCTTATCTTATATCTTATCTTATCTTATATCTTATCTTATCTTTTAGCTTATCTTTTATCTTATCTTATATCTTATCTTATCTTATATTATAACTTATCTTATCTTATCTTATATCTTATCTCTTCTTATATCTTATCTTATATCTTATCTTATCTTATATCTTACCTTATCTTATCTCTTATCTTATCTTATCTTACCTTATATCTTATCTTGTCTTATATCTTATCTTATATCTTATCTTATCTTAAATCTTATCTTATCTCAAATCTTATCTTATATCTTACCTTATCTTATTTCTTATCTTATCTTATATATTAAATTATCTTATATCTTATCTTATATATTATCTTATATATTATCTTATCTAATATCTTATCTTGTCTTATATCTTATCTTATCTTAGATCTTATCTTATCTTAGATCTTATCTTATCTTAGATCTTATCTTATCTTATATCTTATCTTTTCTTATCTTATGTTCTATCTTATCTTATCTTATATCTTATCTTATCTTATATCTTATCTTATCTTATATCTTATCTTATCTTATATCTTATCTTATCTTATGTCTTATCTTATCTTATTTCTTATCTTATCTTATATCTGATCTTATGTTATATCTTATCTTATCTTATATCTTATCTTATCTTATATCTTATTTTATCTTATATCTTATCTTATCTTGTATCTTATCTTATCTCTTATCTTATCTTATATCTTATGTTATCTTATATCTCATCTTATCTTATATCTCATCTTATCTTATATCTTGTCTTATATCTTATCTTATCTTATATCTTATCTTGTCTTATATCTTATCTTATCTTATATCTTATCTTATCTTTTATCTTATCTTATCTCTTATTTTATCTTATCTTATCTTATATATTATCTTATGTCTTATCTTATCTTATATATTTTCTTATCTTATATCTTTTCTTATATTATATCATATCTTATCTTATATCTTATTTTATCTTTTATCTTATCTTATCTTATTTTATCTTATATCTTATCTTAAATTATATCTTATCTTATCTTATATCTTATCTTATGTCTTATCTTATATCTTATCTTATCTTATATATTATCTTATCTAATATCTTATCTTATCTTATATCTTATCTTATCTTATATCTTATCTTATCTTAGATCTTATCTTATCTTATATCTTATCTTTTCTTATTTCTTATCTTATCTTATATCCTATCTTATCTTATATCTTATATATTATATCTTATCTTATATCTTATATCTTATCTTATCTTATATCTTATTTTATCTTATGTCTTATCTTATCTTATTTCTTATCTTATCTTATATCTGATCTTTTGTTATATCTTACCTTATCTTATATCTTATCTTATCTTATATCTTATTTTATCTTATATCTTACCTTATCTTATATCTTATCTTATCTCTTATCTTATCTTATCTTATATCTTATGTTATCTTATATCTCATCTTATCTTATATCTCATCTTATCTTATCTTATCTTATATCTTATCTTATCTTATATCTTATCTTGTCTTATATCTTATCTTATATCTTATCTTATCTTATCTTTTATCTTATCTCTTATTTTATCTTATCTTATCTTATATATTATGTCTTATCTTATCTTATATCTTTTCTTATCTTATATCTTATCTTATCTTATCTTTTATCTTATCTTCTTTTATCTTATATCTTATCTTAAATTATATCTTATATCTTATCTTAAATTATATCTTATCTTATCTTATATCTTATCTTATGTCTTATCTTATATCTTATCTTATATCTTATCTTATATCTTATCTTATCTTATATCTATCTTATCTTATATCTTATCTTATCTTATATATTATCTTATCTTATATCTTATCTTGTCTTATATCTTATCTTATCTCTTATCTTATCTTATATCTCATCTTATCTTATCTTATATCTTATCATATCTCATATCTTATCTTATCTTTTATCTTATCTTATATCTTATCTTTTCTTATATCTTAACGTATCTTATATCTTATCTTATCTTATTTCTTATCTTATCTTATATCTTATCTTATCTTATGTCTTATCTTATCTTATATCATATCTTATCTTATCTTTTATCTTATCTTATCATTTAACTTATCTTATCTTATTTTATATCTAATCTTATATCTTATCTTATCTTATATCTTATCTTATCTTATCTTATATCTTATCTTATCTGATATCTTACCTTATATCTTATCTGATCTTATCTTTTCTCTTATCTTATCTTATCTCTTATCTTATCTTACATCTTATCTTATCTTATATATTATCTTATCTTATATCTTATCTTATCTTATATATTATCTTATATATTATCTTATCTTATATTTTATCTTATCTTATATCTTATCTTATCTTATTTCTTATCTTATATCTTATCTTATATCTTATCTTATATCTTATCTTATCTTATATCTTATCTTATCTTATCTTTTATCTTATATGTTATCTTATCTTATGTCTTATCTTATCTTATATCTTACCTTATTTTATATCTTATCTTATCTTATGTCTTATCTTATCTTATATCTTATCTTATCTTATATCTTATCTTATATCTCATCTTATCTTATCTTTTATCTTATCTTTTATCTAATCTTATCTTATCTTTTATCTTATCTTATCTTTTATCTTATTTTTTATCTTATCTTATATCTTAACTTATCTCTTATCTTATCTTATATCTTATCTTATCTTATATCTTATTTTATCTTATATCTTATCTTATCTTATATCTTATCTTACCTTATATCTTATCTTATCTTATATCTTATCTTATATCTTATCTCATCTTATCTTATATCTTATCTTATATCTTATCTTATCCTATATCTTATCTTGTCTTTTATCTTATCTTATCTTTTATCTTGTCTTATCTCTTATTTTATATTATCTTATACCTTATCTTATCTTATGTCTTATCTTATCTTATATCTTATCTTATCTTATGTCTTATCTTATCTTATATCTTATCTTATCTTTTATCTTATCTTATCTTATCTTTTATCTTATCTTATCTTTTGTATTATCTTTTATCTTATCTTATCTTAAATTATATCTTATCTTATATTATATCTTATTTTATATCTTATCTTATATCTTATCTTATATCTTATCTTATCTTATATCCTATTTTATATCTTATCTTATCTTATATCTCATCTTATCTTTTATCTTATATTATATCTTATCTAGTCTTATATCTTATCTTATCTTGTCTCTTATCTTATCTTATATCTCATCTTATCTTATCTTTTATCTTATCTTATATATTATCTTATCTTTTATCTTATCTTTTCTTATCTTATCTTATCTTATATCTTATCTTATCTTATATCTTATCTTATCTTATCTCTTATCTTATCTTATATCTTATCTTATCTTATATCTTATCTTATGTGTTATCTTATCTTATATCTTATCTTATCTTATCTTTTATCTTATCTTATATGTTATCTTAATTCTTATCTTATCTTATTTTATATCTTATCTTATCTTATCTCTTATCTTATCTTATATCTTATCTTATCTTATATCTTATCTTATCTTTTCTCTTATCTTGTCTTATCTCTTATCTTATATCTTATCTTATATCTTATCTTATCTTATTTATATCTTATCTTATATCTTATGTGTTATCTTATCTTATATCTTATCTTATCTTTTATCTTATATCTTATCTTATATCTTATCTTATCTTATATCTTATTTAATCTTATATCTTATCTTATATCTTATCTTATCTGATATCTTATCTTATATATTATCTTATCTTATATCTTATCTTATCTTATATCTTATCGTATCTTATATCTTATCTTATCTTATATCTTATTTTATCTTACCTTACCTTAGCTTAGCTTATCTTATCTTATATTATCTTATATCTTATCTTATCTTATATCTTATCTTGTCTTATATCTTATCTTATCTTATCTTATCTTTTACCTTATTTTATTTTATCTTATCTTATCTCATGTATTATCTTATCTTATATTTTATCTTATCTTATATCTTATCTTATGTCTTACCTTATCTTATATCTTATCTTATCTTATATCTTATCTTATCATATATCTTATCTTATGTCTTATCTGATCTTTTCTTATCTTTTATCTAATCTTATCTTACCTTATCTTTTAACTTATCTTATCTTAGCTCTTATCTTATCTTATCTCTTATCTTATCTTATATCTTCTCTTATCTTATATCTTATCTTAACTTATATCTTATTTTATCTTATATCTTATTTTATATCTTATCTTATCTTATATCTTATCTTATATCTTATCTTATCTCATATCTTATCTTATCTTATCTTATATCTATCTTATATCTTATGTTATCTTATATCTTATGTTATCTTATATCTTATGTTATCTTATATCTTATGTTATCTTATATCTTATCTTATCTTATATCTCATCTTATCTTATCTTTTTTTATCTTATCATATGTTATCTTTTATCTTATCTTATATCTTATCTTATGTTATATCTTATCTTATATCTTATCTTATATCTTATCTTATGTTATATCTTATCTTATATCTTATCTTATACCTTATCTTATCTTATATCTTATCTTATCTGATATCTTATCTTATATCTTATCTTATCTTATATCTTATCTTATCTTATCTTATGTATTACCTTATCTTATATCTTATCTTATCTTTTATCTGATGTTATCTTATCTTTTATCTTATCTTATCTTTTATCTTATCTTATATCTTATCTTATCTTATATCTTATCTTATTTCTTATATTATCTTATATCTTATCTTATCTTATATCTTATCTTATCTTATCTCTTATCTTATCTTATATCTTATCTTATATCTTATCTTATCTTATATGTTATCTTATCTTATATCTTATCTTATCTTATATCTTATCTTATATCTTATCTTTTATCTTATCTTATATCTTATCTTATATTATATCTTATCTTATGTCTTATCTTATCTTATATCTTATCTTATCGTATATCTTATCCTATCTTATATCTTATCTTATATCTCATCTTATCTTTTATCTTATCTTATCTTTATCTTATCTTATATCTTATCTTATATCTTATCTTATCTTATATATTATCTTATCTTATATCTTATCTTGTCTTATATCTTATCTTATCTTATATCTTATCTTATCTTTTATCTTATCTTATCTCTTATTTTATCTTATCTTATCTTATATATTATCTTATGTCTTATCTTATCTTATATATTTTCTTATCTTATATCTTTTCTTATATTATATCATATCTTATCTTATATCTTATTTTATCTTTTATCTTATCTTATCTTATTTTATCTTATATCTTATCTTAAATTATATCTTATCTTATCTTATATCTTATCTTATGTCTTATCTTATATCTTATCTTATCTTATATATTATCTTATCTAATATCTTATCTTATCTTATATCTTATCTTATCTTATATCTTATCTTATCTTAGATCTTATCTTATCTTATATCTTATCTTTTCTTATTTCTTATCTTATCTTATATCCTATCTTATCTTATATCTTATATATTATATCTTATCTTATATCTTATATCTTATCTTATCTTATATCTTATTTTATCTTATGTCTTATCTTATCTTATTTCTTATCTTATCTTATATCTGATCTTTTGTTATATCTTACCTTATCTTATATCTTATCTTATCTTATATCTTATTTTATCTTATATCTTACCTTATCTTATATCTTATCTTATCTCTTATCTTATCTTATCTTATATCTTATGTTATCTTATATCTCATCTTATCTTATATCTCATCTTATCTTATCTTATCTTATATCTTATCTTATCTTATATCTTATCTTGTCTTATATCTTATCTTATATCTTATCTTATCTTATCTTTTATCTTATCTCTTATTTTATCTTATCTTATCTTATATATTATGTCTTATCTTATCTTATATCTTTTCTTATCTTATATCTTATCTTATCTTATCTTTTATCTTATCTTCTTTTATCTTATATCTTATCTTAAATTATATCTTATATCTTATCTTAAATTATATCTTATCTTATCTTATATCTTATCTTATGTCTTATCTTATATCTTATCTTATATCTTATCTTATATCTTATCTTATCTTATATCTATCTTATCTTATATCTTATCTTATCTTATATATTATCTTATCTTATATCTTATCTTGTCTTATATCTTATCTTATCTCTTATCTTATCTTATATCTCATCTTATCTTATCTTATATCTTATCATATCTCATATCTTATCTTATCTTTTATCTTATCTTATATCTTATCTTTTCTTATATCTTAACGTATCTTATATCTTATCTTATCTTATTTCTTATCTTATCTTATATCTTATCTTATCTTATGTCTTATCTTATCTTATATCATATCTTATCTTATCTTTTATCTTATCTTATCATTTAACTTATCTTATCTTATTTTATATCTAA
Organism: Periplaneta americana; assembly: GCF_040183065.1. Taxonomy (NCBI): domain Eukaryota; kingdom Metazoa; phylum Arthropoda; class Insecta; order Blattodea; family Blattidae; genus Periplaneta; species Periplaneta americana. The sequence continues at coordinate 48,348,740 of NC_091122.1, read as the reverse complement.
TCTTATATCTTATCTTATCTTATATCTTATCTTATCTTATCTTATATCTTATCTTATCTGATATCTTACCTTATATCTTATCTGATCTTATCTTTTCTCTTATCTTATCTTATCTCTTATCTTATCTTACATCTTATCTTATCTTATATATTATCTTATCTTATATCTTATCTTATCTTATATATTATCTTATATATTATCTTATCTTATATTTTATCTTATCTTATATCTTATCTTATCTTATTTCTTATCTTATATCTTATCTTATATCTTATCTTATATCTTATCTTATCTTATATCTTATCTTATCTTATCTTTTATCTTATATGTTATCTTATCTTATGTCTTATCTTATCTTATATCTTACCTTATTTTATATCTTATCTTATCTTATGTCTTATCTTATCTTATATCTTATCTTATCTTATATCTTATCTTATATCTCATCTTATCTTATCTTTTATCTTATCTTTTATCTAATCTTATCTTATCTTTTATCTTATCTTATCTTTTATCTTATTTTTTATCTTATCTTATATCTTAACTTATCTCTTATCTTATCTTATATCTTATCTTATCTTATATCTTATTTTATCTTATATCTTATCTTATCTTATATCTTATCTTACCTTATATCTTATCTTATCTTATATCTTATCTTATATCTTATCTCATCTTATCTTATATCTTATCTTATATCTTATCTTATCCTATATCTTATCTTGTCTTTTATCTTATCTTATCTTTTATCTTGTCTTATCTCTTATTTTATATTATCTTATACCTTATCTTATCTTATGTCTTATCTTATCTTATATCTTATCTTATCTTATGTCTTATCTTATCTTATATCTTATCTTATCTTTTATCTTATCTTATCTTATCTTTTATCTTATCTTATCTTTTGTATTATCTTTTATCTTATCTTATCTTAAATTATATCTTATCTTATATTATATCTTATTTTATATCTTATCTTATATCTTATCTTATATCTTATCTTATCTTATATCCTATTTTATATCTTATCTTATCTTATATCTCATCTTATCTTTTATCTTATATTATATCTTATCTAGTCTTATATCTTATCTTATCTTGTCTCTTATCTTATCTTATATCTCATCTTATCTTATCTTTTATCTTATCTTATATATTATCTTATCTTTTATCTTATCTTTTCTTATCTTATCTTATCTTATATCTTATCTTATCTTATATCTTATCTTATCTTATCTCTTATCTTATCTTATATCTTATCTTATCTTATATCTTATCTTATGTGTTATCTTATCTTATATCTTATCTTATCTTTTATCTTATCTTATATGTTATCTTAATTCTTATCTTATCTTATTTTATATCTTATCTTATCTTATCTCTTATCTTATCTTATATCTTATCTTATCTTATATCTTATCTTATCTTTTCTCTTATCTTGTCTTATCTCTTATCTTATATCTTATCTTATATCTTATCTTATCTTATTTATATCTTATCTTATATCTTATGTGTTATCTTATCTTATATCTTATCTTATCTTTTATCTTATATCTTATCTTATATCTTATCTTATCTTATATCTTATTTAATCTTATATCTTATCTTATATCTTATCTTATCTGATATCTTATCTTATATATTATCTTATCTTATATCTTATCTTATCTTATATCTTATCGTATCTTATATCTTATCTTATCTTATATCTTATTTTATCTTACCTTACCTTAGCTTAGCTTATCTTATCTTATATTATCTTATATCTTATCTTATCTTATATCTTATCTTGTCTTATATCTTATCTTATCTTATCTTATCTTTTACCTTATTTTATTTTATCTTATCTTATCTCATGTATTATCTTATCTTATATTTTATCTTATCTTATATCTTATCTTATGTCTTACCTTATCTTATATCTTATCTTATCTTATATCTTATCTTATCATATATCTTATCTTATGTCTTATCTGATCTTTTCTTATCTTTTATCTAATCTTATCTTACCTTATCTTTTAACTTATCTTATCTTAGCTCTTATCTTATCTTATCTCTTATCTTATCTTATATCTTCTCTTATCTTATATCTTATCTTAACTTATATCTTATTTTATCTTATATCTTATTTTATATCTTATCTTATCTTATATCTTATCTTATATCTTATCTTATCTCATATCTTATCTTATCTTATCTTATATCTATCTTATATCTTATGTTATCTTATATCTTATGTTATCTTATATCTTATGTTATCTTATATCTTATGTTATCTTATATCTTATCTTATCTTATATCTCATCTTATCTTATCTTTTTTTATCTTATCATATGTTATCTTTTATCTTATCTTATATCTTATCTTATGTTATATCTTATCTTATATCTTATCTTATATCTTATCTTATGTTATATCTTATCTTATATCTTATCTTATACCTTATCTTATCTTATATCTTATCTTATCTGATATCTTATCTTATATCTTATCTTATCTTATATCTTATCTTATCTTATCTTATGTATTACCTTATCTTATATCTTATCTTATCTTTTATCTGATGTTATCTTATCTTTTATCTTATCTTATCTTTTATCTTATCTTATATCTTATCTTATCTTATATCTTATCTTATTTCTTATATTATCTTATATCTTATCTTATCTTATATCTTATCTTATCTTATCTCTTATCTTATCTTATATCTTATCTTATATCTTATCTTATCTTATATGTTATCTTATCTTATATCTTATCTTATCTTATATCTTACCTTATATCTTATCTTTTATCTTATCTTATATCTTATCTTATATTATATCTTATCTTATGTCTTATCTTATCTTATATCTTATCTTATCGTATATCTTATCCTATCTTATATCTTATCTTATATCTCATCTTATCTTTTATCTTATCTTATCTTTATCTTATCTTATATCTTATCTTATATCTTATCTTATCTTATATATTATCTTATCTTATATCTTATGTTATCTTATATCTTATCTTATCTTATCCTATCCTTTCCTATGCTATCCAATCCTATCCTATCCTATCTTATCCTATCTTATCTTATCATATCTTATTCAGTATTGAATCTATGATTTCTCCAACTTCCTTTCTTTAAATATATCTAAATCAACTTTAGTTCCTTTTTCGTTAACGGCTGCCAGTGTTCAAAATTTAAAATTTAGCGATAAATATAAACTAATAATACACAGTGAAAATTGTTTAGATCCCTAAAGTTGTAAATGTCCACCTTTGAAAGAAGCCACGTATGTCAAATATCTGGGTTTCATTATTGATCAGAATTTAAAATGGCCTCATCACATTACTTAACTTTGTAAGAGGCTTCGTAAAACAATTGATAAATTCGTTAATCTTCGATGCTACTTACCCATTAGAGTTCTACGAAATGTTTATTTGGCCATTATTCAGTCTATCATTCAATATGGTATAATTGTTTGGGGTGGAAATACAAAAATTAATCTTAGTCCGTTAAATTTACTACAAAAACGAATAATTAAAATTTGTTTGAAGAAACGTTTCGATTATCCAACTAAATTAATTTATTCTGAATTTAATGTATTTAATATTGAACAAATATTTTATAAGTATACGCTGTTAAAATTTTATCATAAAAATCGTAATAAGTTTGTATTACAGACATACAATTATGACACAAGACGAAATATTAATTCAACATTAGTAGAACCTAAATGTCTCACATCTGCTGGTCTGAAGCATAGCATAAATTTTGGCCCTCGGTTGTACAATGCTTTAACTAAATTACACCCAGAACTTCTAATATGTAACAGACTTACATATAACAAGAAAATTAGAAACGTGTTAATATCTTCAATTTGATTAAATAAATTTATAGCCTATGTGTATGAATTAATCAACCTATATTATATTTGTATTCTATAATTTTGAAATATATATTAGTCCTACTTTTCCATGTGCGATATTATTCTTCTCTAGTGTTGATATTATATTATATAATTCCATTGCCGCTGTAATTATTTTGCTTATTTATTTATATTATTGTTATTATTATTATTTATTTTAATATTATATCTGAGCTGCGACCCAGCACGAGCGGTGCTCATTCGGTCTCAAATTTTGTTAATACTATTGAAAAATACTTTTTTTCAAATCAGTTAATTCTTCACAAGTAGGGTGGTAATGTGAATTTATTTCAAAGTTTGCTTGGCATTTACGCGTATAATACAACAATTGAACTAATTATTTGTTTTGAAGAATGTTGCCCTTATGCCAGATCAGATCCTGATCCTGATCCTGATCTGAACTGATCTGATTTACTTACGCTTACTCTTACGCTTACGCTTAAGCTTCAGCTTACGCCTAAAAAAGCGGCAAACCCCAGAACATATATGTATGAAACGAGACCAGCAACCATTCTTCGTTGTGCTCTCCTCATCTGCTTCTTCTACTGCTGGTAGCTTGATGGATAGTGCTGACATGGGTTCTAGCATGTGTTCTGCCATGGGAGGTTGCATGGAATCAGGCATATGATCAGCTGGGATGGGAACTGGCATGTGATCAGTTATGGGCTCCGGCTTGTGATCTGGGATGACAGTTGGGATGACTCGTGGGGTGGAGTCGGGCATGGTATCTGGAATGTGATCTGGCATGCTTAGTTCCCATGCTGATATGATAGTTGGCATGGATTCTGATTCTGGCATGGCATCTTGAATGTCTGTAATGCTTGGCATTGGCTCTGCAAGAAACAAAATAAACTTGATCGTTAAGCATGTTCGTTGCATTCACAGGCTTTCAGTGAATGGCGTATTAATAGGGCTAGGATTCATATGGAGATGCATATTTTTACTGTCCATTTGGAAGTCATGCAAAATCATTTTATACAATCCAAGATCTACTAATCTGTGAAGCGAAGAAGTAATAAAAGTTTGGATGAGAATTACTTCAGTAAGAGTAATTATATTTAAACATTACACACAATGAAGCAACAGCTCCCGACCCGTCCGCTCGCTGCAACAGCAGCGACTGATATTTTCTACTCTGATCTGTTGTCTCTGTCTTCCACGTCTTGTGCACCGTGTGACAACGTCGTACTGCTACTATACCTGGTAAGGTTTGTCTTGTCTCGGTAGCAATAAAACCAAGTCTCTTCAAATGGGGGTGGAGATTATAGTAGGGTTGTAAATTTTCAGGATTCCTTTCAAAACCTTGTTATAGTACAGGCTACCGGAACTCAGTTTCTTGAAAGACAAGCTCAGTGACGGAACTATATAGTACGAAGAGGGATAATTTGTTACTTTATTTTGCGCTAGAGAATGTATGAACTAGACCCTTCCGCCACTGACATCGCTTCACTCTCCCCATCGCAGTAACAACACAGACGAGGTAAGACATATCTCCTTTCTCTCTCTTTTCACACTGAGACAAGATTCATCACACAGGCTTTAACACTCGATTGGCTTAGGTCATATGCCTTCTTATTCTGAAACCGCTTTAGTGAAGTAGTTTGTGTGGGATGTGCCAATGTAAGGGGCATAGATATGAGCATTACGACGAAGTGAAGTGAAACGACTAGAAACATTTGAAATGTGAATATGGAGAAGAATGGAGCGTGCGAAATGGACTGACAGAATGAGTGGGTGAAGGAAGAATAGTGCTGAAACTGATCAGGAAAGAAAAAAGAAATTGGCTGGGTCACTGGCTGAGAAGAAACTGCTTACTGAAGGATGTGCTGAAAGCAGTGGTGAACAGTAGAAAATTTTGATTAAATTATGGTTTACTTAACGACGCTCGCAACTGCAGAGGTTATATCAGCGCCGCCGGTGTGCCGGAATTTTGTTCCGCAGGAGTTCTTTTACATACCAGTAAATGTACTGACATGAGTCCGTCGCATTTAAACACACTTAAATGCCATCGACCTCGGCCGGGATGGAGCCCGCAACCTCGAGCATAGAAGGCCAGCGCTATACCAACTACGCTACTGAGGGCGACCAGTTGATATATAACATTAAGATATAGGTTATGGATCATATGCAGAGACTCAGAGAAGAGCGGAAAATAGGGAAGATTGGAGAATGCTGGATTTGCAGTGAAGTATCTGTCCTAGGACATTTGTGAAGGTGTGTACACCGCGCACCTCTTAGCTTTACAAACCACACATTATCGCTGGTGTAGTGTGGATTTGTACGAAACCGGTCTCGCACCTCGCATGCGTCGTTTCTTCAAAAACAAGCCTTTAAAGACTTGATGGAACGCTCTCACATTTGAGTGCACTACACTGATTTCTGTCTGAGATTTAGACTCAAACATATGCGCAGCTTAAATGATACTGACTAAACCGACCCAGTAATCATAAACCATTTTGAATTGTGAATATTTTTAATAAAAGAAATAAACTATTTCATTCAAGTGGAATAAAAAATTGAGGGAGGACTACTCTATTAAAAGAGGAAAACGAAGTGTCTTAGTAATGTGCTTAATAGTGTATTTTCTACTTTAAAGTATACTTATTTTTTAAATTGTATTTTTGAATAATAAACAATGGTTCATTGTAAGTGTATGCGATATTAGCACTCAAAGGGAAAGGGGTATTGGCAGACGACTGCAAAGTATTTGCAGATGGGTTTCAGTCTGCAAGGATAATATCCGCGGTCCAGTTCAAAAGGGAAGCAACTCAAAATTTAAAGTTCTGAGAAAACTGAAATTCAAAGCTTCATGTTGCTGTGGAAATCCAAATAACAAAACATGATTTCAGTTTGGATTAATTTCAACCAGTGGCATACTCAGAATTTTTTTAAATGGGGGAGGCGTTTGAAAATTGTTTACAATTTTCATATCGATATTTAAATTTTGTGTATTGTTATTGTTATTACTATTATTATTATTATTATTATTATTATTATTATTATTATTATTATTATTATTATCAGCAGCAATTGATTTTGCACAGAGGGATGTGAAACTAGTACCAGGAAGAACGTTAGCGACAACGTCGTCAGGCCGCGGCTACAAAGAAACATTTTAAAATGTAAAATTTTCACTATCCTCGCGAGAATCATTACCGGTACGCGACTTTTTTTTGTTTAAAGAAGTTGTAAAATTGACTTTGCGGTTGCTTAAAAATATCAAAGAACCCAGAACGATAATGTGAAGTTTATATTAAAAATATTAACTGTCAAATGCACAAAACGTTAAACGAACGTTTCACAATTAAGTCAGAACTCTAACGAACGAGTGAATACCGCTCTTAAATAGAATGTAAAGTCGGCAGTACACAATATTTAACATCTGCACTACAGGATTGTCAAAACAACCTTTTCAATTTCATACTGTGTCAGCTTCATTTTATTACAAGGTTGGTACGAGGCGGTAGGTCTCTCTCTATAAAAAATATAACATTGTTATAATTTGAATGTGCCGTAGTATCTATGACTGGGATTATATTGAAGGAAAGGTAGGAAGACTATGCCTCATTCGATGTAGATTTTGTTACTCTGACAGTGAATAATTAGAGAAGGGGAAACGGTTGTGGATAAAAAAATACTCAAATCTAAATCTGTCCTTTTTTTCAAGTTCAGGGGGGTTAAAACCCATTAACCCCCCCCCCCCACTTGCGTACGCTCCTGAGTTGAACGATTCTTCGATTTTTCACAACATAAATCTTAAAAATGCAGGTTTCTCAAAACTTTGGATTTTGAGTTAAACCAACTCAAAATGGGCCGTCGATATTGTTTTCCTGTTTTGACTTCCTGCACACTTTGATAAGAAATGACTTAATAATATGATATGATTATGTTTTCTATCACTGTCTTATTAAAACGCTGGAGAATTTCGTGGTAAAACTGTTAAAATAATGTTCTTTATTTCTTTCTTTCTCTCTTTGTTTGTTTGTTTGTTTGTTTGTTTGTTTGTTTGTTTGTTTCTTTCTTTCTTTCTTTCTTTCTTTCTTTCTTTCTTTCTTTCTTTCTTTCTTTCTTTCTTTCTTTCTTTCTTTCTTTCTTTCTTTCTTTCTTTCTTTCTTTCTTTCTGTCAAGAACCTAATATGTTTAACGTAAAACATTTAAGAACAGGTTCTGCGAACTGCGACAAATTCAATAAGTGAATCGGACGACTGGTGAGAAAGACACCACTGGATAAAACCCTATTCTCTACCAGTCATCATCGTGTCCTCCTTTCCGAAGGTCGATTCCAAATATGCCTCCATTCGTCTCTATCTTTCCAAGCTTTATTCTTCTTTATTTTATTTTTTTTAGTTATTTAACGACGCTGTATCAACTACAAGGTTATTTAGCGTCGATGAGATTGGTGATTGCGAGATGGTATTTGCGAGATAAGGCCGAGGATTCGCCATATATTACCTGGCATTCACATTACGGTTGGGGAAAACCTCGGAAAAAACCCAACCATGTAATCAGCCCAACGGGGATCGAACCTGCGCCCGAGCGCAACTTCAGACCGGCAGGCAACCCCCTTAACTGACTGAGCCACGCCGGTGGCCTTTTCCTGTTTATTTCATCCCACTTGTATCCCTGTTCTTTTAAGTTCTTCTGAATTTGATCCATCCATCTTTCCCGTGGTCTTCCCATCGGTCGTCTTCCTTTCACTTTTAAATTTAATATTCTCTTTGTCAGACTTTCCCTGTCCATTCTTTTAAGGTGTCCAAACCATTTTAAGCTCTTATTTTCTAATTTCGGAGGCGTACTTGTACCAATAATAATTCAAATGCAGTAGCGGACGGTGGATTTGAAAGTTGAGGAGGCCAAGACGTGAATGATGGGAATATAAAAATATAAGGCCTGTGACGTACCTCATTGCCAAGCGCAGAATTTATAGATTTTAAGAAATTAAAATTAGGTTTTCCAATTTATGTTTTAGGATTTTAAATCTTATGTTTAGGAATTTACATGATTTCAGGGAAAAAAATAAATATAAGCAACATACTGTTAATATTTTACAACGGCTTGGTAAAGATTGCCACTCTTTGGGATACATTAAGTCCTAACCTATGAATTAGGTCTTTTTAGGCCATATTGAATTTAAGAATGTTACTCTTTGCTACATAAAACGAACAAGAAAAACAATATTTCGGGAGTAACAAGATAGCAACATAATTGATTCGAACCTAAGGATCCGGGGCTTGCTCATTACTATTACATAGCCTAATTTTACAGCAAATTAACTGGACATTCGTCTTTCTTCGCAAACCGATCAAATAGGCCACAACATACTGAATAACTGCTACTACACGAAGCTAGAGACAAATCTGCATTTGTTTCTAAACTCTCGATATATTTAAAATACTGTATACCTAAGTAAATACATCTCGTAACACAAAAGAATAAAATAACGAGAACACCCGCAAACAAGAGAAAATCTAACAACATAAATGAAAACTTTTACAGAGGGAGAGAAATCTAACAACACGTTCCAGGACCTCCTGTATTACCGGACCTGACACTGGCATCCAAGATGGCGGCCAGAAGAGGGCTTTCGTAGATTGCAATGAGTTAAAATAAATACGGCATCGATGAGATTATATTAACAAATTTCTCAATAAAACAATAAATAATAAAGTGTCTTACACTACATAAATGAACATAGGACATTCAGTAACATAAAAATATACCTACATATACACCTAATAATAAAAGGAAACAACTAATTAAAAGCTTCAATATGTTGTTATTATTATATTAGGCTTAGGCCTATATGTTTTTATACGAATATTGGCAATTGACCCATTAACTCTTGTAAAATTCAGATTTGTGAGGAAATAAAAGGCAGTAATATAATACTGAATAGCTGCTACTTCAGGATTTAGGAAATCTTACCTGGATTATACAAATCGATTTCATCAGCAACTGGAAATTATATAATATGGAGTCCTGTCTTCCTAGACACTAAACTTTGTCACTGTATTCACTGAGATTGGTTGAAAATAAAGCTAGCTATTCACTACGTACAGTCTAACACTGTGCCCACTGATGCTGATTCAGAATGAAATGGCACTATTCACTGTAGTTTCCCACTTCATCCACTGATACTGATTCATAATGAAATTGCACTATTCACTGTAATTTCTCACTGTATCCACTGATGCTGATTCAGAATGAAATGGCACTATTCACTGTAGTTTCCCACTTCATCCACTGATGCTGATTCAGAATGAAATGACACTATTCACTGTAATTTCTCACTGTATCCACTGATGCTGATTCAGAATGAAATGGCACTATTCACTGTAGTTTCCCACTTCATCCACTGATACTGATCCAGAATGAAATTGCACTATTCACTGTAATTTCTCACTGTATCCACTGCTGCTGATTCAGAATGAAATGACACTATCCACTGTAGTTTCTCACTGTATTCACTGATGCTGATTCAGAATGAAATGACACTATTCACTGTAGCTTCTCACTATTCATTCATGCTGATTCAGAATGAAATGACACTATTCACTGTAATTTCTCACTACATTCAATGATGTTGATTCAGAATGAAATGACACTATTCACTGTAATTTCTCATTGTATTCACTGATGCTGATTCAGAATGAAATGACGCTATTCACTGTAGTTTCTCACTATATCCACTGATGTTGATTCAGAATGAAATGACACTAATTCACGGTGGTTTTTCACTATATCCACTGATGTTGATTCATAATGAAATGACACTATTCACTATAGCTTATCACTGTAATATCCACTTATACATACACAAAGCATTAGATAGGCTGTACAACTAAAAAGGATGAGGAATTCACAGTTTGGAGAGCACAGCAGCCTATTTTTTTAACTTGGAACACTTTCGATGGGTTTTATTTTTGTCTTTCAATGTATGCTTTTCATTTTGAACCTTGCAGTAATCATTAATAAATATGTTGGCCAATACTTGCTGCACTTCACTTAAAGTCATTTCACATTTACACATTACATCAAAATCTGTGGTATTTAATTCAAAGAAAGCTATTGCTAAATTGATCACAAGCTTCCTCTGACAGTTCAACTGTAAGAAGTCATTTTAAAATTTTTTGTTTCGTAAAATGTTAAATAGTTTATACACAAGCGTACACAAACTAACTACAAAATCGGAAGGGCATTTCAGACCACGGTTTAAGGCATTAAAATAAGAAAATGTTGTATTGTTTTCAATTATCAAGTCCCTGGCTGTAGACAAAGTTGACACACATGATACACACTTTTCTGTATTCGATCCAAACGAGTTAAGTACACTATGAGAAACATAGCCACCAATGCAGATTAGAATTTCCTGTGTACTTCTGTCAATTTCAACTGTATGTAGATGTTCTAATGCACCATCAAACTTATTCAAGACACAGTTATAAACGAACCGTCCGCACATGGAAATTTATCTTCTCTGATAACGAAATCAGAATCAAAATGTTTTATGCAAACCACTGAGTTGTGTGTTGGGGTAAAATGTTCACAATGAAGGCTTCTTGTCCACTTATCCCTTAAATCTTTATCTTTTGGAAACAAAAATACATATACAAACGGACTTCCTTTATCGTAATTCGATTTGCAACCTGGGACACTACACGTGCAAGGCATTTTAAGGTTAAGTCTGGTAACGACATAACAACACTTCCAAGCTTTATTCTCTACGAAAACAATTTATATTAATTATAATGTCAGAATTCTATTATTATATACTAACTTATAAACCCTTCAACAATTATACTAGAGGCAAATGATACAAGAAACACAATAAACATCACATGAAGTACGTACACTTTCACAGTTGCGTTAACCACTCAGTTGTCCACCATGTTTGTTTACTTCCGCTTACAGTGTCAGGTCCGGTAATATAGGGGGTCCTGACGTTACTCAATTTTCTAAAACCAAGAAGAGAGAAAGAGAGAGAGAGAGAACTTCCGAATACAGCCGAAACCGGCCGTGACTAAGCAGTACAGTTCTCAGCTGTGGCTAGGACGTCTCCAAATCGGCTCCCTTCGCGCCTTCTAGTCAAGTTTAAACACTCTTCTAACCAGCTATCTTATTGGTTGAACTGATGTTGTCATGGTTACCGGGGAGTAGCGTCATGTAGCCGACTCCTCTCTCCCGCTCTCACATAGACACTGCAGGCTGCTTGATGTCGACTATACAGGTTACAGCTATTTTTCAGTACGAATTATTTGTACTATGTACAGTATAGCGAGCGGGCATCACCAACAGAATGTGGTCGACTTTACGTAACTTACATCTTAGTCGTAGTGAATAATAAAATTAATATAAAAGAAAAAATGTTCGTCCTTTGCTGTAACTTGTCTGTGATCTTAATTCAGCTGGAATTATTACTGCCATATTGGGTTCGATCCCAGGTGGTGACAGGATTTTTTCTCGTTGCCAAACTTTGAGAACGGCCCCGAGGTTCACTCAACCTCCTATAAAATTGAGTACCGGGTCTTTCCCGGGGGTAAAAGGCGGTCAGAGCGTGGTGCCGACCACACCACCTCATTCTAGTGCCGAGGTTATGGAAAGCATGGGGCTCTATCTCCATGCCCCCCCCCCAAGTGCCTTCATGGCATGTTACGGGGATACCTTTACCTTTTTTTATTGTGTTCTGCTAAAATATTAGGGGAGGCTCGGCCTCCCTTGCCTACCCTGAAAATCCGCCGCTGTTCAAATGTTCTGAACTTGTGCATAGCTGAAAGCGCCACTACTTCAGAATATAAACAATTAGCTACTGTACCTTCCCATGTATCATTTAGGCCGTCTTCGAAGGATGTATGGTGCTGGGTGTGGAACCTCCATCTGTCATACGCGTAGTCCTCGGAGTCGTCGCTCCCGCTGCTTTCTGTTGTTTCTTCATATCCATCTAAAAGACAACGTAATTCTGAGTTGAAATCTTCATAATACACTGTTTGATGACTACGAAGAGGATAAATAGGTATAGCTTATTTTATTTCATGGAGTGCAGTTTCATAGAAGGACTTTGCCGACAGACCTCCTACTGCCCACTATCATAAATAAATGTCTTGCTGACGGAAATCTTATCTTCTCTTGTTAGTAACCAATCACAACCCTCGTTCAGAAGAATTGACAGGCTCCCGTCAAATCCACGTGGCGGCAGAGTTGTCGCATCTTTTCCGAATTCCAAGAATCCCGTCAGTCTCACAGTCTCATTTCGAGGGTCACCAGGATTTTGGCATCTGTGCAATGTTAGGACGAGGGGACAGGATGGAATTGTCAGAGGTGTTTGTGTAGGAAGTCATAAATCTGTAAGTGGGTGTTCAAAGGAGCCACCGAACTGCACTCCTTGAAATGAAATGGAGTATACTGTCACTTTTAAATTTAATATTCTCATTGACAGACTTGCCCTGTCCATTCTTTTAAGGTGTCCAAACCATTGTAAGCTCTTATTTTCTAATTTCCGAGCCATACTTGTACCAATAATAATTCAAATGTCCTGAACTTGTGCATAGCTGAAAGCGCCACTACTTCAGGATATAAACAATTAGCTACTTACCTTCTATTTGATAACTTTGTCTTTGCTCCAACTCGGCAATCTCTCTCATTTTCAGCACCCATGCTCTGACGTTTCTGTTGAATGTCGCCAAAGGGTCATACTCGTTGTTCTCGTTGTCCTCTTCAGTGTGTGCGGTAGCCGTTGTCTCAGGAAATTCACTGGATGTTTCTTGTTCAGCTAGAAGACAATGTAATTCTGAGTTGAAACCTTCATAATACACTGTTTGCTAACTATGAAAAGGATAAATAGGTATAGTCCGGATCAGCTTACTTCAAACCCTAAGGGTGAAACCTAACCATTTTCCCCCCATTACTACATATGCTAGTGAATTATGGTGATTTTCTAGTTTGGAGGTTGAATTTTCTTTTGCCAACTTCGTTTCGAATTTCGATACTAACAAATACTACAAATGGTAGTGATTTTGTAACTGGTATGTTGGCAGCTGAGACAACTATCGACAATATTTCTCGGTACTGGAGTTCGATGAAATTATAATTATGCTAGATTTCTGAGCCGGTTACTGGAAGCTAGTGAAATTTGAACATACTAATAATTAATTAATATCAGTATTAATATTAATACATATTAGTTATTTTGTGTGTTGCGTTTTGGTTATAATTCAAGATTATAGTCAGGTAAGTTTTCGAAGTTAGTACTAATAATTTCACATGGTCAAACATAATATATTTTTAGGTTAGGTCTCGTGAGCCAATTGTTTAGTCAAACCAATGAATTTCGTATTTGCCAGAAAAAAAAAACGTGACATGTTGATCCCTTTCCCGTATAGGTTGCCTATGAAAATATGTTACAAAGTATTGAATTATTTAGAATAACCTTCCAACATAAAGTATGGTAAGTACAAAAGTCATTTCGTACGTAGGATCGTGTGATATCTGGTAACAGTTGGCAACACTGATAAGACGGCAATATTTGCTGTTTAGGAACTGTTCTTATGTGACCCTCACTATACTGTCCGGCCGAATGGTTATGTTGCATCCCGGTTTGCACCACTCGTTTCTCCTGTCCTCTCTGAAAGGGCTAGTGCCTGAGTTGTTAGGCTCTTCTCTGCAAATATTTTCTGTACGGGACTGGAAGTTTGCGCAGCATTATACAGCTGTTTAAAGTAGTTTTAAAAAAAGGTCCTCGTAAGTAAGTAAATGTCATGTGATTTCCCCCGTTTTGACGACCACGTGACAACCACTCGGATGGACAATAGCATGGCAACATGTACGCCACCAAACTGTTAACAGTAAGTGCATTATAAAAATAAAGTCTGAAAAGAAATCAAAAGATGAAGCATATATCTACGGTTACTTCTAATATAGTTATAACCTCAAAGAAAAATAAATTCAGGGAGCTGAAATAAAGGAAGTTTAGACTTTAATTACAAATGAAATTAATTTATCCATATTCTTTTATTTACAGGTGGCTCCTAAATGTTGTATGCCTGTGTGTACCAGCAATTACCAGAGTGCTATAAATGAGTGTTATGTTACAGTTCTCAAATTTCCAACTGAAAAGGATAAGTTACGTGGCTAGAAGCTGCCCGTATGCCACGAAATGTCTTCACGTTAACAAAGCATTCATTTGTGTGTATTGAACACTTTGGAGTAAACGAATTAGAGACGGCTCTTTATTTAGTCGTATCCCCTATTATAATAACATCACCATGGCATACAAGAAACAATAACAATTCCAAGAAAGAAAATAATAGGCTTATTTTTAAAGTAGATTCATTGACGATAGTAGTAGTTAATGGCTTTATGCATGTAGAATAAAGCAAAACTTTCAAAAAATAAAAATTTAGATAACATGGAAGAAGAATGGAAGACCTTAACAGACATTTTAAGAAAGATTGCATTTGAAAATATTGGCCTAAAAATTCTAGGCAAAAGAGAAAAAGAGGGATATGGGATGAAGATATCAAAAAGATGATAAACGATAAACGAGAAGGATATCTCCGATTTTTACAGTTAGTGCATAATAAAATTATGTGTATAATTTAAAATGTTAAGTCTCGTCACGAAGATGGGGAGTAAACTAAGACACGATCTGGGCACTGGGTGGACATAAGAGCGCTACACCTCACTACAAAAGTATCATGTGTCATGTCATACCGTATTTGCTCGCGTACTTTGCGCCACCGCGTATTTTACGCACCCTAAATTTTAAAGGGTTATTTTGAACTTTAATTTTGCTCCGTGTATTTTCCGCACACATTTTACGCACAATTTTTTTCAGTGAAGTATGAATTTTCCCTCCCTAACTTCCATTGCCAATATTTGCATTCAACGGCATTGTACCCAACTTAACTACCTGCTTCATAAAGAAACCCTAAGGCGCGGTTTCCTCAACCTTTGTTAAATTATAACAGTGTGTTATTCCATTTTAACCGTAAACTTAACAGTTGAAGCATTTCTTCAACTACTGTTAGTACTAACAGTTGAAGCATTTCTTCAACTACTGTTAGTACTAACAGACTGTTAAAACCTATGTTAATTTAACTGCCCAATTTCATGCAGTTAAATCATTTAACTCTCTGTTAGCATAGAAGTATCCAATACGGTGGTGCGTTAGATGCTGAACGTATATATCTGCATTATTTAGAAAATGATATCCATGAATACATAAACAAAGCGGATGATTTCTGTGATTTGACAGATCAGAAGTTCATACAAAGGTATAGGCTATTTTCTGCCAAGCCTCACTTTTCGCTTTCAACTTAGATCCGTTTGTTTGTTTATTCTCATTAATTGGTTTATACTTGGAAATAATTTCCAGCAGAAGATTTCTTTCCAACGAAGAGAAATTAGTCCCAAGATTTCTTTTTGTTCCAGTGTTTTCCATTTCATAACAGCAATACCAATATGCCGCTCCACGCTATTGTGATACAGACGAGGAAAGAAGCAGAAATCAAACCTGAGAGAATAGAAAGTCTTCTATTCTCTCTGAATCAAACAACGGAAACAAGCGGGAATCGCAATTGTCAGAGTTCAGAAAACAGAAGTGAGCCTATACTTGGTTATAGGTTATGGTTAAACTCTAGAATCTCTGGTCCTAACAGAGAGTTAACAAACAGAATGTTAAAATGTGAAATGTAAAGTCGAAGAAACGCAATATTTGTAACAGCAATTCATACTTATAACCAGGCTTAGAGACTTTAGACCCGATACATGAAAACAGTGCGGTTTCAAGTTGGAAAGCAGGACAGTAGTGGGTGGGGACAGTATTGGTAGCGACTGTCGTCCCATGTGCTTTATTTACTCAGTCATACTCATAATGCAGGGAGAGGAGGTACTGTTCTGATAATAAAAACAACCTCATACACCTAGTTCATTTTGTCAGAAGAGAGGACAGGAGAAATTAGTCTAGTTTTAATCTATGCATGTGGTTATCTATCTGATTAGCCGAAGAATATTAACAATAACTAGGCCTATGCCAAAAGTGAAAGGCTCTAAGACGCTTTTATTTGTGCGTAGTTCGAAAGTGATTATTTTGAAGTTAATAGGGATCATGTTACATGTAAATTGTGTAATGTCAAACTAAGGAGAGACAAAAAACGATACACTGAGACCTATTGCAACTCCCGAAAGCACATTTCACATATAGGCCTAGGCCCTAAATATATTTTTGTCTCTTAAGGGGGAAGAACTTCCACCTGTATCAGATTCACTTAGAAATAAAGAATCCGAGTTATTCCTAGATCTATGTGAAATGATGGTGGCTGTAAACATACCATTTAATAAAGTAAACAACGCTAATTTCAAACCTTTCATGGAAAAATATATCAATAGAGTACGGCCTACTGACGCAACGTTGCGGTAGTCTCACTTGAAAAAGTGCTACGATAGAATATTAAGTAACATTATACACCAAATAATAAAATCTGGTTGTCGATAGACGAAGCCACTGATTCAGCTGGCAGGTGTATAGTAAATGTCATGGTCGGAACCCTCGTGACTGACAGTCCAGGAAAACAATTTCTACTAACTAGTGAGGTTATAGAAAACGTCAATTATTCGTCTATTGTCAACATATTTAACAAGGCAATGGATCTTTTATGTCCTACCGGAGTAAATAAAAAACATATTCTTTCCTTTGTAACGGACGGGACGACATATATGCTAAAAGCAATGACAGAAATTAAAGACAGTTACTCCAAACTCATCCTCTTAACATGTCTAGTCCATGGATATCACTGGGTTGCTGAAGAGATACGGGCATTCTTTAATGATGTAGATTGTTTCATCGCTAACAGCGAAATAATATTTTTAAAATTTTCTTCGCGAGTGCTAACATTCAAGAAAATTGCACCCACTGTTCCTCTGCCTCCACAGCCTGTTACTCGGTGGGGAACATGGCTTAACGCAGCAATTTATTGTATCAAATATTTCTAAATAATACTTCAGGTTATCAACTCCCTCAAGGAAAACTGTTCTGCAGTGAAGATTGTAAAATCCCTGGATTTGACGACCTTGAAGATTCATTTGGATTTCATGGAACATAATTTTGCTATTGTCCCTAAATTAAACTTCTTGAAGCGTTGAACCAAGAAATGCCTGAATATCCAAAATTAATTGAGGAAATGATGAAAGTAATACATCAAGCATCCGCTACACTAGCTAGTAATCGTGTTAAACAGAAATTAAACTCAGTTTTGTGTTAAAACAGTGGATATGCGATATTCTGTGACATAAAAAACATGCTAGCAGGGAAGAAGTCTACGGACACTGCTGGGTAGCGAATATAGATTTCAATGATTTAGTGTTTTATCGTTTTGCACCCATTACATCATGTGATATAGAGCGGAGCTTCTCCCAATATAAAATATGTCTTGCCGACTACTGAAGAAAATTTAGTTTTGAGACCTTGAGAATGTGTATTGTAATAAACGTGTTAAACGAACGTAAATTCTCATTACTTATATTGGATAATTTATATTGTATATATTGCGGGGATACCATGTATTGTACATCATAAGTTGTGTATGTTGTGTATGATTATTATGTATGTTGTGTAAGTATTGCACATGTGCTTACGAAAGGAGCCAAAAAAAATGCATATTAATGTATTTTGAAAATTTCGCTTTATAGGTTTTTATTTTAATTTACGTAAAGATTAATTTTTTGTTCCTACAGAATTTTTCTTCTCTAACAATCATTTTATTTTAATGTTTGATAAATTAGTTGTCTTTCTTTGGAACGTCACTGTACAGCACCAGCAGACTGGACTGGACTGGACTGGACTTGGTTTCATGTACACATGTCTCTCCTTCTGCCGACTCCCATCCACCTCAAACACAGTGACAAAGCTGCCTATAGTATGGACTTAGTAAACTTATTCTATCGGGTCCAAAATCTCGATGTCTGCTTATAACTTACAGTTAATTAACGCTATGTTAGGTGCATTATAACAAAGGTTGAAGAAACCGGGCCTAAATAACATTACTTCAGCACTGATGCTTGTCCTTGTAAATTACTCCAAAGGGCAGTGAATGTGACAAGTTTTATTGTTTAACATGTATAGTGCAGTTGTCACCGCAACATGAAGAATGCATCGATGAACCATCTGTAGGCCTATAAACTCGTACAATTTGCTCAATTAAAGACTACCTATTGAGAATGCTACGTCTGCTATGTACTTTGCATTCATTATGATTGTCATATACCCAATTTAATTATTATTATTTATAATTCAGGATTACCAGTAGTCTTAGGTGCCAAATGTACTGTATTCTTAATTACCATATACTTGAATAAAACCCAGATCAAGAAGTCTAATTTAAAAAATTCGAATATTTTACGCACCCTAATTTTTCAAACAGCCAAAGTACATTAAAAAGTGCGCAAATTACGCGAGGAAATATGGTATATATGGTGTCATGTCATAGCATATCAATAGTATAAGTAAAAAACCTGATAAGTCACGTTTTACTGTTTTTACAGGACAGCAAGTTAAAAGTTTCAAGATCCATTACATTGTATTATCTTTGGTTGCGTGAGTGAGTTGTTGAAATTTTAAAGGAAAATAAACTAGGGGCGGCTTATTCTGCAATTGTTTGTGAACTTTAACATTTCCTACCACTACTTCCTCTCTATTCGCAAGAGGATAAAGACATATGTGAGAAACCAGTAGCGACTCGCCGTCAAGAAAATAGGTGAAGTGCTGTTCACATAAAGAAATGCATGAACAGTTTTACCAATATAATGAGTAGGCCTACTATTCGTAACCTACGTATAATAGTTCTAGAACACATGCAAACAGGAAAACTAATTTATTTCAGGACTCACCTCATTTCTTTCATACAAAGGTAATCCTCCTATCTTTTAAAGCAGCAAACCGTCGGTGATGTCTTCATAAAATCGATGGCTCAGAAAGAGACTGTTACAACTCAAAAAATTCACTTTTTGAGTTATTACCATCATTTGAACATTTCAATTGAGAACTATGCTAGGTGAAATTGTTACAACTCTAAAAATGTCCTAGTGGGACATAAATGCACATATAACAGTTTTAAAATTATGCTATTTAGTCTTTTTCTCAATTGGAAAGTGTTATATTTTGCGTTGTAACAGTTTTCCATTCTCAACTGCAAACATTGTTGCTAAAAGCAATGTTCCATTTTGACTTGTAACACTTTCGCATTGAAAATATCCATGCTTCGAGTTTAGATTTGGCACATCTCATGATAAGTTCATACAATAATGATAGCATAATACTGGCTGCTTTGTTTAAAAACAATGTTATTATTAATTTTGTCTTCACCATCGACGTAGTATTGAAACATTAATCATCGTGAATATTCTTATACATCAGTATTTAATTCACATAATATTTCATTTTATATCTCTAAGAAAGGTTAATGTTGTGTATATACAGCATGTAAGAATACGTGTAATACAGAAACAGAGAAATTAACTGCAAGAAAGTTACAATAGACATATAAAAGAAGAAGCAACATTAAGGGCTACAAAGACTAAAGATATTGAATCAGAAAACAGGATCCAAGCAAAGCTGTGTGCTGCTTTGATCTCCAGGCAGCTCTTCCTTCACATTGTGGTGAGTGTTCCTCTTAATATTATAAAAGGAAACTGTCCTGTTACAATCGCACAATGTATGACATCGCAAACAGCCAGGGCCATTGTTATTTTTGGCATGAGGGCTTGGCCAAAAGAGGTTCAAAAGAGATTGGCACATGCCTCTATAATTTCTTATTTCTTTGCCGAACACAGTAACAAACCAGGTAATTATGTTTTCTGACAATTGTATTTGGCAAGACAAGAAAAAATTCATTGCCTCATTATTTCTCTACTGCGTAACTAACCTGTGTTAATGTCATAACACAGAAATTTTTAGTCACAAGTCATACCTAGAATGAGAATGACTATGCATTCTACTGTTGAAGGAGGGGAGAAGAGTTATTAAAGAAGGACTTATATTACTGCCAACGCAGTGGATACCAGTACTGAAATTTCCCAAGAAAAAAGGCAATATATACAGGGACATCACTTTATTTTTACCAACATTTTTAACATTAACCTGGCTATACTCGGAAACACAGTTGCCCCCTTCCATTACAGGAGTTTGATGTTACTAGTGCAATATGTAAACAAATCATTTTACTAGGTATAGGAGGAGAGAAAAGTAGTGTATCCATTTATGTTGTAGGGAAATAGGATATTACGATTTTCAGTTTGATCATCACTTTTACGGAATTTATCAAAATACAGTAGAGTAGTAACATTTTTTTTTTTTCAAAAACTCAACTTTTCAGGCGGCTATGTTCGTTATGTAATGTCTACTTTATTTAGCATATTAATTATTGATGTTAACATACAATATAGAGAGTGAATGTAAATTGAGGGGGTCATAAGTAAAGGGCTGTAAGTGCACTTAAGTTACTTTTGAGAAAATGGGGTTTAAATATTGAAGCTTTCGTAAAATCGGTGAAATTTTTATTTAAATTTTAATGTGTGATGCGATTAAAATATGTCTTTGCCACTAAAATTTTAGATACTTTAGCTTACACTGGATGCACTTAACTCATGTTATTACAAATATCACTAGCATTCCTTTGCTTCTAGCCACCTCAATTCAAAATAAGCTAATCTGAATTTTTAAACAAGTTGCTGAAAATGGTTGCCGTTCATTACAATGCAGGCTTCAATTCAGTACGCATATTATTAAAAACATTTTGAAGCATATTCTCTGAAATTGAATTTATCGTTTCTTGAATATAATTTTTTAGTACGATATTATTAATATAGGTTCTTTCTTCTATAGAAAACGCAATCATATTTATGAAACACACTATACACTGCAGTGTTTACTTCACTGCTTGAAGACTTCGAATGCAACAGCGGCCGTAAGTTTGTGTGTCTGACGGGAGCAAGGACATTAGTGAAGGGGTGAGAGTGAAGTGCATGCAGAAATGCAGGTACAATAAAAATGCAAGTAAAAATAACATTATGTCCCTGTACCAAGTCAATGAACTAGATACACCAGATATCTTAGATTTGAAAGACTTAACACAACAAATGGGAAATAATTTTTCCAGAAATAAAGATGGTGATAACATAAACCAGTCTACTATGAAGATCGTGGAGGGTCAGAAAACAGGATCCTTTCGCCATCTTCTATAAACACTCCTATGAACAAGATGATTTCGAAAAAATAAGTAGTCGACAAAGACGGAAGCGCAAGTCTTCTCTAGCAATACGAAAGCCAGTATTTTCTTCGCCTCCAGGGATAGATGTGGGGGGAAAATTTGCTTGATCTGTGTAAAAGTTTGAAAGTTTCCAATGGTGTTGAAGAAAATAATGCTACATTTGAATAACAACCAAACATGTTTTTTCTCACTACATGTTGATGTTTAGTTGACTGTCCGAAGACAGGTTTGAACCTCATAGGCCTAAGTTACACCAATAAGGCATCACTCATGAGGCAACTAGGCTACATGATGCAATTTATTTCTTGTTATTGTTGTAGTCATCCTGGTTGGTGTAATTTATTTCTTTTATTGTTGTAGTCATCCCCATATCAACCAATATCATTTTGTGTTTCTAAATCCACATTTGACATATTTTTCCATTGTATTATCTAAATTTATTACAGAGTGATGTAAGGAAAAAACCTGTTGCAAGTAATAATATATTATGCAATACTGTTATATCTGAGAAATTTTGGCACAATATGTCAATGCGAAACTGTTACAACTAAAAAAAAATGTCACATACAAGTTACATTAAACAAATAACGACAAAATTAATATTTCAATAAACTTTTATAACAATAATGATTATTAAGGAGCGGATTCCTATGTAATTAAATATTATTTTTGCGTGTGATAAAACACAATTAGCAAAATAAAAAATTCCGAACATGAAGTTTCAAATTTAAAACCCGAATTTTATTTCACATAAAAACACATTTTCACAAAAAAGTTATGTAAATACATATTTTCAGGAAATCTATTATAAACACATAAATCTTGGAGTTTTTTTACTTAAATAATTTTTACAAGAACTTCGAAACTTTTTAAAAATAAATCAATTATGTCACTCAGAAGTACGTTATCTTTTTAAGAATTCCTACTTGCTTCGTGTTTCCAACCACTGTGTGGTGTATCCGTGATACATTTTTTGTAATAGTATCGCCTCAAGTTCTGAGAACTGCTAGGCAGCATATCAGTGTTGTTATAAGAGAATAAATTAACATGGACAAGGAGGAGACATCTTGCAACACATAATTAGGAATGTTTATTGCTGCTGAAGATGATTTCATTCCACGCTTTGTTTGTGAAACACGACAGATAAGAGCTCGGGTATGAACATTATTGAATTTAAACAAATCTCTCGCCTCTCGCGTCAATCCATATCCTTCAAGATATACTGAAAGATGGTTGTTTAAAAAACGATTTGGCTTTCCTATTAGCAAATCTAAGCTTTTTGTGAGACACCATAAAAAACTCGAAACATCCAAAAACCTGTTGTCTGAAACAAGGAGGTGCGTGCCATGAAAATTAAACTAGACTCGCTACCACGTTCAGAAGTACAAGTAGTAAGGGACAAATTCCAGAATGTGTTTGGGAAAAACAGTGGATATAAAAAAATGTGTAAAGTTGCTCAAGTATTGGAGGGGGTACCTGTAGGTGAAATTGACGGTGTTTGTGTTTGTGACATTCCTCTCTTTAAATATGCACGTCTGACGTCCTGTGATGTGGAAAGATCGTTTTCACAGTATAAGTCGTTGTTCAGAGATAATCGGCATGCATTTGTGATGGAGAATTTGGAGATGACCTTTGTTCTTCACTGCAATTCTCGGCAAACTACTAGCACTCAAGTGTGGTTGGTGAGTACCTAGTAACATTTTTTTTTTCTCAAGCTAAGTAAGGTATTTTTGTAATATTTAAAAGAAATATTTTTTTTATTTTTAGCAAATATTTTCGTACTTTTTAGCACATAAAAAAATAAATATATTTACATTTTTTAGCACATAAAAATCCGCTCCCTAATGCTTATATATACCACTTTTCATTGTTGTGCCATGATTCTCTGATTTACCATCTACAATGGAAAACTTTAAATGGCTCTACTGAACAATCTCTATTTTTGAGTTGTAACAGTTTCGTTCTGAGGCATTGAAATGTCTGAGTTTAACTGAGGGTGGACAGTATATCTCTATGCAAAGCTATGGGGCTAATGATGAAAGTCTCTCCTGTGATATAGCATTCCGAGTGAAATTTTCAATGTTTTCAAATAGAAAAGCTCTTTCATCGGAAGAAATTTTAAAGTTATTTTATACAACTTCTCTATTTTCTTAGCACTTTTTAAAACAAAGAACAAATGGAACTGTACATCGTCAAGAATTTAAAACATCTTTTTATCCTCATATTTAAGTCTACAAAACGACATTTCCAATAAATTACAAAGTGTGTCATTTTCGGGATAAATATTTCGCACTCATTTATCAACATTTTCTATGTACTGGTACCTAAGTACTCGTATTTGTATAATAGCTATAATGATTAAACATAAGATGTAGGATTAATACACAATATACACTTATCACTAATATACTCTAAATACATTAAATAAGTTAATATATACGTACTCAGTATTAAACTACATGTCGCTCATTTGCGATAAGGGAGGCACAACCCAAAATTTTTCGTTTTTGAGATTCTCACAATATGAACTCCAAAAGTAGTATATTTTTATCGTGAATAGCGACAAATACATGATTATATTATTTTTCGCCCAGATGGCAGATGTGTCTTTATTAAATTTTTTTAATCTAACAAAATCATTACAACAACAAAAATTTTAGTTGTTACGAAGCATTCAAACTGAAACGTTTAAATCTTTTCATGAAGAGTGACAGAATTTGTGTTGCGTCTTTTCATTGAATAATTTTTTTTCAGCGGCAAGGAATTATTCTAAGTTGTGTCATTATTTTAGATAAGTAACAAATACTTATTTAACTTCCCTTATCATCAATAAGCTTACATTTAATATTGTGACGGTATTTATGATTAAAACTATTTTAATTTAATAATTATTTAATGTTATGTCTGCCTATTTGAAAAGTATAATAACGTTTTACCTTTATTTTTTAATAGGGTTCGTAATTTTTTTACACGGAAATGAGTCAATTACGTTCCTATCTAATTCTAAAGCTGTCAAAACAAACATTTTTAGAAAATGATGTCTGGCAGCTTCAAATACAACTCGAAGGTTAGTTCAGTAATATTCCGCAAATTTTATCAAGGTGATTATCCATAAATTCTTGATAACTGGACACACTCAGGACGAAGATGATAGTGCCCTTTCAATGATCGAGAGCGAAGTAAAACGTGTGTCCAAAACTGGTCCGATTTACACTCCACATCACATGATTTCTCAATCTAGATTGTCGCTGTTATATTATTTTTCTAACATAATTCATAGTCTTGTATTTAAAAATAGTCTTTAAATTATACGGTTAATTATACAATATAATTTTCATAAAAGTTATTACATTCGTTTGTCAATACAACAAAATCTGTGTTAAAATTTAAATTTATTAATGAATGTCACAGAGCATCCTTATAATATTATTGTACAATGACATGCCAATAAATTATTCCATTGCATTACTTTATCGAAAAATTACTTTTCTACAAACACAATATTTGTGCAGTTATTATACAATTGAATCGTGAAAGTCAAAAACCACCTAACTCCATTTTTTATCATTGTCGCGTTTAAGATGGAAAAATATTTAAAACCTAGTATACTATCCATGTACAACATAAAACATCCAAATCCGAAGCTAGCTAGTGAACTACAAGCTATTAAATATTTCATGGAGATCAAAAAGCAACTTACTCCATGGAGTTAGTCTGTTTCTGATTTCCATAAATATTTTATCACTAGTTGGCAGCACCATCGCTTCAATGAACTGATACAGGGGAAATGGCCACAACAGGGAGATGTTTAGTGAAAACAATCATTCTAACGGTGAAGCAAAAGGAAAAAGAAAGCGAAATACAAAAAAATGGAAAAGGAATAAGATCAAGAGTCTTAAATATGAAGAAAAATGAAACAAAAACTGGTCAGGAAAGGGAAGCACTACATATTGAAAGTATTTAACACCTTAGGAACAGGAGGCAACACATTGGCATAGGATGCATATCTATAGTCATTGGTGCAATCTCGTCCCATGAATTAAATATTCAGTTTCTTATGTCTATAAAATAAAGTTAAGATCTGAGAAGCATATACTTTGCCTCACAGAATTTTGTAGCCTTTATGGTGTGACAGAGGCGCGTGTTAAAAACCATTCAAGATGTTGACTTCAGGCTTATCACCGCAAGATGTGCTTGGGAATCACCGCAGTAGATCAAATACTTTAGAACCCTGTGGATGGATTGTCATATGGTATTCGTAAATTTCCATACTGAGTAGCCCATTAGATATCTGTCACGTACTTTACTAGTTAGATAAATGTGTGGATTATTTCTTAAAGGTTCAGTTAGGGGGAAGCTGTACAAGATAAAAACAAAAGTCTTTTATACAAAATTGCAGCAGTATAAGAAATTTCCAGAAGAGAAGAATGCCACAGAAACAATGACTTTCACTTTCAGCAAAATCTTTCTGTTCCCATCATAAATGTTTCTGATGAATTCTGCTTCTGGCAGATATGGGTAGCCTATATAACTTTGGTGCAACAGCGGAATTCAAGTATAATGAGCAACGATTTCCCATTAGAATGCACAGTTACTTTCCCGATGTAGAGACTTTGGTGTAACTGAAAAAAGAACAGAAACAGGACAAAGTAGACACACCCAGTGACTGGTACAACATAGTACGTGATGACGTGAAGTTCATTGTAGTTAAGGTGAAACATTCCACGTTCCTTGAGTTCAAAAATCATTTTCAGAAAGAATGTAGCAAACGGAAGAACGAAAGACACACCAGCAAATTCCTTTTTTATTTTAGGATGTAAGGTTTTGAGATACTCTTATTTACACAAACGTGATATTCCTGTCAGCAATATAATGAAAGCTGTAGTATGCAATAGGTTCAGCTTACAGAAATCAAATACACTAGAATAGTGCCATTTCCTACAGAATCGAAGTACAGTTCTCTTATCCCCATGAAAAGGCAGAATATAAGTGAAAACTTAATGCAGTTTCTATTAGATAATGCTCATTTGTATTAAATAAAACTGTTCGATCTATGTGATAATGACAGTGCAATTAGCACAAATGATTCAAGTGAGTCTGATACGGAATATGTATGAATATTTTATGTATTTAATATTCGTTGAACAAAACATGTAACTGAAGTTAAGGAGTTAACAAATTCTGTGGAAGAAAATAAACCTTAGGAAATGGAAACGGTTTGATTTTTAGGAGGGGGGGTAATGGCTGTGGTTTTAAATATGACATTAATTGCTATAAATAGGCCTACGGATTTCAAAATATCAATAGATCACTTTTCTTTTATATTTCTTGTGTTTCTGTGTCACTGCAATATAAAACAAGTATCGAATATGATATTTTGTTATTTTATTTTCTATGGAAATCAAAAACCACCTAATTTTAGGCACATGTAATATTTTTTATATGAGAACTTATTATAATTATAGCTATTGTTATATTCACAGCCGGTTTACATTAAGGAAATTCAACTATTAAAAAAAAAAAAGCAGAATGATTGGACGTAAAACATGGCCATAAAACAGTTTACTCTCTCTCCTGAAAAATTTGGTTACCGGGAGTTAGGTTCTTTTTGATTTCCATGATTCAATTGCAATAATTGTACGTCAGGTAAATATTCTCATTGTCATAACTAAAGACAGACATATATTTATTTAAAAAAAGAACGACACAACTTAAAATAATTGTTGAAATTATTGAAATTAATTAATAATAATGGTACCTACAACACTAGAAATATAATAAAAAAGGTAAAGGTATCCCCGTAACATGCCATGAAGGCACTTGGGGGGCATGGAGATAGAGCCCCATTCTTTCCATGACCTCGGCACTAGAATGAGGTGGCGTGGTCGGCACCACGCTCTGACCGCCTTTTACCCCCGGGAAAGACCCGGTACTCAATTTTGTAGAAGGCTGAGTGAACCTCGGGGCTGTTCTGAAAGTTTGGCAACGAGAAAAAATCCTGTCACCACCTGGGATCGAACCCCGGACCTTCCAGTCCGTAGCCAGCTGCTCTACCAACTGAGCTACCCGGCCGCCCTAGAAATATAATGCATGTGCAAAATTGCATTCCGTTTGGAAAAAAAAACATGTGCCTACAATTTGACTTTTAAGAATATGAAAATTTTAAAATGTTTCTTCTGTAAAATTAACACTTTTTAAGTTGTGTCACTCTTATCGCAAATGAGCGATGTGTACATTTACGCGCGCGTTAAACTTTCAAATACAAGAGCTTGAACAAAACTGGCGAGCTTATGAGAAGAAATCATGCACGCCGCGGAAAACAACTTTTAAACTTGCTAATGTATGTGTGGTGTATTCCTGATAAAATAACATAAAGCCAGCTAATTTACCACTGCAGGGGTGGCTGCTAAGACACAGAAAATGAGAATACTATTCTCGAGTCAGGTAGTACATACTGTAAAATTGCACAGCCTTTGAACAATAGCCCCCGGCCTTGGAGCAGGGGCGTATATTTTGCGGGCTACCGGGGCTACCGGCGGTAGCCCAAGGAAATTACAAAAGAAAAAGTTTATAATATAACATAATATAATAATTTTGTATTATTAGTTTTACCATAGTAATTAAAATTAAAGTAATTGTTAGATATATTTTGTGTAATAATAGGGTCAGCGGTAGCCCAAACCCTTTAACCAGTATACGCCACTGCCTTGGAGACCATCTTCAACCCTACTGTATTATTAGTACCGTTAGATCTACAAACAGGTTACTCCACCTACAAGTCTGACAGTTCTCCGTAACTGAAAGACTCAGAAACACACCACTCACACTACAATCTTTCTTTAGTGCGTGACGTCACGTTACCATGGAAACCAAGTGCTGTATGAGAATGGGAGCCCAAATAATTTCACCTCTACAGTTTTGTAAGTTCCAATAGTCACCGCTCGGCGCTCGTAACAGTTGACATTATTCTATTCAGCGGACGGTTACAGGTACTATTTATACAACTAAACACTATTCATAACGACTGAAAAGAAAACTTATTTCATTTTATAAATACGGTACCGGTAATAACTACAATTAATTATTAATACGAGATAAAATTATGTTTTACACATAAATAGGTGAAGTAGTACATCACTTACTTCACCTGAATAACCGCCCCTGTGAGAAACTCTATACGCGAAGAGCGAATGTCACGGTCGGCAGTTTTGAAATTGAAAAACCTTTCATTAAGGAACTGTCCCAACAATTTCGATTTTACGATGTCGTCATAGACGAGTTTCACAATCAAAACGGGAAGGTCATTCTGCAGTTTAAATTACAGATGAGTAGTTAATTTTTTTCCTAAATATACACTTTTACTTAGTTACTGCTTTCCTACTTTGAAATATTACTAGGCGGCACTGTTGTGAACAATAACTTACCTGCAGGAGGAGTCTGAGTAGTTGGTGTTGTCGGAGCAGATACTATTGCCGTAGTGGATGGTATTGTCTGCGTCTCTGCAAGGTTGTTGTCGATCATCTTGGTTACCTGTGTTGCTGCGTCCGTCTTCTTCTTCGTCACTGCTGTTTCTATGAGAAAAAAAAAGTAATAGGCCCTTGAATATTCTAATTTCCAGATACAATAAACTGCGCATACTTAGAAACATAGAGCATAGGTCACAAGCTATCGCTAAGGGACTTATTGAAATTCGCTCTGTTTCGAGTGTTGTCGTATACCGTTCTGAAATGCACTAGAGAAAATACGAAGAAAATGGGATTTGTTGTATAAGTGATATAAACGACCCAGTTGAGAAGGACAGAACTGAAAATTTAAAGTTTTGAGGGAACTACATTTTAAAGCAATATGTTGCTGTGAGAAACCAAAGGTTCGTTGAAATTACTCCAGAATTCTGTTAATAATGTTTCATATAGCTATACTATAAGTTTCAATTAATTAAAATGTCTTAAATGGATTTCAAAGAGATACGCTATCACCATTATTTTTTAACTTTGCTCTAGAGTATGCTATTAGGAAAGTCCAGGATAACAGAGAGGGTTTGGAATTGAACGGGTTACATCAGCTGCTTGTCTATGCGGATGACGTGAATATGTTAGGAGAAAATCCACAACGATTAGGGAAAATACGGGAATTTTACTTGCAGCTAGTAAAGAGGTAGGTTTGGAAGTAAATGCTGAAAAGAGAAAGTAGGCTATATGATTATGACTCGTGATGAGAATATTGTACTAACTGGAAATATAAAAATGGTAAATTTATCCTTTGAAGAGGTAGAAAAATTCAAATACCTGTGAGCAACAGTAACAAATATAAATTATACTCGGGAGGAAATTAAACACAGAAATAATATGGGAAATGCCTGTTATTATTCGGTTGAGAACCTTTTATCATCCAGTCTGCTCTCAAAAAAAATCTGAAAGTTAGTATTTATAAAAGAGTTATATTACCGGTTCTTCTTTATGGTTGTGAAACTTGGACTCTCACTTTGAGAAAGGAACATAGGTTAAGGGTATTTGAGAATAAGGTTCTTAGGAAAATATTTTGGGCTAAGAGGGATGAAGTTACAGAAGATGGAGAAAGTTACATAACACAGAAATGCACGCATTGTATTCTTCACCTGACATAATTAGGAACATTAAATCCAGACGTTTGAGATGGGCAGCGCATGTAGCACATATGGGCGAATCCAGAAATGCATGTAGAGTGTTAGTTGGGAGGCCGGAGGGAAAAAGACCTTTAGGGAGGCCGAGACGTAGATGGGAGGATAATATTAAAAGGATTTGAAGGAGGTGGGATATGATAGAAACTGGATTAATCTTGCTCAGGATAGGGACCGATGGCGAGCTTATGTGGGGGCGGCAATGAACCTCCGGGTTCCTTAAAAGCCAGTAAGTGAGCATGTAAGTAAATATTCATTGTATTTAGTTACTGCTTTCCTACTTTGAAATATTGCTACGTGGCACTGTTGTGAACAATAACTTACCTGCAGGAGCAGTAGTTGGTGTTGTCTGCGTCCCTGCGTTGGTCGTCATCATCACCTCGGGCAGCTGTGTTGCTGCGTCCCGCTTTCCCTTCCTCACTGCTGTCGGTATCAGAAAAAAGCAATAGGCCCTTGAATATTCTAATTTTCAGATACAATAAACTGCGCATGCCCAGAGACATAGAGCATAGATCACAAGCTATCGCTAAGGGACTTACTGAAATTTGTTCTGTTTCGAGTGCTGTCGTATACCGTTCTGAAATGCACTAGAGAAAATACGAAGAAAATGGATTTGTTTTATAAGTGATATAAACGACCCAGTTGAGAAGGAAACAACTGAAAATTGAAAGTTTTGAGGAAACTACATTTTAAAGTAATATGTTGCTGTGAGAAACCAAAGGATCGTTGAAATTACTCCACAATTGTGTTACTAATATTTCATTGTTTAAGAAAGGAAATAAAGGAGACTGCAACAACTACAGGGGAATCAGTTTGCTGAACTCATGCTACAAGATAGATGCAAAAATTTTGAGAAATAGAATTAATAATATAATGGAAATATTTCTCTTGGAACAACAGCATGGTTTCAGAGAAGGCAGATCTTGTGATTGTATTTTTACAATAATGCAGTTGCTTGAGAAAAGGAAGGAATATAATGTGCCAATTTTTATAGCATTTATAGATTATGTTAAAGCCTTCGATAAAGTAAAAAGAAATATAATATGGGATATAATGAACCTACGAGGCTTTCCAAGTCACATAATAAGAGCAATTCAAAGCCTGTACGCTGGAACAATGATAAAAATAAAAAATGGAAACAGACAGTTAACTAACAATATAGAGATAAATCAAGGTGTGAGACAAGGATGTCCTTTAGCACCCGCTCTGTTTAACCTTTATATTGATGATGTCATAAGGAAATGGCAATATGTTTTATCAGAAAAGTTTAGAGTAGATAATAGAAAATTATATACACTCCTCTTTGCAGATGATCAGGCAGTGATAGCAACTGACGAGGACAGCTTGCAGAGAGCCATTTTTCAATTAGAAAGAGTTGCTGCTGAATATAACCTACAGATATCTCCAAGTAAAACCAAAGTAATGGCGTTCAATGGGAAGAATATAGTAAGAGCAAAAATAGTAGTGAATAATCTTTTAATAGAACAGGTAACTAATTTTAACTATTTAGGGGTCTTCCTAGGAAATGATAGGACAAAGGATATTAACAGAAAATTAAATCTGTTCCAACATATTTGTGGTAGAATTAAGAGAACACTAGGAAGGAAAACCAGAAGAGAAACTCTACTAAAGTTTTATAACGTTTTAGCTTTGCCTGTATTGATGTATGGCTCGGAATGCTGGACCCTTAATATAAGCATGATAAGAAGAGTGGAAGCAGCAGAAATGAGATTTCTTCGATATGTAGCAGGATATACTGTTTTAGACAAGAAAAGGAATGAAGATATTCGCAAAGAACTACAAATAGTCAGCATAGTAACAAAAATAGAAGAATATAGAAATAAATGGTTTGAACATGTCAGCAGAATGAATGAAGAAAGACTGATCCTAAATTATAAGCTCAAGGTCACAGAAGTCGAGGACGACCAACCAAAAGATGGAGTGATCAACTATACTTTGGAGCCGGAACAGATCAGTAATGGTCTAATCCATGAAGGAGATGATGATGAATATTTCATTTAGCTATACTATAAGTTTCAAATAAGTAAAATGTGTTAATTGGATTTCAAGGAGATGCACTATCACCTTTACTTTTTAACTTTTCTCTAGAGCAGCGGTCATCAAAACACTGCACGCTCGGGCTAGCGTCACTTACCCGCGGACAAGACACAGCCCTAGCGTGCAATCGTCGCTGCTGGCGGGTATGCTGTCTCTTTATCCCTTCTGCACGACGGAGCAGAGTTCCTTACCCCCCATGCACTTTACCCATTTCAGCCAGTGCTGACGACCACTGCTCTAGAGTATGCCATTAGGAAAGTCTAGGATAACAGAGGGTTTGGAATTGAACGGGTTACATCAGCTGCTTGTCTATGCGGATGACGTGAATATGTTAGGCGAAAATCCACAAACGATTAGGGAAAATACGGGAATTTTACTTCAAGCAAGTAAAGAGATAGGTTTGCAAATAAATTCCGAAAAGACAAAGTAGCCTATACGGTGATGTCTCGTAACGAGAATATTGTATGAAATGGAAATATAAGAATTGGAAATTTATCCTTTGAATAGGTGGAAAATTCAAATTCTTGGGAGCAACAGTAACAAATATAAATTATTCTCGGGAAGAAATTAAACACAGAATAAATATGGGAAATGCCTGTTATTATTCGGTTGAGAAGCTTTTATCATCTAGTCTGCTGTCAAAAATCTGAAAGTTAGTATTTATAAAACAGTTATATTACCGGTTCTTCTTTATGGTTGTGAAACTTGAACTCTCACTTTGAGAGAGCAACATAGGTTAAGGGTATTTGAGAATAAGGTTCTTAGGAAAATATTTGGTGCTAAGAGGGATGAAGTTACTGGAGAATGGAGAAAGTTACACAACACAGAACTGCACGCATTGTATTCTTCACCTGACATAATTAGGAACATTAAATCCAGACGTTTGAGATGAGCAGGGCATGTAGCACATATGGGCGAATCCAGAAATTCATATAGAGTGTTAGTTGGGAGGCCGGAGGGAAAAAGACCTTTGGGGAGGCCGAGACGTAGATGGTAGGATAATATTAAAATGGATTTGAAGGAGGTGGGATATGATAATAGAGACTGGATTAATCTTGCTCAGGATGGGGGCCGATGACGGGCTTATGTCAGGACGGCAATAAACCTGCGGGTTACTTAAAATCCAGTAAGTAAGTAAAATCATTGTATTTAGATACTGCTTCCCTACTTTGAAATATTACTACGCGGCACTGATGTGAACAATAGGCTAACTTACCTTTAGGAGCAGTAGTTGGTATTGTCTGCGTCCCGGGTTTGGTGGTCATCATTACTTCGGGCACCTGCGTTGATGCGTCCCTTTTCTCCTTCTTCTTCACTGCTGTTTCTGTCAAAAAAAAAGTAATAGGCCCTTGATTATTCTAATTTCCAGACACAATAAACTGTGCATGCTCAGAGACATGGAGCATAGATACACAAGCTATCGCTAAGGGACTTATTGAAATTCGTTCTGTTTCGAGTGTTGTCGTTACTGTTCTGAAATGCACTAGAGAAAATACGAACAAAGTGGATTTGTTGTATAAATGATATAAAGGACCTATTTGAGAAAGAAACGACTGAAAATTTAAAGTTTTGAGGAAACTACATTTTAAAGCAATATGTTGCTGTGCGACGCCAAAGGATCGTTGAAATTACTCCAGAATTCTGTTAATAATGTACAATGGATGAAATACTCAAACAAATAGAAGCTCAAGCAATCAAAGCCGGTCTGGAAATTAACAATGATAAAACTACATACATGTATAATATGAATAATGACAATAGTAATAAGATTAATTTAAATGATACTAATTTTGATAGAGTCTCCTGTTTTTAGTATCTGGGTTCCGCGGTGAAAGACAATAATGATGTTATGACTGATATAAAAGAGAAGATTGCAGCTGGGAATCGAGGTCTTTGGGCATTGAATAAAACTATGAAGTCCAAGTGTATCTCAAGAAAAGCTAAAATAAGAATATATAAAACTATTATTAAACAAATAGTAGTTTATGGAAGTGAAACCTGGACTCTATCTGAAAGGGCAATAAAGATCTTAAATGCCTGGGAAAGGAAAGTATTACGGAAAATCTTTGGGCCTACTTATGAGCAAGGGTTTTGGCGAATCAGAACAAATGCTGAGTTATATGAATTATATAAAGATATTAACATTGTTGTTGACAAAAAACTCAGAGTGGCTGGGACACATAGCCAGGATGGAGAACAATCGCACAACCAAAGATCTACTAGATGCATTGCCAGTAGGAAGAAGGAAAGTCGGACGACCTAAACTGAGATGGCTGGATGATGTTCTGACTGACCTAACAAAAGTTGGAATTAGAAGATGGAGAACACGAGCATTAGACAGGAGTGATTGGTCGGATGTTCTGAGGGAGGCTAATGTTAAACTACAAGGGCCGTAATGCCAATGATGATGATGATGATGAGGAATGTTTCATTTAGTTATACTATATGTTTCAATTAAGTAAAATGTGTTAATTGGATTTTTCACAGCAACATGAAGCTTAAAATTTCAGGTTTATCATAAGTAAAAACGAACCATTACTTGGGAGATATTTTGTCTTCTTTAAACAAAATAAAAAATGATGCAAAAGACGGTTATGAAAAAAAAATGTTCTCTAAAACATAATCTTAATGTTATTATGCTCGTAAACTAATATGATCAGCGTACTTGCTAATAACATTTCCTGAAAAATGACCATTAAACAATACAAGGCAAAAAATACAAATAAATGCAAAATAAAAGTAAACATAGACTATATTGGTTCGTGTTAAAATGAAACGAGTTTATATTGGGTATCCTGCATTGTCTGTGATCTCAGAAAAAATTATATTTTATCAATTTCCAGCCCTAATCATCACTCATTAACTCTCTACTATTTTCCTACGTCCTTTCCGATATTCCCATCACATCCACTCTGTTTCTTCTCATTGCTTCAAGTTTTCCATCTTACCTCGAAGCCCAGAGGTACTGGCGTTCGTCGTCGATCCTCCTTGTTGCTGTCCATTGTTGTACGTCATGACGGGTCCTTCCCCAGTATCCCCCACCCGGACATCCGATTGGGGGGATAGTTTACGTCCGGAGTTTTTTACCAGGGAAAGATCCATCATGCAATTTTATTCGTTACATTCTTCTTGGGATAGATGGATGAATGCGGAAGCCTCCCATTGCTTTCCGCACACCACTCTCTCTTTCGCATCTTAAAAGATCCCAGGGGGCCCCGGCGTGGAGGTGAGGAGAGTGGATTTGACTAATTAGACCCTCCGGACTTCACCGAAATTCACCGCAAGGGTTAAATATCAGTTCCATCAGGGTTTTTGACCCGATCAGAGACCGGGAAATCCTAATTAGCCTTTGCCCCCCTAAGTCTGAAGCACTACAAAGATGTTAAATATTATGTTTTATTTAACGACGCTCGCAAATGCAGAGGTTATATCAGCGTCACCGGATGTGCCGGAATTTTGTCTCGCAGGAGTTCTTTTACATGCCAGAAAATCTACTGACATGAGCCTGTCGCATTTAGACACACTTAAATGCCATCGACCTGGCCCGCGATCGAACCCGCAGCCTTGGGCATAGAAGGCCAGCGCTATACCAACTCGCCAACCAGGTCGACCATTACAAAGAACATCATTGTTAAAATGACCAACTAAGATCCTTATCGAAGATGACACCAAGAAAGTTAGTCTTCAGGGATGATTTAAGATTAAAGTTATGTCATTGAAATACTTATTTACTTACAAATGACTTTTAAGGAACGCGAAGGTTCATTGCCGCCGTCACATAAGCCCGCCATTGGTCCCTATCCTATGCAAGATTAATCCACTCTCTATCATGTCATTGAAATATTAGACATTTAAAATTAACATTATTACTAAGAAATAAACATGAAGTTTTGTCTACATTACTAATAGGCTAAAGTTATTAGAACGACACCATTTTTAAAATCAAAATAGTACATTATGCAACGAGCCTATAATGATAGTAATTAAGACGCGAGTATGTTTGTGTATGAAACTCGCTTGCGCTCGTTTCATTATTTTCATACGAGCGTCTTAATTACCATTATAGGCAAGTTTCATACGACTTTTTATGCTCGACCATATTTCTAACTTGAAATTATTCAGAAGTATTAATTTTATTTGTATCTGACTGAAGATCGGAAGTGACCTTGTGCGTAGCT
The DNA here is from genome assembly GCF_040183065.1 of Periplaneta americana. NCBI lineage: Eukaryota > Metazoa > Arthropoda > Insecta > Blattodea > Blattidae > Periplaneta > Periplaneta americana. The sequence goes on along the minus strand of NC_091122.1, from coordinate 48,311,674 downwards.
CGTAAATTGTGAGATGTGAGCAGAGGCGAAAGTATTGATTTTTTCCGAGGAACAATAATGTCATTGACCTTGATGTAATGTAGAGAATAACATGAACTAATTTTGATATAACCTGGAAATTGGATTAGAATTGAAAAACGAGATGACAAATTGAATTTATTTGAATATTATTTGCAATTAACGCTAATTATTATGGTAACAGAACATAACCTTCTGCGACAGTATTGGATTTCCAGCCTCTGTGACGTTTTCCTCGTTGTCTTTCGATTGCATATCCGAGAATAATCGAAAACCTAAACTTTAATGAATAGGTGTACTTTAATGACATGCATTAAAGGATTGCTACCATGTGTATAATTACTACGTTTCGGCATGGTCGAGCATAAATATCATTAATTAATTTTCAGTTTGCGCAATACCTAGATGCTATACAGGAAGAAGCTGAAGTGATTTTTTTTTTTTTTTTTTTGCGTATCTGTATATACTCGTAGATCTGTGGCTGATACTTTTGTACGTAGTTTGGAACTGCTATGTTGCCTAAACTCCAAAAGAAACAAAACCCTACATATTGCTTTATCGTCGTTAAAATCTACATATTTTCACACATTCGTCCGCGCAAGCTATAAGAAAATTGGTAAAAAGTAATTTCGAGAATTAAGGAGAATTGCCGGTTCCAGACTTTATGAAAATACAATAATTTAACATGGATATTCTCAAACCAAAAGTCTTATATTTCTAGGTAAATGATCTCAAACCCTCAGTTTCTTACTACTGCAATGCGGACTAGGAATACTGCTGGACTAATAGTTCATGCTAACCTAAAAAAAGAAAATGAATGCCGCAACATCTTACCTTGTTGGCGAAACTTTTAACACACCATCATTAATTCCATTGGGTATCCGATTCCTTTGTCTGGTATCCTGATATAGCCAGATGTTCGGCTGGGTTAGTTGCAGCATCCCACTCGATGGGCTGCATGAAACATTTTAGAGTTCTTTCTTTGAAAATTCTCTCTGTCGCAGGTGCAGGAGATGTCTTTGTAGACCTACAATAATGCAAGAAACTTCGATGATCTAATGAATTAATTACATGTAGATTCCTGGAATTGTTTCGAAAGTTATGAAAGAAATTACAAAGACGCATAAATTTGCAGAACCCTTGGAATGTAATTTAACACAGCTAGTGATAACCGGCGTAGATGGGGTAGGGAAAGGGACTCGTGTGCTGTGGATATGAGTTTGATTACACTCCGGCTGTAATTATATAAAATCCGGTACTTAATTATTCTGCTCGGTGGGATGAATATGTTCCTGCTTAATTGCTACAAATTTGTTATAATTATCTAGTTTTAGAGCGGAATTCTGTAGCTTCTTTTCTGCTTCTGCATTTAGCCTATTTCGATCATTTGTTTTCATGGATAAATACGCAGAGAATTCAGATATGAAACTAATTAAGATTATGAAATAGAATAGAATGTTTTATTTTCGCTGGCAGAGTTAAGGCCATAAGGCCTTCTCTTCCACTCAACCAGCTTTAAACAATACAATACATATTTAAATTACGAATATTTACATGACACTTAAAATGTTATCCGGCAATACTCTTCAGTTAAGTTTTAACGACTAGTACATGTTTATTTAAATTTAAATGAACCTATAAGATAAAGTAGTACTGGTAACTTAATTTATGAGCTAATTTAATTCAGTCAACTATAATTAATTTGAGATAGCTAGTAAAATGGTGAGAATTAATTTAATATTAGTTTACTAGAACTATGTTATAGGGAGAAAAAATATTACATCTAAAAATATATTTATATAATGATAATATTAATGTAATTAAATTTTGCCATTAGAGGTGTTGTAATCTATTTAGATAAATTAATGATAATAATAAGAATGGACAGATGTTAGTTTCATTATAAGTAACAAATATTAATCAGTCATTAATCTGTTAAGTAAGAATTTGTGTAATTTTGGCCTAAATGAAGTTATTGTCCAACAATTCCTTACATCACTCGGAAACGAGTTCCAATTTCTAGCAACTGAAACTGTATAAGATGAAGAATATAAAGATGTCTTGTGGTAAGGTATAATGAGTAAATTGTTATGTTGAGACCTGGAATTTAGCTGATGATATGCGGATAAATATATATAATATTCTTTTCTAAACCTTTAATAGTATTAATAATAATGAAATATGATTTTTATTATTCATTTTATAATATTATGATTACATTATAATAATTATTATTTGTGATGTTTCATGTTTTTAGTGATTCGTATTTTCATGACTTTGTATAATACATTTTGCAGTAGGCTTAATCTCCAAATTTAATATTTAAATATAATTTACGATTCACCGAATTCCACACTTTCACAAGCGCTGCATTATAGGATTTATTTTGTTCGTATTTATTGATAAGGAAGAATGGCCATAAAACAATGTAATGTATTAAAAACATAAAACCTCATTGTCCTCAGTAATTTTTAAATAGTGTCGCGATTTCGGTAGTTTTTTAAACGTGCTTGTCCAAGCGAGGCTTAATTATCAGTCTCCAATATACATATATTATATTTATAAAATCGCTATTGACGATACACAACGTAAAAGCTTTTATTCCCCTCTTATTGTTGCAGTTTTCAAACAGGAATTGTAATATAACTTAGAAAACTTACCTCGATGGGAAGAAGTTCATCCTGGTTGTCCCGTGGAAATCGAACCTAGCTCCTCACTTCACATTACGCTCCATAAAACGTCATCTTTGCTTGCTTTAATCGAAATCAAAACTCAAAATGGCGATTCAATATGTCATTTGCATTGTTGAAGACGGCATTGTTCCGCGTTGAGAGATGAACGCCAATTGCATAGAGAATGAAAAAATGGAACTAGTGTCAGCGAGTAGGAGATATCGGCAAGAAAATCGATAGTAGCCTACTTGTGTTGTAAGAGTAGTCATCCGGCCGCAAAGGAGTTTAAATATTCTCGTTTTCATATTTTATGTTTAAAACGTATTTTTAAGTTTTCTAATGTAATTGATATAACAACGTAGCTACATTATTTATGATACAATTACGTATTGTATTAATGTTACTTGATTTTTATCAGTATAAAAATCACAAATCTTTACTTTTTGAGAGAATATTAATTTCAGAACTCTTTGGCTTAGAGATCTTCTTCATCTTCTTTGATTAATTCTGTAGCTGAAACTTCATTCTATGCCTACTATGTTGGCTGCGTTTAGAATAGGATTTGAACTTTAATGTTGGGACTGTGTTCTTCCCACGTGTTCGTCTGTGAATTCGGTTTTCAAAAACTTAAATTTCTTTGCTTGTGTTTCCATTTTCTCAGGAACAATTGAAAGTAGACCTTTTTTATCATGCTACTTGATGTCAGTAATGTGGTAATTAACGGACTGATAGAAAATATAGATCAGTAACTTCTGTAGGAGTCAAACGTTTTTCAAATAGTAATACAATAGAAATAGGTTAATTCGACTTTTGATAATAAATTAGAATAAATGTCTATTTCCCTAGTAATTACTTTTGAAACTAATGTTGATAATTGACATTGCACTCCAATTTACGAATGTTAGGCCTACATTTTTGGAAAACTCAATAATTATTTTGTAAATGTCGGTCAAAGCGTGTAGATTTGTATAGAAAAAAAAAACGCGCACGCACACACATACAAATGTTCTATATTAATATTTTTTGTATTACTTCCATTTTTGTCCATGGATAGGGAGGTAATTAGAAATCATTCTCTCCATTCCTTATTGATTTTTGTACCATTTTGTAAAGTTTCGTTTTATTTTGCAGCAATCTTATACAATTATCATAATTTTATTGCTCCTTTCCAGTGCTTAATATTTTTCATTACTCACGACACTAGCCTTCCTTTGTTGGTCATAGTGATCGCATAAGTTGACTAAAAATTTGGTAAGTGTAGATTTTACACGGAAATAGTTGAATGCAACCTATTACTATTTTACAGCTCTCTGCCCACAAGCGAGTAAGAACTCCGCTACTTAAAATTTATTTGCGTGGGGGACGGCAAGAAACAAAAAAATAATGAGTAATAATTTAAAAATATATATCTTTATCTCATCGATTCAAAATTATTTATCATAAAAATTTGAGTAATAGAAATATTTGTGTACTACATATTGTGTGGTAAAAATGAAGTTATGTTGTAGTATATCGAGTGCAGTTGTATTCAAAAGAAAGCATTATTGAAACCATCAATGACGTTATATTTGATCAAACTCTCAACTGTAACATTCTACAGTTTTAAGATAGCCCTAAAGTGGGATTTATTTTTTCATATCTTTAAACTTCATTCATGACATAACCGCCATGTCCCAAAACAAGAAATAAAAATTTATATAATACGTTTTGTTATTTTCGTTGTTTTGAATATATGTTAGTTTTATAGTTTAAACATCATGTTATTCTGTGTTGCAATACAGCCATGGTCATCCATGAATTAAATTTGTATTATTTGAGAATCTTTTTAATACGAGAAAATAGGAACAATTGAGTAACATTCATTTCTTTTAAGTGTTTATTATTTGCCCATATGCAGTCCCTTGTCTTTAATTTATTAACTTTAATTACACTTTTAGGGAATTTTAAAGTAAATATAAGATATTTTTGGTCTTTTCTTCAGTTATTTCTAGGTCGTCAACATCCGTCCCTTCCTTATTACTAGGGCTCGGGTTTCTTTGACGTGTCTTATTTTATCCTGATCTCTTTTTACAAATCCAAGTTACATTAATCACATTTCTAGCATTTCTGAACAGGTTTATTACTGGCTATATAAATGTATTTTTTACCATTTTATCATTGTCATAAATGACCGCCATGTTAGCTCTGTGATCGCGTGTCTGCCTTCAGACTATCCGGCCTGTGTTCGATTCCTGGCGAGATCAGAAATTTTCCATGTAAAATTTCTACCTCGGGTCTAGAAGAGATGGCGGTGCACAACTTCCAATCTCTAAATTGTGCACCGATATACCTTGGTTATATCCCAAATCTCTTCGCAGTGCATATGAAGAGAAGGCATATGTCACTGATGATAGTGATTCGTCCGTCGGATGGGAACGTTAAGCCTGGCGGCCCCCTTGGTGCTATTCGACAGGAGTAGGCTACGTGCCGGCAAGGGTTTTCCCTTCTCCCTTCCTCACCCATTCCCTACACTACACTTACACATAGAGCCACTCTAGTACACCACATGATTCTTCACAAATACTCATCATGTACAGCGTGGCCAAGCGAAGTGGTGTACAAATTGAAAATGGGTCACAGTGCTGCCATCTATCCGCAATGTGCGGAATCCGAATCACATAACTGAAGTCGATAGGCATTAATCCTCATTTCAGTTTGGTTGATAGGCTTTCCCTACTCACACTCTTTACCATCCGTGAAGGGGAAGATGCTACTGTCTATCTTACTAACGTTCGACTAATTGACTTGACTTATTATTGAAAATGTTTACCGGTAATCTATATTTCGAAAATCTATAGTAAGCGTTTATATTTCATATTATTGTTGTTTATATCAACTGGCACGTTAAAAAGCTACTGACAGCAGAAGATAAATGTTTTCTTCACCGATAGTTGCTACTCTACGCATACACACTGCAGAACTGTAGCTCCTGAGAGCACTGCTACCAGCGCGGTCATGACGTTCTAGTTATGCTCGGCTGCATTAACATTCATACGCGGGGGCAGGTATACAATAGGGATATCCTGAACTAGCACCAAAATATAGCGCACGTGTACTATGAGGGATGCGCTTTGCGTGTGCATTTGTTTTTCGGTGTATAAACATTGAGGATATACGTAGTGTATTAGTATATTAAATACTCTTAAAAACAACTAAAAATGGCAAATTTTTGTTATGTTGCTATATGTCAAAGCCAGGAAAAGCTTTTTGTCTTCAATTAGGTCCCGAAATATGCTGAATATATGCTTTAAACCTTAAAAACTATAAGTAATAAAATTGGGCGTCGAAAGTGTTAAATAAAAGTAACTACTTCAAGTAAGGAATTGTTGACTATAGTTTCATTTTGGAAGAGGAAAAAGAAAAATTAATAAAATCATATGCAACCTCGACAGCGAGCTATGTTAGCTTAGATTGTATACTATAGTTGGAGTCTCCGAATTTTACGCCTGCAGTAAACTCTCGATAAACTGGAATGTTTATTATCCAGGACGATCCCTAGTGAAATCCATTTCGTGAATAATGTTTTTAATGTACTGTACCCTAATTATTAAAGCCATATTTTAAGTTCAAATTTTCAAAATCATCCCACACAGTATTCAAAACTGCATATCCTTAACCTACAAAACACACTACTAATCGTGATACTATTGCGATCATATTATATCATCCTATTCAAAATTGCATTTCATTTTTCTGCAACTACAGAAAAAATACAAGGAATTCAATCTCGATAGTCTCTTCCCTATAAAAAAACACATTGGTGGCTGCATATCCTGTTTTTAGCGTACGGTTCTTAAATACTAATTATTAAAGAGGGCAATATTCACTTTCGACATATTTCCTATTTTTTTTATTCATGCATGTTGTTCTCAAAGTTCTCGTTTAGGTTCATGAACATTCAATTTACTCGTATTTATATTCTGCATACTGTAGATTTCCGCACCCATCTCGGGGAATCGCTCAATATTATACAGGTTTACGTTATTATTTATTGTAAATTAAATTAAATTATGAGGTAAGAAAATATAGAATTATATTAAATTATACCAGGTTATACAAAATAACTGTAAATATAATTTTGACACGCATAGTAAACCAACAACGGGAACACGTAATCAACTGTAGCATATGACAAAACATAGCCCTACAACATGTTGCGCCGCATGGAACGCTCCTGCCATCTGACGGTAAAACTTCGCATAAGATATCCCTATACGCCAGACGTCTCCAAAAGCCTACTCGCGAGTAAGCACTGAACGGAACCGAAGCCAGTACGTAATGAGCGCGCTCCGCCTCACCTATCCCCACCTGTGCTGTACTCAATGTTTATGCGCAAACGAAGAGCAGTGGCGGACTGCAATTATCACTGTGTTGTTCGGAGTGTTCCACCGTTTCACAATGTCTTCTAATCATGGACATAATACATTCAAGGATGAATAGGAAAAGAAATTTTTTTGTGTTAGTGGGGAAAATGTGAAATGCTTAATTTGTTCGAAAATTCTTAAGGGTGTGTTAAAATTCAACATGCGACGACAATACTCGACTCTTCACAAATAATATCATACAATTACAGGCAAGTTGGACATGTGAAAATAATTTATTTTGGGGCTATCTGTATAATTGTTGGTTGTACATAATAATCAGTATATTACAATATGTTTACACTCAGTTCCACTTGACAAACATATAGTTTTCGTTTAATTTTAGGTGAAATGCGTAGTCCTACAAATATTTTGATAAATATAAAACAAGAAAATACAAACACAAATCACACACGTGTCCTCAGTCTTAAACAAAAAAAGCTTTTTGCTAGTCATGTTCTAACTTCGAATATTGGAAAATCAATGAAGCCCTTTACAGAAGCATCATTTGTAAAATCGTGCATACAGGACGTTACTAAAATACTGTGTCCAGAACGAAGTCAAAGTTTAAGAAAATTAAAATGTTTCCAATTACAGTTCAGAGAAGGAATTTCAAGATTGTGAATGTAATTGAATCTGCGGTCGAAACCACAATTATTAACCAGTTTGTAGCTTACTCACTTGCATTGGACGAAAGCACAGATAGAAATGACAAAGTTCACCTGGCCATTTTCATCCAAGGAGTTAATGAACATTTTACTGTGTCTGAATGTCTTCTAGATGTAATTACAAAACACAACTGAAGAAGATCTTTTCCAGGCACTGAAAGGCACCATAGAACAGAAGAGGCTGAATTTGCAATGGCTTGTGTCAATATCAACGACGGGCTCCAGCTTCATATATGTCAAAGTAATATACAAACGTATGATATTTCCTATTCTTTTGATGTTATTATTTATAAACATAAGCAGACCGTTGCCGCGATCCCCCACTGATCGCTCCCATCTGTTTAGGTATGAGTCCCTTCCCCTACTCTAGCCTTACAGCACACTGTGTTCGGCGGGCAGCATCGAGAGCACGAATGACGATACGCTTTTTGGAGACCTCTGCAATACGCTATCAAAGAATTACAAATGAACAGATAATAAAATCTTTAGAAACATAACTTTAGAAAGTAAGAGAAAAATGAACGAGGGAAATAAATAAATTAAATGACATGTAAAATAAATTTTAAAATATAGGCCTATGTGTGCTAATAATGCAAGAAGGTCTACCTATGTGTATATCGTCGTATTACTAGTAAAGCCGATTAAATCCATTGTTTGTGTAAAATAAGTTAAGTACAGTCCCTGACATGTCTTTCCGTGCTCTGTATTCTACTAAAATGAAATAAGTCCGAAATGTTGCTTGCAGGCACCAAACCAATTACTTTATTTGAAGAATTTATTATGATTTTTCGTGCATGAATAAAGTTTTTAATTCCTGTTTTTACAAAACTTGTATTACTGGTCTTAACTGGTTTTGCTAATAGGACGATAAATAAATTGTACGTTAATAAGTAAGTGATAGCTATATGACCGGATGTCAATGCTGTCATTCAACATTGTAACGCACTCCAGCCAAATAAATAAATAAATAAGTACATAATAAATAAGTAAGTAAATAAATAAGTAAACACATAATAAATAAGTAAGTAAGAAATTAAGTAAATTAATAAATAAATAAGTAAATAAATAAATAAATAAGTAAATAAATAAATAAGTAAATAAATAAATAAAAATTAAATGAATATATACATAAATAAGTAGGCCTAAATAAGTAAGTAAATAAGTAAATAAACAAATAATACGCGTACTGCAGTTTAAAGAGAACTGGAACATGGCAAAATCTAAACCCGTGAAGGAATACTACTTCCAAAGGAAATGGGAATATGATTATTTTCTTGTTGAAGACGAAATAATTGCTTGTTTACTGTGTCCCATCCAATTTATTTCCACTCGTCATTTCAGTATTAAACCACATTTGAACAAAATCCATATTAAGGATTATGGAATGCACAAACTTTCGGGTAAGTTCGTTATTACAAAATGTATATTATTTATTTATTTATATAGCCTACTGTAAAATTAAGGACGTCACTCGTTGTGTTCATTTTGAATTGAAATTAATAGTGACTTTCAAGATTCATTACTTAAACGCTATAAATTTATGTTTCCTTAGGTGTTGATAGGTGGAAAGTTTTGGAAAATCTAAAGCAGGTTAGGTGCAAATAAATCTCAAAGAAACTACCGACAGGAAATCTAGCATAATTGTAAAACTTGAAACGAGATAACGCATTATAAAAACAATGAATTTATTACAATCCTCTTTGAAAATTATATGCCACCACTGATGGACCTTTGACGACAAGAGAAGGTAAATAACTCTACGCGAAAGTCGATCATCCCCAATAGAAGTGGAGTGAGGCTGACGTCATATTTCCCCTTCTTGCGAGTTCTGCAGGCCTCCACTGGGATAATCTGCACTGTATCCCCCCCCCCCCGACTTCATAATGCGAACTAACATTCCTCAATTTAATTAATTATTAGTTGAAAATATTGTAAGAACGACACTAAAATATACTGAAACATGTAATTGTCAAACATCTGTGTCACTGTATTTTATATCCACTTATGTACTTTATTTAATATTTTATTTTCTTGTGTATAGAACTTAGGGGGGTGCAAGTATAAGAGGTAACAGCTACCGGTCTCTTACTGACGGACTCAGGGCAAGTAGAAGGGGAAAGAAATGCCTTCGCATCCTCTCAACTTGTATGAAATGTCGTTTAGACACACACACATCCGCATCATTGTCATGATATGATTAACCAAAAATGGTAGACCAGAATCTTTTTGGTCATATTACAATAGTTTTAATAGTTCTTCCATTATTATTAGCATGTTTGGAGCCAATCGCAAAAGGTTTTGTTTTCCTTCGGTTATTTATTTTTTGGCCGATCGTGTTTTTTAACAACCTTATTATGTTGTTGGTAGACCTTGTAAATTAAACTTACAATCAACAAGTTAGAACTTTCTAACTCGTTGCTTACAACACACGAGCGGTAAATAAATAAATAAATGAATAAATAAATAAATAAATATGTAAGTAAGTAAATACGTAAATAAGTAAATACGTAAATAAGTAAATACGTAAATAAGTAAATAAACAAATCAATAAATAAATCAATAAATCAAATAAATAAATCAATCAATAAATCAATAAATAAATAAATCAATCAATCAATAAACAAACGAATAAATGAATAAGCAAGTAAGTAAGTAAATAAATAAATAAAATCAACTTTTATTTATTTACTTAAAAGTAACGAACTATCAGTGTCTCGCACCACTATGTGCTATGAGGAAATAACTAAATGTCTTATTATACCTCTATTTTCTAAATTAATTAATAGAAGTGGAGATTTGTAAGAAAACAGGAATGAATGAATGAAAAGCACAAAATAAGCATTTATGTACATAGAGAGGCGGCTTTTCAGGTGAACCAAGTGAAGCACAACTTCACCATAGAATTTTAAAAAATTGAAAAATTCACTTTACCTTTACTATACATCAGAGTGCGACTGATTTTATGATATTTATGTTTAATGTACGTTCAAAAATCGCGTCGCGCTGAAGAATTAACGAACATAGCGTCGGTGAATCCAATTCTTGCATTGTAACTTTCTATTTCGCTTGCATGGTTACCGTAGCAACAAGACTCTGATGCGTTTTAACTGCGCCGGTGATGTGAGCTCGATTTTCCTCCTGTTAGTGTTTCATTCAGCTATAGTTACCATGGCAACAAGGCTGCACCCCTCACCCCGCAACAACAGTTAGTATCATAGCTTTGGTCAGACGTGAAATAGTAGAAGCAAAGAGTTTGCAATATTACAAACTCTTTGAGTAGAAGAGACGAATTCACAACGTTCCGCCAATCAACGACAAAGGGACTATTCAGGGTAGCCAACTGTAACCATGAAAATTACAGAAATTTAAAAGCGTAAAATTAATTTCGCCCATAGAACATTTATACTGAATGAATATATATTTGTAATTCTTTTAACTGTTTTGCTAAAGAAGCAAGCACGAGTCTTGAGAAAAGTGGAAATATAATGTAAGAGGAATCGAAAAAACATGGTTACGCTGTTAGCTTTGTAGGTACTTCTGTAGCCTATATATGAGGAGCATTCAAAAAGAAACGAGCCGGAGGCCTAGGAACAGAAACCAGTACCTGTATGTCAGAAGTATTGGCCCTGGCTGTTGAGGCACTTGTCCCACTGCGACACAAGGCGGTGAATGGCTGTCTCGTAAAATTCCCGGGGCTGTGTTGTAAACCACTTCCGCACGTATTGGTTGACATCGTCGTCCGGGGTGAATCGTTTGCCCCTCAGAACCTTTTTTAGAGGACCAAAAATGGCGTAATCGCAGGGAGAGAGGTCTGGACTGTATGGAGGATGACCGAGAACCTCCCACTTGAATTTCTGCAATATTGCCTTGATTGTGTTGGCCGTATGAGGCCTTGCATTGTCGTTTGCCCCTCACAGCCTTTTTTAGGGGACCAAAAATGGCGTAATCGCAGGGAGAGAGTTCTGGACTGTATTGAGGATAACCGAGAACCTCCCACTTGAATTTATGCAATAGGGGCGTGATTGTGTTAGCCGTATGAGCCCTTGCGTTGTCTTTTGCCATTTGAGCCTTTTTTTAGGGGACCAAAAATGGCGTAATCGCAGGGAAAGAGATCTGGACTGTATGGAGGGTGACCGAAAACCTCCCACTTGAATTTCTGAAATAGTGCCTTATTGTGTTGGGCGTATGAGGCCTTGCATTGTCGTTTTTGCCCCTCACAGCCTTTTTTAGGGTACCAAAAATGGCGTAATCGCAGGGAGAGAGGTGTGGATTGTATGGAGGATGACCGAGAAGCTCCCACTTGAATTTCTGCAATAGTGCCGTGATTGTGTTGGCTATATAAAGCCTTGCATTGTCTTTTGCCATTAGAGCCATTTTTAGGGGACCCAAAATGGCGTAATCGCAGGGAGAGAGGTCTGGACTGTATGGAGGGTGACCGAGAACCTCCCACTTGAATTTCTGCATGATAGCCGTGATTGTGTAGGCCGTATTAAGCCTTGCATTGTCGTGGAGCAGAAGGCCCCCTCGGGTGATCATGTCTGGTCGTTTCGATTTGATCGCTTGGCGAAGTGTGGTCAAGGTTTGCGAGTAACGCTGGGCATTCACTGTTGTCTTGTGCTGCAGGAAGTCTATAAGAAGGGGGCCGTCTTGGTCAAAGAAGAACGTCAGCTTAACCTTTCCTACACTTGTGTGGATGGCCTCGGATTTTTTTAGTAGTGGTGACCCTGGATGCTTCCATTGCAGACTTTGTCGTTTCGATTCATTGCAGACTTTGTCGTTTCGATTCTGGTTCGAAGTGATGGCAACAAGACTTCCTGCAGCACGTGACAACAGTGAATGTCCAGCGTTACTCGCAAACCTTGACGACTCTTCGCCAAGCGATCAAATCAAAACGACCAGACAAGATCACCCGCGGGGGCCTTCTGCTCCACGACAATGCAAGGCTTAATAAGGCCAACACAATCACGGCATCATGCAGAAATTCAAGTGGGAGGTTCTCGGTCACCCTCCATACAGTCCAGACCTCTCTCCCTGCGATTAAGCCATTTTTGGTCCCATAAAAAAGGCTGTGAGGGGCAAACACAATGCAAGGCCTCATAAAACCAACACAATCACGGCACTATTGCATAAATTGAAATGGGAGGTTCTCGGCGGTCACCGTACATGCAGTCCAGAACTCTATCCTTGCGATTCCGCCATTTTTGGTCCCCTAAAATAGGCTGTGAGGGGCAAACGACAATGCAAGGCCTAAGACCAACACAATCACGGCACTCTTGCAGAAATTCAAGTGGGAGGTTCTCAGTCATCCTACATGCAGTCCAAACCTCTCTCCCTGCGATTACGCCATTTTTGGTCCCCTAAAAAAGGCTGTGAGGGGCAAACAACAATGGAAGGCCTCATACGGCCAACAACAATCAAGGCACTATTGCCTCATACGGCCAACACAATCACGCCTCTATTGCAGAAATTCAAGTGGGAGGTTCTTGGTCATCCTCCATACAGTCCAGACCTCCCTCCTTGCGATTACGCCATTTTTGGCCCCCTAAAAAAGGATGTGAGGGGCAAAAACGACAATGCAAGGCCTTATACGGCCAACACAATCAAGGCACTATTGCAGAAATACAAGTGGGAGGTTTCCGGTCACCCTCCATACAGTCCAGACCTCATTCCCTGCGATTACGCAATTTTTGGTCCCTTAAAAAAGGCTCTAACGGCAAAAGAGAATGCAAGGCCTCATACGGCCAACACAATCACGCCTCTATTGCAGAAATTCAAGTGGGAGGGTCTGGGTCATCCTCCATACAGTCCAGACCTCCCTCCCTGCGATTACGCCATTTTTGGTCCCCTAAAAAAGGCTGTGAGGGGCAAAAACGACAATGCAAGGCCTCATACGCCCAACACAATCAAGGCACTATTTCAGAAATTCAAGTGGGAGGTTTTCGGTCACCCTCCATACAGTCCAGATCTCTTTCCCTGCGATTACGCCATTTTTGGCCCCCTAAAGAAGGCTCTAATGGCAAAAGGCAACGCAAGGGCTCATACGGCTAACACAATCACGCCCCTATTGCATAAATTCAAGTGGGAGGTTCTCGGTTATCCTCAATACAGTTCAGAACTCTCTCCCTGCGATTACGCCATTTTTGGCTCGCTAAAAAAGGCTGTGAGGAGCAAACGACAATGCAAGGCCTCATATTGCCAACACAATCAAGGCACTATTGCAGAAATTCAAGTGGGAGGTTCTCGGTCACACTCCAGACAGTCCAAACCTCTCTCCCTGCGATTACGCCATTTTTGGTCCCCTAAAAAAGGCTCTAATAGCAAAAGGCAATGCAAGGCCTCATACGGCCAATACAATCACGGCACTATTGCAGAAATTCAAGTGGGAGGTTCTCGGTCATCCTCCATACAGTCCAGACCTCTCTCCCTGCGATTACGCCATTTTTGGTCCTCTAAAAAAGGCTCTGAACGGCAAACGATTCACCTCGGACGACGACGTCAAGCAATACGTGCGGAACTGGTTTACAACGCAGCCCCGGGAATTTTACGAGACAGCCATTCACCGCCTTGTGTCGCAGTGGGACAGGTGCCTCAACAGCCAGGGCCAATACTTCTGACATAATGCACCTTATATAAAGTTAAATTTTTGCTCGGTTTCGTGAGCGAGTGTGCATAAAGATCGCGTTGTGTGCATTAATTATTTTCTCTGCTGTTCTTATTACATTAATTATTAGGATTATTTTAAATAATTACGAGTAATATTTGTTCATAAAATCAGTGAGCTTTAGGGATTTGGGCTGTTTATTAACAAATTTGTCCACGGAAAGAGGTTTTTCTTTCATGAATCGCATTAAAAACTATTTGCGTAGTTGCATGTCGCAGCAAAGACTCTCGTCAATTGCAAATATTTCCATGCAGCAACAAATTATGAACAAAATTATGAAAAAATCAGCCTTTCCACAACGATATTATGATTATTATTATTATTATTATTATTATTATTATTATTATTATTATTATTATTCTTACTATTACTATTATTATCGTCATCATCAATGTCACGTATTTTAAATAGTCTTCTTCTTCTTCTTCTTCTTCTTCTTCTTCTTCTTCTTCTTCCGCCCCGTTTTGCCGTTAGGCGTTGGGTTCGCCTCGCTCCGTCCAGACTCTCCAGGATTCCCGGTCCCTGCTCATTTTCTTCATTTCTGCCAACGTTTTGCCTCTCTTTCTTCCTATTCTTACCACTGTATCTTCCCAGTTTATCCTTGGTCGTCCCCTACCTTTTCTTCCCTCCACTCTCATTTCCATTACTTGCTTAACCTTCCTTTCTTCCGTCATCCTGTTTGCATGTCCAAACCATTTTAGTTGTTTTTCTTCTATTTTATTTATTAATGGTTTGTCTTGTTTTGCCTCTTCTCTTATTTGTTCGTTCCTAATCCTATCTTTCTTGGTCTTTCCCATCATTCTTCTTAAATATTTCATTTCAACTGCTGTTATTCTAGTTCGATGTGTATCCTATAAAGGTAAGCTTTCTGTTCCATATTGTAATATTGGAGCTATTTTATTGATTGAAATACTTGCAGTTTTGTCTTGTTGTTAATCTCCTTCTTTCCCATAATTGTATTATTTATTCCGTAATATGCGTTTACTGCTTTCTTAGTTCGGTTTAGTATTTCTTGATCTATTTTTCCATCGCTACTTATTATTGTTCCCAGGTGTTGGTAGTTCTGTACTTTCTGCAATTCTTAATTGTTACATCTGATGTTCAGTTGGTCATTCTGCCTATCTTCTTTCGATATCTTCATCACTTTACTCTTATCCATATTTATCTTCATCCCCTTTCTCTCCAATTCTTCACACCATTCTCCTAGTGCGTGCTGTAATCTATCCCTGGTGTCGGCTATGAGAAGTATGTCATCCGCTTATACTAGTGCTTGTATGTATACCGGTCTCAAATTCCAGTTTCCTATTTTTGTTCTGTGGGTTCTTCTTTTACAGATCTTATGTATTTCGTCCATGAATATCAAGAAGAGTAGTGCACTTAGACTATCTCCCTGCTTTACTCCTTTCTTCATTGCAAATTCTCCTGAAAGTTCCCCGTCTATTCTTACTATTCCGATTGGGTTTTCATAGACGCTTTTAATGGCATTAGCCAATGTTATTGGTATCTTTTTCGTCTCTAGTGCTTGCCATATGTTTTTCCTATTTACTGTATCAAATGCTGCTTTCAAGTCTATGAAAGCTAGGAACGTGTCTTTATTTTTCTCAATTCTATTTCCTATTATTGTTCGTAATGTGTATATATGGTCCTGAGTCTGTCTATTTTCTTTGAATGCTGCCTGTTCTTCTTCTACTTCCTGTTCCACCGTTCTTCTTAATCTTCTTTCCAGCACTCTGGTATACGACTGATGGCATACTTATAGCTCTGTAGTCTTCACACTCATTGCTGTTGTACTTCTTGTGAATAGGTATTACTATACTCTTTCTCCATTCTGTTGGTATCTTATTCTCATTCCAAACCTTTTGGCATAACAACGTTATAATTTTGTTCATTGTATTTCCTCCGTACTTAATTAGTTCTCGTGTTATATCATCTATTCCGGCTGCTTTCCCGTTTTTTAATCCATCTATTGCAATTTCTATTTCTATTTGGTCTATATTGCCTTCTACCCGTTGATCCTCTATTTCGGGATATGGTCCATGCAATATCTGTTGAGTTTCTTGCTCTTCTTCTTCTTCTTCTTCTTCTTCTTCTTCTTCTTCTTCTTCTTCTTCTCTGAATTTATTTTATAATGTTTCCTCCAAATCTCTAATACTTCTTTCTTATCTGTACATATTTTGTTTCCTTCCCTTATTGACCTTATTCTTTTGACGCATTTTCCTCTTAGTGCCTTAACTTTTTTCCAGAATCGTCTGTTATTCATTTCTTTAGCATCTCTAGTATTTTAAATATACCGGTATTTAATATATAGGCCTAGAACTTAAGCCTATACATGATTTTTGTTATAAAATTAGAAGTCGACCTAACACTGCTTCACACATCTTTTACGTCACGAACCGCCACTGAATTGTACAATCACTATCAATCGGCACTCCATTGAGTCAGTGATAACTGTTTCTTCTCACACCGCATTGTGTGGTATCTGTCGCATTTTTTTTTTTTTCGCACCGTGAACACTCACATTCGTTTCCTGGTGATATTTCCTAATCTTTCACACTTTTAAGTGGACTCCGTGCGTCGCGAATCTGGTCACTGTGTGTCGCAGGTCGTATAGGGGCTTTGCCCAGTCCTTGTATCAGTGGCGGCTCGTACATATATTTTTTTGGTGGGGCACCTCAATAATTTATTTTGAATTCCGTTCTTCATGCAATATAAATAGGTCTATGTTCATATTCATGCAAAATTATTGTTGATTGCATAATTAGGCCTAATTTGTGTGTATATGTTTAATTAGGCTTATATACTTAATTACAAGTTTATACACGCATAAACTGTGTCACGATCAACAAATTATTTATGTTAAATAAATCTGGACTAGCTACGATGCTATTTTAAACAATAAGTATGCCTACAGCGTCACTTTAAATGTGTTTCTCCTTTCGTTGTGTTCCTTCTTCCTTGAACCTATAATTCATGAGTAGAACCCGGATATATATATGCATTGAAAATACCTCAAATATGCATGCAAATATGCACTAAAAATGTTGAAAATATGCACTAAAAACAAATCAATATGCACTAACCAAATCTTGCAACTGTACTGTGGTTGGTTTTTTCCAACACTTTGCATGAAAGTAAATGAGGTTTGCTGGCTTCTTTTGGACATAATTTACCCACTATGAACTTCGCTATGTACCTGCCACACGAATCTGTTGATTCATCAGCCAAAATCCTTACGCAGTTCCCTCCTATGTCAGACCGTATTAAATCCAGGATAGAAGCATGTAGCGAAAGTAAATAATTTTTCCTAAGAGTGGATTCATCCGGTGTCCTCTGATTAAGACAATATTTTTGAAAAATGATCGTAAATGTGGATTATTTAATTTATGCAGCGGAATGTTCTGCATACAAAAGCTTTACAAGAGTCAGCGGAAAATGTATTAACTTCAGATCGTGATTTCGCCTGAGTTAAAAGTACCTGTTGCGTGTTCATACCCTTTTGTTTTGACCAGAGATGTGCAGTTGTTTTCGAATGCTGTTCTAGTTTAAAAATTTTCTCGCATTTCACAGTCTTTTCACATACTTGACAATACACTACATCGCCGTCAGTTGAATAGTCACTATTGCCTGAAATCCACTGTTACATTAAAAAGGATTTACTGGACTTATCTTTAGGCATTTTTAGTTTAATCTGACAGAACACCGCATAAACTATAGTAGATGAAATATGTTCACAGGTCACATTATTTACATTAAATTATACTAACAGTTATTTGTACAAGAAATTCATTCGTCTGGTTTTCAGTCACGCAAATCGATCATTAGTTTTCTTGTTGAAATGTGGCAAAGGTTCCTTTTTCTACTGTCAACATTGAATACTGTAGCATTATTTAGATGGTCTCTCAACAATGTATTTTTATCTAGTTCCGAAATGAAATTCACTAAGCCGAGAAAAATACCGCGATTTTGTGATTCTTGTATTTCGTCATGTCCACGCAGTGCGAGTTCAAATATATCACAAAATTTAATGCACTCAATCATTTTCGAAAGAATATTCCTGTTTTTATCTAGGTCTACTTCTTGATTGTGACGTCTTACAGATTACAAATACACAGGGTCAAGTTGAGATTTACATATGTTGATGTATTTATATACGATTTTGAAGATTCGTGCTTAGAAAACCTTTCACATAAATGTTCCTTGTTGGTTAGGCTACACTGCGGAACAAATTTTAACTTATTTTGCGCTGGGCGTGTGACACATGTTTTCTATATAATTTGAGCCTCCTGAATACGAATATAACAATAAAAAACAGTTATTGGTTACTGTTTTTGAGAAATGTTTGAATTTATATCTATTCAAAAGACTGTTTTATATGATGACAATAAGGTTAAATATTCACTGTTCAGAAGATTACGTTTGAGAGTAAGGATGGATTCCATTGAGTCTATAACACTAAATTATAAAAAAAAAAAAATAGTGAACTATTGTAAGTAGAATTTGTATTGTGTGTGACTTGTTTTAAATACCATTTCGACGATAATTTTATGGCGTGCTGCAGTACGTTAATACGTAGGGAGCGCCGTCACCGGTAGACGTAGAGTTCCATGTTGGCGGCCATTCAAGTTGTATTCAGCCTCACCGCCTGCGAAGGTAGACTGCCAGCAGTACTTGTACAGACCTCAATGAGCGGTGGTTCCGGGCTCGTTTCCTGGAAATACAGTCGAAGTTGAAAGAAACATTAAAAACTATTATAATTAGCTAGGATTTTGAAGACAAGTTACCATTGTTTTCTTACTTTCTACGAGAGAGCGTTTCAGCAGGGTCACTTTACAAATTAAACTTAGGGAGCCCACATGGGAATCGTACCCGGAACCTCGTGTTCAGAAATTACTGCGATACAGTAAAACGAAACCGTTTATTTAATAGTTTGTACTACATTGTCAAAATACAAGACATTAGATTATTTTTTAATTTGGCACTTTTGTTTGTTTTTCAGCATTTAATATTTGATTCATGCAAAATTCCTTAAGTTCATTGAACGATTGGAAAATTATTTCACTCAAATTTTGTTGTCCTAAAAATTAGCACTTTCATTCCTGGATGCAGCAGGTATAACAATGGACACCTGCTTTCTTTCTGAATCCTTTCTAGTTCGCACTATATCGGGCCGATTTTTGTAATTTTGGAATTAGTCTCATTGAATTTTACTTCGAATTATGAAAAATATATGGAATTACAGACAACGTTTTAATATTGCGTTGGATAGGAATGTCAAGAGACCGCGCGAAATGCTAAAATTATTCACGACTTCGAATGAGACAAGTACGACTGTACCTGTAAAACTTTTCACAAACTAATTCCTTTGTTTACATCTGTTGAATTTCAGTTCATACCGTTGTGGAATAATTGTAAGTGAGAAGTGGTTTATTCACTTTTAATTATTTTCCCAGTGTGAAAGGTTGTTTCTATTGACAGATAATATCATCTTTTTAATCATTGAATGCTACTTGTTTAATGTAACAAAGCTATTAAATAAGAACACATTATTATCCACATTGTTACGTAGGCTATTCAAGAAGTGCTGGGATTATTACACCGATGTTCCTGTTGTATTGGTTTGTATTTATATCTAGTAAAGAACACATAGGCGTGCTCAGATCCCTCTTCGTCTGATTCTTTAGTTGGGATTTTGCCTAACTTTTCCCCAACTATAAGACGAATGACTGGTAATTGCATGGCGAGCCATGGAACTTACCTCACTAAGTATCGTATCACTATCAGCTATTCCACATACACTAAATAACTTCGCAGTTGATAACCGTTTAAAAAGGGAACATGTATTGTCTTTTTAAGAGACGATTCCCTCTTTTCTGTCAGTTAAGGGGTTAGGTACAGCTTACAGCAATAAAATTTTGGAAATATTCAAAAAATTTTTTTCTCCATTACTCTATCTTGTAAATAATGAAAATTAGTAGGTGTAAAACATTGTCCTTCCGCTATATGAAAAAAATATATTTTTGTTATTTCAAAAAATTATTTAACATTTTTTTTTTCAAACTTTAGTTCACTGTGCAGTGATGAAGCGTTTCCCACATAACTCATAAACTATCCAACATTCGGTGTGTGTAATTATGCATGTCATATCGACAATATGACGCAAGATCACTTCTCTACATTTGATAGATTGATCAAAAATACATTAATTTTAAAAATGGTCAATTATCAATAATTTCTTCTAACACAGATTAAAAAAAAATAGTTATTAAGGAATGTAGTTGAAAGAGCATGTAAACGTGAGTTTCAGCAATAAAATAAATGAGAGAGAACATGAAAAAATTAACATGTTTATGAGTTATTTTATCTGACTGTAAAATGAGTAAAGTTTAAATAGAGTGGAAGGATTTCGGTGGTTGTCCTTTGAGAGACGAGTCCTGAGCATAGTGTACCTGGAAATGTCTACACCATATCATTCCTTTGGGCTAACATTTCTAAAAAATAATTACTTTTTAGACAGTCATTTCACAATGACAACTTTTCGATCCTCATTTTAGTATCGAAACTCGCTGATTTCCTCATCCATAAATTAGCGTGCTTAAAAGTAAATTTCCGTGCCTGAGAGTACTTTTAAAACGCTAATTATAAATACTGAAAACATACATTCCAACTATTTATTTCTTATAAAATATTCACAACACAATTATTTAAATTGGAAATTCCAACGTTTGCAGATTTGATACCTACACTATTCTGTTTCGAATCACTCATTTTCGTAATTATATTTTATCATTTTCGTTGTAGTAATTGTATATTACAAATTACGTGACAAGCAGAAAACAACTTCCTAATAACCAGCAAAACAATCACGATGGTCTACTACGAGTACAAACCCGAACGCCGTCAAATTTCTCTCTTTCCATGCGTCTTTATCATCAGAAGTTCGCTATTGCGAGAGAACCAATCAATAATTTTATTCTCTTTCAAATATAAATACATCAGGGATTCTCGAGCGACTCTCTGTAAAATCTTGTATGAAACACATGCGAAACTAGCATTTTAAGGACTTGCCGTGTTGTCCACCTCCCCTTCGTGTAGGTAGAAGGTCTTCATTTCTCGTACTTAAACGCTCTCATTTCGCAACTTGTTGCATAAATAGCTATTATACGACTCCATTTACAAATATACATTTTGTAAACATATCTAAATTACACTTTTCATTGGCAATAAATAATTTTGCATAATGTTGTTACATTTACGGTATAAGAGTAACTATTTTAACACTTTCGTTAATAGTAAATCAGTTTAAGTAATGGCTATTTTGCAACGCTGTTACAACATGCGTACTCACCTTAGAGCTGAGCACCGCGGGGACAGGGTGTAAGGGCAGTCTCCTCGTGACTTCCATAAGTGCAGCAGGGAAGAGTGTTTCCGTCTGTTGGCAAGTGCTACTGAATTTACTGCGATGTAGCAATTTTTTTCTGGAAATAAAATCGATTTCTTATTAAATAAAAAGAACAAATGGCGAAGGAATATTCTGTTCCTTCTACCTTAAGGATTTAGTGTGTGAAGTTACAGTTATTGAACACTCTACACATTTTCTTACCACCTTTTACAGTTGAGATGCAGCTCTTTGCTTGTTTCATTTTCTATGAACTGAAACAACCCAGAACTCACCACGAGGAGGTGGCTGCATGTCGAGTTCCGCCCTGCCCATCCCAACCTCCCTACCATTTATGGGCAGTGCGTTATTCTTTGTCAATTTCAAATAATGTTCATTCTCTTCCACTTGAATCAATATTTAGGTTTCCAATTCATATTTTTTCTCAACTTATAAAAGTTAGATTATTAAGATTCTCCAGTACAATATAATAAATCAATGCATGTCAGTGCAACGAAATATATGAAGAAATGCTTGATGTCATTCTTTTTGTCTGTCGTAGACTGTACATATTTTTTCTTTTGTAAGACGCTGCATATAGGTGTAGATGTATATACGATAGCAAAAATGTAAGACAACTTTCGGTACGAAGGATGAATCGCCCATAGATACGTTACACTAAATAAATATATTTGTATTTTTTTTAACTATTTTGCCAAAGAAGCAAGCACGAGTCTTGAGAAAAGTGGAAATATAATGTAAGAGGAATTGAAAAAAAACATGGTTATGGTGTTAGCGTTGTGAGTACTACTGTAGCCTGTATGCAAAGTTAAATTTTCCGCGGTTTCGTGAGAGAGTGCGCATAAAGATCGCGTTGTGTGCATGAATTATTTTATCTACTGTTCTTAGTTATTGCATTAATTATTACGACTATTCTAAATAATTAAGAGTAATATTTGTTCATAAAATCAGTGTGCTTTAGGGATTTGGGCTCTTTATAAACAAATTTGCCCGCGTAAAGAAGTGTTTCTTACATGATTCACATTAAAAACTATTTGCGTAGTTGCATGTCACAACAAAGACTCTCGTCAATCGCAAATATTTCCATGCAGAAACAAAATGTGCAAAAAATTATAAAAAAATCAGCCTTTCCACAACGATGTTACTGATATATTCGATGCCATGAACAGAAGGATTCAACTTGTCTTCAAAATATTGGTATAATTACTTATTACCGTTAATTTATATTATTATTATTATTATTATTATTATTATTATTATTATCACCATCAATGTCACGTAGTTTAAATATACCGGTATTTAATATACATAAGGCTATACATGTTTTTTGTTATAAAATTGGAAGTCGACCTAACATTGCGTAACGATCCTTCTACGTCACGAGCCGCCACTTTGCGCTTCGGAAAATCTAAATAGATGATGCAAAGGCCTGAATATCTTTATTTGCTCTGATAGCCAGGCTACACAGGGTGTGCTAAGTGCGCATCTGAATGAGAAGAAGGTGATAATGCCGGTGAAATGAGTCCGGAGTCCAGCATTGAAAGTTACACAGCATTTGCTCATATTCGCTTGAGGGAAAACCCCGGAAAAACCTCAATCGGGTAACTTGCGCCGACCGGCAATCGAACCCGGGCCACCTGATTTCACGACCTGACGCACTAACCGTTACTCCACCGGTGTGGACGCTTTCCTTCATATGCTGGCAATTATTACGTTTATATAATATATAATTTTACAGAATTGTTCCGTCTGCCCTAAAAGTGTACATTTTTACTACCGTAATCATTTCTCCCACATTTCAAACATGATATTTTCGTTTCCTTTTAAAGTATGCTTCATGTTATGTGGCATTTCCTATTACATTCTGTTGTCACTTTTCACCATTGTTCTTGTTACTGATTCAGATCATCGTACAATCCAATATCGTCTTCATCATAATAACATCAGGAGTTATTTTCACAGTCTGGTATATTGAGGCGATGGAGATCTCTTTCATGCAGTTCTCGCTATTTGGCAATATGAATAGCCTATGGCGACTGCTGGTCTTCTTGTTTTACGACTATCTTCCATCCAGAAGTCACTTGTCCTCTATTTTAGGTCACTTTTCGTTACACATGATTGCAGTTTAGTCCCACTTCGGTTTTGTGGCACGTTTGATAAAGTCTTGTGAGTTTTCTATTACAGCACAAGAATCGTAATTTTTGATTGCATACATAAAAATTCGAACAATTTTCCAGTTTTAGATGTTGTAACTTTCTTAAATAACTGAAATGATGCAAATTCTCAAAAACGAGTATTCTGAAGTCTGTTTTTGTATCTAAAATTCCTACTTTGTTGTAGCATAACAGTTGTTGAATATGCAGACAATAGTAAAATTTCTTATTTTAGAAATTACGATTCAATCCTTCATTCTGGTGTTGCAATATCAAAGTAATAAGTTTCTTTGGCTACGGTGTAAGTAAAGAAATTATCGACTGTTTAATATTTCACCGTTGTATATATTGTGAAGTCTATGTCTCTGTTAAGTACAATTTCAATTCTGTTTCCTATTTTAATTCCCGTTATTATGTTCATATATTTCTTCAGTACGTGTTCACAAATAATGTAGTGTCAAAGCAGGCAATCTTGGTAATAAATTATATATGCATCATTCCAATGAACACGATGGGAACATTAAAATTATTTGAAATAAATTCACCATTTTGTGGTTGTTTACAAATGAACTGATCTGAATGCAAATTACCGGTATTGGAACACAGTTCTCATGTTCGACATTTGATAACACATAATTTGATATCAAGCAAACAGTCTTGAAAAATAATTGCATAGCTATTAGTAGTGAAAACGATAGAGACAGCAAAAATTTGTGAAGTGAGTGCACATATATTCAATAGTTGATCACACATTCAAGGAATTGAAAAAAAAATTGAAAACAATTCACAAATTCAATACTTGCAGACTAATAATCTGATATGAAGGAAATAGCATTGAAAACAAAATACATATCCATTACTAGTTGAACTGATATAAAAGGAAACAAATTTTGAAATAAATTCGCATATTCAGTACATCTTGAAAAATTTTTCAAAACAGTTCATATATTGATTATTTGCTAGCAATTACTCTGTCTGGAATGAAGCAAACATTTTTGAAAACAAATTATTAGTTAAACTATTACAAATGCCAAACAAATTTTGAAATAAGTTCATATTATCACTACTTGTTAAGAATTAACTGATCTGAAATAAGATAATATCTCCTAACAAATAGTCTGAAGGAAACATTCTTGAAAACAAATTATTAGTTAAATAATCTTATATTATACTCCTAAATGCCAAACAAATTTTGAAATAAATTCACATTATCATGACTTGTTGAAAATTAAATGATTTGATAAAAGTATTTTTCAAAAGAAATCATAGATTCAATAGTGGCTAACAATAATCTGATATGAAGCAACATTCTTGAAATGAAATTTCATAACCATTATAATAAGCAGATATACAGATCAAACACTTTTTGTAATAAATTGACATCTTATCTTATCTTATACTATATTATCTTATCTTATCTTATCTTATCTTGACTTATCTTATTCTTATACTATCTTATCTTATCTTATACTATCTTATCTTATCTTATCTTATACTATCTTATCTTATTCTATCTTATGTTATCTTATCTTATCTTATACTATCTTATCTTATACTATCTTATCTTATCTTAACTTATCTTATCTTATACTATCTTATCTTATACTATCTTATCTTATACTATCTTATCTTATACTATTTTATCTTATACTATCTTATCTTATCTTATTTTATCTTATGCTATCTTATCTTATACTATCTTATCCTATACTATCTTATCCTATGCTATCTTATCTTAACTTATCTTATTCTATCTTATCTTATACTATCTTATCTTATATATCTTATCTTATCTTATACTATCTTATCTTATCTTATTTTACCTTATCGTATCTTATCTTATACTATCTTATCTTATCTTATACTATCTTATCTTATCTTATGCAATCTTATCATATCTTATACTATCTTATCATCTTATCTTATCTTATCATCTTATCTTATCTTACCTTATCTTATCTTACCTTATCTTATACTATCTTATACTATCTTATCTTATACTATCTTAAGCTAAGATATCTTATCTTATACTATCTTATCTTATGCTATCTTATCTTATCTTATACTATCTTATCATATCTTATCTTAACTTATACTACCTTATCTTATACTATCTTATCCTGTCTTATATTATCTTATTATTATCTTATCTTATACTATCTTATCTTATACTATCTTATCTTATCTTATACTATCTCATCTTATCTTATACTATCTTATCTTATCTTATATTATACTATCTTATCTTATCTTATACTATCTTATCTTGTATATCTTATACTATCTTGTCTTATCTTATACTATCTTATCTGATCTTATCTTATACTATCTTATGTTATACTATCTTATCCTATTCTATCTTATCTTATACTATCTTATCTTATCTTATCTTATACTATCTATTCTTATACTATCTTATCTTACCTTATGCTATCTTATCTTATCTTATACTATCTTATCTTATCTTATACTATCTTATCTTATACTATTTTACCTATACTATCTTATCTTATCTTATACTATCTTATCTTATCTTATACTATCTTATCTTATCTTATAATATCTTATCTTATCTTATAATATCTTATCTTATACTATCTTATATTTTCTTATCTTAAACTATCTTATCTTATCTTATACTATCTTATCTTATGTTATACTATATTATCTTATCTTATACTATCTTATCTTATCGTATACTATGTTATCTTATCTTATCTTATACTATCTTATCTTATCTTATACTATCTTATTCATCTTATACTATCTTATCTTATCTTATACTATCTTATATTAACTTATACTATCTTATCTTATCTTATACTATCTTAAGATAAGATATCTTATCTTAATTTATACTATACTATCTTATCTTATACTATCTTATCTTATCTTATACTATCTTATCTTATCTTATACTATCTTATCTTATCTTATACTATCTTATCTTATCTTATCTTATACTATCTTAAGATAAGATATCTTATCTTATATGTTATCTTATCTTATCACATCTTATACTATCTTATCTTATACTATCTTATCTTATCTTATACTCTCTTATCTTATTCTTATACTCTCTTATCTTATCTTATCTTATACTATCTTGAGATAAGATATCTTATCTTATCATATCTTATTTTATCTTATCATCTTTTCTTATCTTATCTTACCTTATCTTATCTTATCTTACCTTATCTTATACTATCTTAATTTATCTTAGACTATCTTAAGATAAGATATCTTATCTCATCTTATACTATCTTATCTTATACTATTTTCTCTTATCTTATACTATCTTATCTTATCTTATACTATCTTATCCTGTCTTATATTATCTTATTATAATCTTATCTTATCTTATACTATCTTATCTTGTGTTATACTATCTTATCTTATCTTATATTATACTATGTTATCTTATCTTATACTATCTTACCTTATATTATGTTATCTTATACTATCTTCTCATATCTTATACTATCTTATACTCTCTTATGTTATAATATCTTATCTTACCTTATTCTATCTTATCTTATACTATCTTATCTTATCTTACACTATTTTATCTTATCTTATACTATCTTAAGATATCTTATCTTATCTTATCATCTTACCTTATCTTATCTTATCATCTTACCTTATCGTCTTATCTTATCTTATCGTCTTATCTTATCTTATCGTCTTATCTTATCTTATTTTATCTTATACTGTGTTATAGTATCTTATACTATCTTATCTTATACTCTCTTAAGATAACATATCTTATCTTATCGTCTTATCTTATCTTATACTATCTTAACTTATCTTATCTTATCTTATACTATATTATCTTATCTTATCTTATCTTATACTATCTTATCTTATCTTCTCTTATACTATCTTATCTTATCTTCTCTTATAATATCTTATCTTATTGTACTTTACTTATCTAATCTTATACTATCTTATCTTATTTTATACTATCTTATCTTATCTTACATTATCTTATACTACCTTATCTTATACTATCTTATCTTATACTATCTTATCTTATCTTATCTCATCTTATACTATCTTATCTTATACTATCTTACCTTATACTACCTTATCTTATAATATCTTACTTTATCTTATCTTATACTATCTTATCTTATACTATCTTATCTTACACTATCTTATTTTAAACTATCTTATCTTATACTATGATAAGATAAGATATCTTATCTTATCATATTATCTTATCTTATTTTATATTATCCTATCTTATCTTATAGTATCTCATCTTATCTAATACTATCTTAAGATAAGATATCACATCTTATCTTATCATCTTATCTTAACTTATCTTATACTATCTCATCTTATACTAGCTTATCTTATTTTATACTATCTTATCTTATACTATCTTATCTTATCTTATACTATCTTATCTTACCTTATATTATCTTATCTCATACTATATTAAGATAAGATATCTTATCTTATACTATCTTACTCTATCTTATCTTATCTTATCCTATACTATATTAAGATAAGATATCTTATCTTATCTTAACTTATACTATCTTATCTTATCTTATACTATCTTATCTTATCTTATACTATCTTATCATATCTTATGTTATCCTATACTATCTTATCTTAACTTATACTATCTTAACTTATCTTATTCTTACCTCATCTTATCTTATACTATCTTATCTTATCTTATACTATCTTATCTTATCTCATCTCATACTATCTCATCTTATCTTACCTTATCTTATACTATCTTATCTTATACTATCTTAACTTATCTTTATCTTATACTATCTTTTCTTAGCTTATACTATCTTATCTTATACTATCTCATCTTATACTATCTTATCTTATCTTATCTTAGCTTATCTTATCATATACTATCTTATCTTATACTATCTTATCCTTTACTATACTATCTCATACTATCTTATCTTATACTATCCTCTACTAACTTTTCTTATACTATCTTATCATATACTATCTTATCTTATATTATCTTATCTTTTCTTATCTTATCTTATCTTATCTTATACTATCTTATCTTATCCTATACTATCTTATCTTATCTTATCGTATCGTATCTTATCATATCATATCTTATACTATCTTATCTTATACTATCTTATTTTATCTTATCTTATCTTATACTATCTTATCTTATCTTATACTATCTTAGATAAGATATCTTATCTTACCTTATCTTTTCTTATCATCTTATCCTATCTTATATTATATTATCTTATACTATCTTAAGATAAGTTATCTTATCTTATCTTATACTATCTCATCTTATACTACCATATCTTATGTCATAGTATCTTAACTTATCTTATACTATCTCATCTTATCCTATACTGTCTTATCTTATGTTATACTATCTTATCTTATCTTATCTTATACTATCTTAAGATAAGATATCTTATTTTATCTTATATTATCTTATCTTATCTTATACTATCTTATCTTATCTTATACTATTTTATTCTCTCTTATCTTTTCTTATCTTATGTTATCTTATACTATCTTATCTTTTCTTATACTATCTTATCTTATACCATCTTATTTTATCTTATACTATCTTATCTTATCTTATACTATCTTATCTTATGTTATACTATCTTATCTTATCTTATACTATCTTTTCTTACCTTATCTTATACTATCTTATCTTATCTTATACTCTCTTATCTCATACTATCTTATCTTATCTTATCATATACTACCTTATCTCATACTATCTTATCCTATCTTATACTATCTTATCTTAACTTATACTATCATATCTTATACTATCTTATCTTACCTTATACTATCTTATCTTATCTTATACTATCTTAATTTATAGTATCTTATCTTATTTATACTATCTATCTTATCTTATCATATCTTATACTATCTTAGTTTTATCTTGTGTTATCTTATCTTATCTTATACTATCTTATGTTATGTTATCTTATCTTATACTATCTTATCTTATCTTATCTTATATTATACTATCTTATCTTATCTTATACTATCTTATCTTATAGTATCTTATCTTATACTATCTTATCTTATCTTATACTATCTTATCTTATCTTATAGTATCTTATCTTATCATATGCTGTCTTATCATATCTTATCTTATATTATCTTAAGATAAGATATCTATCTTATCCTATCTTATCTTATACTATCTTATCTTATACTATCTTACCTTATCTTATACTATCTTATCTTATACTATCTTATCTTATCTAATCTTATACTACCTTACCTTATCTTCTACTATCTTATCTTATCTTACCTTATCTTATTTTCTACTATCTTACCTTATCTTATACTATCTTAAGATAGGATATCTTAGCTTATGTTATCTTATCTCATCATTTTATCTTATCTTATCTTATCTTACCTTATCTTATCTTATCATATTATCTTATCTTTTCTTATACTATCTTCTATTATACTATCTTATCTTATCTTAGCTTATCTTATCTTATACTATCTTATGTTATACTATCTTATCTTATCCTATCTTATCTTATCCTATCTTATCTTATACTATTTATCTTATCCCATCTTATCTTATCCTATCTTATCTTATCTTATCTTATCTTATCTTATACTATCTTATCTTATACTATCTATTCTTATACTATCTTATGTTATCCCATCTTATCTTATCTTATCGTTTCTTATACTGTCTTATCTTATACTATCTTATCTTTTCTTATCTTATCTTATCTTATACTATCTTATCTTATATTACCTTATCTTGTCTTATACTATCTTATCTTATCTTATTTATCTTATCTTATATTAACTTATCTTACCTTATATTATCATATATTATCTTATCTTATCTTATACTATCTTATCTTATACTATCTTAAGATAAGGTATCTTATCTTACCTTATCTTTTCTTATCATCTTATCTTATCTTATATTATATTATCTTATACCGTCTTAAGATAAGATATCTTATCTTATCAACTTATCATCTTATCTTATCTTATCGTATCTTATACTAACTTATCTTATCTTATACTATCTTATCTTATCTTATACTATCTTATATTATACTACCTTATCTTATCTTATCTTACACTATCTTATCTTATACTATCTTATCTTATATTATTTTATCTTATACTATCTTATCTTATACTCTCTTATCTTATCTTATATTATCTTATCCTATACTATCTTATCTTATACTATCTTATCTTATCTTATACTATCTTATCTTATCTTATCTTATACTATGTTATCTGATACTGTCTTATATACTATCTAATCTTATCTTATCTTATACTGTCTTATCTTATACTATCTTATCTTATAGTATCTTATCTCATCTTTTCTTATCTTATACTATCTTATCATATCTTATCTTATCTTTTCTTATACTATCTTAAGATAAGATATCTTATCTTATCTTATCTTATACTATCTTATCTTATACTACCTTATCATATCTCCTACTATCTTATCTTATCTTATACCATCTTATCTCATCTTATACTATCTTAAGTCAAAATATCTTATTTTATCTTACCTTATCTTATCATCTTATCTTATCTTATACTATCTTAAGATATCTTATTTTATCATCTTATCTTATCTTATCTTACCTTATACTATCTTATATTATCTTATCTTATACTATCTTATCTTATCTTATCTTATACTATCTTATCCAATACTATCTTATCTTATTTATCGTTTCGATCTTATCTTATCTTATACTATCTTATCTTATCTTATTCTATCTTATCTTATCTTATCTTATACTATCTTAAGATAAGATATCTTATCTTATCTTATACTATCTTATCTTATCTCATAGTATCTTATCTTACCTTATCTTATCTTATACTATCTTATGTTATCTTATACTATCTTAAGATAAGATATTTTATTTTATCTTATTTTATCGTCTTATCTTATCTTATACTATCTTATTCTATCTTATCTTATCCTATACTATCTTATCTTATTTATCTTATACTATCTTATCTTATATTATACTACCTTACTTTATCTTATACTATCTTCTCTTATCTTATCTTAGACTATCCTGTCTTATCTTATCTTATACTATCTTATCTTATATTATACTATCTTATCTTATCTTATACTATCTTATCTTATCTTATGCTATCATATCTTATCTTATCATATACTATCTTATCTTATACTATCTTATCTTACCTTATACTCTCTTATCTTATCTTATACTATCTTATCTCATACTATCCTATCTTATACTATCTAATCTTACCTTATACTATCTTATCTTTTTCTATCTTATCTTATCTCATCTTATACTATCTTATGTTATCTTATGTTATACTATCTTATCTTATCATATCTTATACTATCTTATCTTATCCTATCTTATCTGATACTATATTATCTTTTCTTATACTATCTTATCTTATCTTATACTATCTTATCTTATCTTATATATCATCTTATCTTATACTATCTTATCTTATCTTATACTATCTTATCATATGTTACCTTATCTTATACCATCTTAGGATAAGATATCTTATCTTATCCTATTTTATCTTATCTTATACTATCTTATCTTATCTTATACTATCTTATCTTATCTTATACTATCTTATCTTATCTTATACTACCTTATCTTATCTTCTACTACCTTATCTTATCTTATACTACCTTATCTTATCTTCTACTATTTTATCTTATATTATACTATCTTATCTTATATTATAATATCATAAGATAAGATATCTTATCTTATCTTATCATCTTATCTTATCTTATACTATCTGATCTTATTCTATCTTATCTTATACTCCCTTATCTTATCTTATACTATCTTATCTTATCTTATACTATCTTAAGATATCTTATCTTATCATCTTATCTTAATATATCATCTTATCTTGTCTTATCGTCTTATCTTATCTTATCTTATACTATCTTATCTTCTCTTATACTATCTTAAAATAAGATATCTTATCTTATCTTATACTATCTTATCTTATCTTATACTATCTTATCTTATACTATCTTATCTTATCTTATACTATCTTATCTTATCTTATACTATCTTATCTTATTTTATACTATCTTATCTTATACTATCTTATCTTATATTATCTTATCTTATACTATCTTATCTTATACTATCTTATCTTATAGTATCTTATCTTATCTTATACTATCTTATCATATCTTATCTTATCTTATTTTATACTATCTTAAAATAAGATCTTATCTTATCTGATCTCATCCTATCTTATCTTATCTTATCTTATACTATCTTATCTTATACACTCTTATCTTATCTTATTCTATCTTATCTTATACTATCTTATCTTATACTATCTTATCTTATCTTATCTTATACTATCTTATCTTATCTTATCTTATACTATCTTATCTTATCTTCTACTATCTTATATTATCTTATACTATCTCATCTTATCTTATACTATCTTAAGATTAGATATCTTATCTTATACTATCTTCTCTTATACTATCTCATCTTATACTATCTTATCTTATCTTATAATCATCTTATCTTATCTTATACTATCTTATCTTATTTTACCTTATATCATACTATCTTAAGATATCTTATCTTATCTTCTTATCTTATCATCTTATCTTATCCTAT
This sequence comes from Periplaneta americana, assembly GCF_040183065.1. Classification (NCBI taxonomy): domain Eukaryota; kingdom Metazoa; phylum Arthropoda; class Insecta; order Blattodea; family Blattidae; genus Periplaneta; species Periplaneta americana. The sequence continues at coordinate 48,278,062 of NC_091122.1, read as the reverse complement.
CTTATCTTATCTTATCTTATATTATCTTATCTTATCTTATCATCTTATCTTATCTTACCTTATCTTATCGTCTCATCTTATCTTATACCATCTTATACTTTCTTATACTATTTTATCTTATCTTATCTTATCTTATACTATCTTAAGATATCTTATCTTATCTTATCATCTTATGTTATCTTATCATCTTTTCTTATTATCTTATCTTATCGTCTTGTCTTATCTTATCTTATACTATCTTATAATATGTTATACTATCTTATCTTATCTTATACTATCTTATCTTATCTTATACTATCTTATACTATCTTATCTTATACTATCTTAACTTATCTCATACTATCTTATCTTATCTTAAACAGACGTGGACAAATTATTAACAAAATGGACGATTTTTATGATAATTCTGTTTACGAAATTTGACTTTTCAATTTAGACCACATTTGACAATTTTGGATATTTCCATCATTACAGTAGACAGAAATATGCAAAAATGTCAACGGTAGTTTAAATTGAAGAATCATATTTTGTAAAAATATAAAACAAAAATCTTCAGTTTTGCTAATAATTTCGAAATATCCAAAATGTCAACTGTAGTACAAATTGAAGAGTCGAATTTTGTAAAAATATACAATAAAAACCTTCAGTTTTGCTAATAATTTGTAAATATGCTCAAATATCAAATGTAGTCCAAATTGAGGAGTTAAATTTTGAAAAATATACAATACAAATCTTCAATTTTGCTAATAACTTGGAAATAAACAAAAATATCAACTGTAGTCTTAATTGAAGAATCATATTTTGTAAAAATATATAATAAAAATCTTAAATTTTGCTAATAATTTGTCCACGTCTGTACTATCTTATCTTATCTTATACTATCTTATTTTATCTTATCTTATACTATCTTATCTTATCTTATACTATCTTATCTTATTCTATCTTATCATATAATATCTTATCTTATACTATCTTATCTTATACTATCTTACCTTATCTTATACTATCTTATCTTATCGTATCTTATACTATCTTAAGATAAGATACCTTATCTTATCTTATCTTATACTATCTTATCTTATCGTATACTATCTTATCTTATCTTGTACTATCTTACCTTATCTTATCTTATACTATCTAATCTTATAATATCTTATCTTATACTATCTTATCTTATCTTATACTATCTTATCTTATCTTACCTTATCTTATATTTTCTTATCTTATACTATCTTATCTTATCTCATATTATCTTATCTTATACTATCTTATCTTATCTTATCTTATACTATCTTATACCATCTTATTCTATCTCATCTTATCTTATTCTATCTCTTCTTATCTTATACTATCTTATCTTATACCATCTTATCTTATCTTATGCTATCTTATCTTATCTTATACCATCTTATCTTATCTTATCTTATACCATCTTATCTTATCTTATCTTATACCATCTTATCTTATCTTATCTTATACCATCTTATCTTATACTATCTTATCTTATCTTATACTATCTTATCTTATCTTATACTATCTTCTCTTATTTTATCTTATACTATCTTATCTTATCTATTCTTTTACTATCTTATCTTATCTTATCTTATACTATCTTATCTTATCTTATCTTATACTATGTTATCATATACTATCTTATTAAATCTTATCACATCTCATCTTATACTATCTTAACTTATCTTATACTATCTTATCTTTTCTTATACTATCTTAACTTATCTTATACTATCTTATCCTATCGTATCTTATCTTATACTATCTCATCTTATCTTATACTATCTCATCTTATCTTATACTATCTTATCTTATCTTATACTATCTTATCTTATCTTATAATATCTTATCATATACTCTCTTTTCTAATCTTATCTTATCTTATACTATCTTATCTTATCTTATACTATCTTATGTTATCTTGTACTATCTTATCTTATACTATCTTATCTTACCTTATATTATCTTAGAATATCTTATCTTATCTTATACTATCTACCTTATACTATCTTATCTTATACTATCTTATCTTATCTTACCTTATACTATCTTATCTTATCTTCCCTTATCTTATCTTATACTATCTTATCTTATATTATCTTACCTTATACTATCTTTTCTTATCTTATACTGTCTTAGCTTATCTTATGTTATCTTATCTTAACTCATACTATCTTCTCATATCTAAATTTATCTTATCTTATACTGTCTTAAGGTAAGATATCTTATCTTATCTTATACTATCTTATCTTATCTTATACTATCTTAACTTGTCTTATACTATCTTATCTTATACTATCTTATCTTATCTTATCTTATCTTATACTCTCTTATCTTATCTTATACTATCTTATCTTATACTGTCTTATCTTATCTTATACAAACTTATCTTATACTATCTTATCTTATCTTATACTATCTCATCTTGTCTTACCCTATTTTATCTTATACTATCTTATCTTAACTTATACTATCTTATCTTATCATATACTATCTTATCTTATCTTATACAATCTTGTCTTATCTTAGACTATCTTATTTTATCTTATACTATCTTATCTTCTCGTATCTTTTACTATCTTATCTTATCTTATACTACCTTATCTTATACTATCTTATCTTATCTTATACTATCATATCTTATCTTATACTATCTTATCTTATCTAATCTTATACTATCTTATCTTATCTTATAATATCTTATCTTACCTTATTTTATCTTATACTAATCTTATCTTATCTTATACCATCTTATGTTTTCCTAACCTATCTTATCTTATCTTATACTATCTTATCTTACCTTATACTATCTTATCTTATACTATCTTATCTTATCTTATACTATCTTATCTTATACTATCTTATTTTCTCTTGTCTTATACTATCTTATATTATCTTATCTTATACTATCTTAACTTATCTTATACTATCTTATCTCATCTTATACTATCTTATCTTATCTTATACTATCTTATTTTCTCTTATCTTATTCTATCTTATCTTATCTTATACTATCTTATCTTATTCTATCTTATTTGATACTATCTTATCTTATACTATCTTATCTTATCTTATACTCTCTTACCTTATCTTATACTATCTTATCTTATTTTATCGTATCTTATACTATCTTAAGATAAGATATCTTATCTTATCTTATACTATCTTATCTTATCGTATACTATCTTATCTTATCTTGTACTATCTTACCTTATCTTATCTTATCTTATACTATCTAATCTTATAATATCTTATCTTATCTTATCTTATACTATCTTATCTTATCTTATACTATCTTATATTATCTTACCTTATCTTATATTATCTTTTCTTATACTATCTTATCTTATCTCATACTATCTTATCTTATCTTATACTATCTTCTCTTATCCTATCTTATACTATCTTCTCTTATACTATCTTATTCTATCTCATCTTATCTTATACTATCTTATTTTATCTCATCTTATCTTATACTATCTTATCTTATCTTATGTTATACCATCTTATCTTATCTTATGCTATCTTATCTTATCTTATACTATCTTACCTTATCTTATCTTATACCATCTTATCTTATACTATGTTATTTTATCTTATACTATCTTATCTTATACTATCTTATCTTATCTTATCTTATACTATCTTATCTTATTTTATCTTATACTATCTTATCTTATCGTATCTTTTACTATCTTATCTTATCTTATCTTATACTATATTATCTTACACTATCTTATCTTATACTATCTTATCTTATCTTATACTATCTTGTCTTAACTTATCTTATATTATACTATCTTATCTTATACTATCTTATTTTATACTATCTTATCTTATCTTATCTTATCTTATACTATCTTATCTTATCTTATGTTATCTTATCTTATCTTGTACTATCTTATCTTATACTATCTTATCTTATCGTATCTTTTAGTATCTTATCTTATACTATCTTATCATATGTTATCTTATCATATCTTATACTATCTTAAGATAAGATATCTAATCTTATCTTATCCTATGTTATCTTATGTTATACTATCTTATCTTATACAACCTTATCTTATACTATCTTATCTTATACAATCTTATCTTATCTTATCTTATCTTATACTATACTATCTTATCTTATACTACCTTATCTTATCTTATACCATCTTATCTTATCTTATAGTATCTTATTTTATCTTATCTTATCTTTTACTATATTATCTTATCTTATACTATCTTATCTTATCCTATCCTAACTTATCTTATCTTACCTTATATTATACTATCTTATCTTATCTAATACTATCTTAAGATAAGATATCTTATCTTATCTTATCATCTTATATTATCTTATACTATCTCATCTTATACTATCTTATCTTATACTATCTTCTCTTATACTATCTTATCTTATCTTATCTTATATTATCTTATCTTATACTATCTTAAGGTAAGATATCTGATCTTATCTTATCATCTCATCTTATCTTATCTTATACTATCTCATACTATCTTATCTTAACTTATCTTATCTTATCTTATACTATCTTAAGATAAGATATCTTATCTTATCTTATCCTATACTATCTTGTCTTATCTTATACTATCTTATCTTATCTTATCTTATCTCATACTATCTTATCTTATACTATCTTATCTTGTCTTATTCTTATCTTATCTTATACTATCTTATCTTATCTTATCTTATCTTATCTTATCTTATACTATCTTATCTTATCTTATGCTATCTTATCTTATCTTATCTTATACTATCTTATCTTATCTTAGACTATCTTATCTTGTACTATCTTTTCTTATCTTATCTTATCTTATACTATCTTATCTTATCTTATCTTATACTATCTTATCTTATACTATCTTATCTTAGCTTATCTTATCATATACTATCTTATCATATACTATCTTATCTTATCTTATACTATCTAATCTCATACTATCTTATCCTATCTTTTACTATCTTATCTTATACTAACTTATCTTATCTTATCTTATACTATCTTATCTTATACTATCTTATCTTATACTAACTCATCTTATCTTATCTTATACTATCTTATATTATCTTATCTTATACTAGCTTATCTTATACTATCTTATCCTATACTATCTTATCTTATTTATCGTATCGTATCTTATCTTATCTTATACTATTTTATCTTATCTTATACTATCTTATCTTATCTTATACTATCTTAAGATAAGATATCTTATCTTATCTTATCTCATAGTATCCTATGTTACCTTATTTTATCTTATACTATCTTATATTATCTTATACTATCTTATTTTATCTTATACTATCTTAAGATAAGATATTTTATTTTATCTTATCTTATCTTCTCATCTTATCTTATACTATCTTATCTTATACTATCTTATTCTATCTTGTCTTATCTTATACTATCTTATCTTATTTATCTTATACTATCTTGTCTTATATTATACTACCTTACTTTATCTTATACTATATTCTCTTATCTTATCTTAGACTATCTTATCTTGTCTTATCTTATCTTATACTATCTTATCTTATGTTATACTATCTTATCTTATCTTATACTATCTTATCTTATCTTATGCTATCTTATCTTATCTGATCTTATACTATCTTATCTTACCTTATACTATCTTATCTTATCTTATTCTATCTTATCGTATACTATCTTATCTCATATTGTCTTATCTTACCTTATACTGTCTTATCTTATTCTATCTTATCTTTTCTCATCTTATACTATCTTATCTTATATTATCTTATGTTATACTATCTTATATTATCATATCTTATACTATCTTATCATATACTATCTTATCTTTTCTTATACTATCTTATCTTATCTTATCTTATACTATCTTATCTTTTCTTATACTATCTTATCTTATCTTATACTATCTTATCTTATCTTATACTATCTTATCTTATCATATATTATCTTATCTATACTATCTTATCTTATGCTATCTTATCTTATCTTATACTATCTTATCATATGTTACCTTATCTTATCTTATACTATCTTAGGATAAGGTATCTTATCTTATCTTATCTTATCCTATCTTATCTTATCTCTTACTATCTTATCTTATACTATCTTATCTTATACTATCTTATCTTACCTTATACTATCTTTTCTTATCTTATACTACCTTATATTATCTTCTACTACCTTATCTTATCTTAAACTACCTTATCTTATCTTCTACTATCTTATCTTATATTATACTATCTTATCTTATATTATACTATCTTAAGATAAGATATCTTATCTTGTATTATCATCTTATTTTATCTTATCTTATACTGTCTGATCTTATTCTATCTTATCTCATCTTATACTCCCTTATCTTATCTGATCTTATATTATCTTATCTTCTACTATCTTATCTTATACTATCTTATCTTATCTTATACTATCTTAAGATATCTTATCTTATCTTATCATATTATCTTAATATATCATCTTATCTTGTCTTTTCGTCTTATCTTATCTTATCTTATACTATCTTATCTTATACTATCTTATCTTATCTAATACTATCTTAAGATAAGATATCTTATCTTATCTTATACTATCTTATCTTATACTATCTTATCTTATCTTATACTATCTTATCTTATCTTATACTATCTTATCTTTTACTATCTTATCTTATTGTATCTTATCTTATACTATCTTATCATATCTTATCATATCTTATCATATCTTATTTTATGCTATCTTAAAATAAGATCTTATCTTATCTGATCTTATCCTATCTTATCTTATCTTATCTTATACTATCTTATCTTATCTTATTCTATCTTATCTTATACTATCTTATCTTATCTTATGCTATCTTATCTTATACTATCTTATCTTATCTTCTACTATCTTATCTTATCTTATCTTATGTTATCTTATACTATCTTAAGATTAGATATCTTATCTTATCTTATACTGTCTTATCTTATCTTATTGTATCTTATCTTATCTTATACTATGTTATCATATCTTATCTTATCTTATTTTATGCTATCTTAAAATAAGATCTTATCTTATCCTATCTTATCTTATCTTATACTATCTTATCTTATCTTATTCTATCTTATCTTATACTATCTTATCTTATCTTATACTATCTTAAGATTAGATATCTTATCTTATACTATCTTATCTTATACTATCTCATCTTATACTATCTTATCTTGTCTCATACTCTCTTATCTTATCTTATCTTTTCTTATACTATCTTATCTTATCTTATACTATCTTATCTTATTTTACCTTATCTCATACTATCTTAAGATATCTTATCTTATCTTATCATTTTATCTTATCATCTTATCTTATCTTATATTATCTTATCTTATCATCTTATCTTACCTTATCTTATTGTCTCATCTTATCTTATACTTTCTTATACTATCTTATCTTATCTTATCTTATACTATCTTAAGATATCTTATCTTATCTTATCATCTTATCTTATCTTATTATCTTATCTTATCGTCTTATCTTATCTTATCTTATACTATCTTATACTATGTTATACTATCTTATCTTATACTATCTTATCTTATACTATCTTATCTTATCTTATACTATCTTATCTTATCTTATACTATCTTATCTTATCTTATACTATCTTATCTTATCTTATATTATCTTATCTTATCTTACACTATCTTATTTTATCTTATATTGTCTTATCTTATACTATCTTATCTTATCTTATATTATCTTATCTTTTACTGTCTTATCTTATCTTATCTTATCTTATACTATCTTATCTTATCTTATACTGTCTTATCTTATCTTATCTTATACTATCTTATCTTTTCTTATCTTATCTTATACTATCTTATCTTATGTTATGCTATCTTATCTTATCTTATACTATCTTATCTTATCTTATACTATCTTATCTTACCTTATACTATCTTATCTTATCTTATACTATCTTATCTTATACTATCTTATCTTATACTATTTTATCTTATACTATCTTATCTTATACTATCTTATCTTAAACTATCTTATCTTATCTTATACTAGCTTATCTTATCTTATCTTATACTATCTTATCTTATGTTATGCTATCTTATCTTATCTTATACTATCTTATCTTATCTTATACTATCTTATCTTACCTTATACTATCTTATCTTATCTTATACTATCTTATCTTATACTATCTTATCTTATACTATTTTATCTTATACTATCTTATCTTATACTATCTTATCTTAAACTATCTTATCTTATCTTATACTAGCTTATCTTATCTTATCTTATACTATCTTATCTTATACTATCTTATCTTATACTATCTGATCTTACCTTATCTTATCTTATACTCTTATCTAATACTATCTTATCTTATACTATCTTATCTTATCTTATACTATCTTATCTTATCTTATCTTATACTATCTTATCTTATCTTATCATATCTTATCTAATACTATCTTAAGATAAGATATCTTATCGTATCTTATACTATTTTATCTTATCTTATACTATCTTATCTTATACTATCTTATCTTATCTTATACTATTTTATATTATCTTATCTTATACTATCTTATCTTATCTTATACTATCTTATCTTGGCTTATACTATCTTATCTTATCTTATACTATCTTATCTTATCTTATCTTATACTATCTTAAGATAAGATATCTTATCTTCTCTTATCTTATCTTGTCATCTTATCATCTTATCTTATCTTATTTTATCTTATCTTATCTTATACTATCTTATCTTGTCTTATCTTATACTATCTTATCTTATACTATCTTAAGATAAGATATCTTATCTTGTCTTGTCTTATCTTAGTCAGTATTGAATCTATGATTTCTCCAACTTCCTTTCTTTAAATATATCTAAATCAACTTTAGTTCCTTTTTCGTTAACAGCTGCCAGTGTCCAAATTTTAAAATTTTGCGATAAATATAGACTAATAATGCACAGTGAAAATTGTTTAGATCCCAAAAGTTGTAAATGTCCTCCTTTGAAAGGAGCCACTTATGTCAAATATCTGGGTATCAGTATTGATCAGAATTTAAAATGGCCTCATCACATTACTTATGTTTGTAAGAGGCTTCGTAAAACAATTTATAAATTCCTTAATATTCGATGCTGCTTACCTATTAGAGTTCTACGAAATGTTTATTTGGCTATTATTCAGTATATCAATCAATATGCTAAAATTGTTTGGGGTGGAAGTACAAAAATTAATCTTAGTCCGTTAAATTTACTGCAAAAACGAATAATTAAAATTTGTTTGAAGAAACGTTTCGATTATCCAACTAAATTAATTTATTCTGAATTTAATGTAGTTAATATTGAAAAAAATTTAAAAGTACACGCTGTTAAAATTTTATCATTAAAATCGTAATAAGTTTGTATTACAGACACACAATTATGACAGAAAACGAAATATTAATTCAACATTAGTAGAACCTAAATGTCTCACATCTGCTGGTATAAAGCATAGCATAAATTTTGGCCCTCGGTTGTACAATGCTTTAACTAAATTACACCCAGAACTTCTAATATGTAACAGACTTACATATAACAAGAAAATTAGAAACGTGTTAATATCTTCAATTTGATTATATAAATTTATAGCCTATGTGTATGAATTAATCAACCTATATTATATTTGTATTCTATAATTTTGAAATATATATTAGTCCTACTTTTCACGTGCAATATTATTCTTCTCTAGTGTTAATATTATATTATATAATTCCATTGCCGCTGTAATTATATTTTAGTTCCTATTTTATTTTACTTATTTATTTATAATATTATTATTATTATTATTTTTATTTTAATATTATATCTGAACTGCGACCGAGCACGAGCGCTGCTCATTCGGTCTCAAATTTTGTTAATACCTGTGAAAAATACTTTTTTTCAAATCAGTTAATTCTTCACAAGTAGGGTGGTAATGTGAATTTATTTCAAAGTTTGCTTGGCATTTACGCGTATAATACAACAATTTAACTAATAATTTGTTTTGAAGAATGTTGCCTTCATGTCAGATCAGATGAGGAGCTCCGAAACAAAACCCGTTAAGTCCACTTCCGATCAAAATTAAGTTTGAAACGGATTCTTACTCTACGAAATGTCCTACATCGATCTACAGTCTCTATTTGGTTCTAACTCCGTTGCATCCCTGTTAAAAATGCGGTCGAAATCGAGTGTTTGTTTCATAATCCTTTCAGTCCAGCGCTCCAGTCGGAGCAAACCCGGTTAAGTCAACAGACTCAGAATTCTGTTTATTCTGCAGCCACATAATATTAATAATTTTATTAGTTCATTGTTGCACCTGCATCTGCTGCTGGAGGCATATCAGTGTTACTGTAATGTCATCATTGTTGGTGCATAAATCACACATTTTCAATGATTTAAGCAGGAGAATAAAATTGTATTCATAGAAAATAAGTCAGTCTCGCAATACTGTTCTAGTAGTAGTTGCCATGGAGGGAAGTGTGTCTGTCTTAAAGGGATCTTCAGGGTCCAGAAAGAGGAAAAGAACATCGGAGACAAGGCGAAAGAAAGAATATGAAGCTCTAAATTAAATGAAAACAATGTGGTCCTGGTTTAAAGTGTTGGTAAAAATGTCATGGATATACGTGTCTACAATGTTATTCTAGATATTATAATGACAAGGATTATGGTATCATGGAATTTGAACCTCCCTTCAGTCACAAGGAAGGGCGCTTCAAATGCTGTTCGATCCCCTCATATAGTTTTATAAAGGCCAGAAAAAGGGTTTGTGCTCATCATAACAATGTGAAATAAGACAGGCTTCTTGATTCATTGATGTCTGTTTCATCCACGAAGAGGAGACATCAACAAAAACACGATTTCGGAAAATTGAACAGTCTTGTTGTAAAATATATGGTAATAAGGTTTTTTAATGTAGTAATCATGTTCATGATAGCGTACATAATAATTTATACATTTGTAAGTGTCTCAAAAATATTATTTCCGACCTGGTTAGCACATTGGTAGCGTGCCCACCAATGAACCAAAGCTTGTGTGTTCAAACCCGGCCCAGGTGGTGGATTTTAAATTTCTAAAACCCACATCACATCAAAGATATTACCCTAAAGATACTCAATTCTATGTTACACTTGGTTATGTCGCGATATAACTAAGTTGCTAGAGCGACTACAACCAGATTAAAAATACATTATTATTATTATTATTATTATCATTATTATTATTATTATTATTATTATTATTATTATTATTATTATTATTATTATCATCATCATCATTATAGCATCCAACACGCTGGCTGGAAAGCCCACTATGGAAAGAATAGGTGACGATCGTAGTTCAAAACAGTCTAAAAAAAGAGACGATCTGTTATTACATTTACATCAAACTTGAAAGCATGCGAAAGCCACTACTCTCGCAGAAAAAGTAGGAGATTGTACCTTCTTTCAAAACTCAGTATAAGCAAACTACACAAAATTTATAATTCCAATGTGTCAAACTCTTTGAAAGGAAAATGGTGGTTCTTTCACAACATCTTTTCCACTGAATTCAACTTGAGGTTTGGTACACCTGCTACGGACACATGTAGATATTGTGCAAGAATGCATCATGAAGTGTAATCCTCCGTCAGCAGTACGAAAAAGGAAGAAACTCGTGCTGTATTCATCGCCCACAAAATCAAAGCAAAGAAATTCTACAAAATGTTGAAAGAAACTCCACAAAATTCTGACACTCTTTGTTTCGATTTACAACAGGTTCAGCCGTGGCCGAAACTACCAATAAGTATGCTAGATTAGTTTCTGCGCATTCTGTATTACAGATGTTGAGAACAAATCCCCTAACTTTTACTGCAGAACTGAAAATCAGGCACGCCGAGAAGCAAAAGAAGTAGTTTCAGCTCTTAAAAATTTTCTTAGCAGACAGAATTTTGATGAAGCTGTCTCCACTAAAAGGCTAGTTCCAGACGGATGTGAAGATAAAATCGAAATTCCATTCTTGTACATGCTCTGTAGTGGTGGTGTCTGGAAAAATCACCGCAATCTGTGAAAGACATATGTATGACTTTTCCTGGTCAAGGCCGTTCATGTCCTCCCAATAGGTAGGGCGTTTGGTATAATAGAAAAAGCATTGCGAAGGCACTCTGAAATATTTATGCTTGAAGACTACCATAATTTCTGTCGTAATGTCGACAAAGTTTCTGTTCTGGGGATAGATTAGAAAGTTCAAGACTTCAAGGCATTTACCTCCAAAGTTCATAAGTTGGAAGGGATCAGTACTATGAAAACGATACGTCTGATGAAGAAAATAAAGGCAGGTAAAACGAATGTAAATGTAGCAATGAATGTGTCATATCGACTTGATCATTCTAGACTTCGAAATCATTGTTAAAGAGAGGTTGTCAGGTGGAAGATATAACTCGGCCCTTGAAAATACCATTTTGCCCAGGTAATGTAAAAACTGCAAAGAAGGCTGATATAGACTGTTTGTTGAAACAAAGATTTGGAGATGAGGGAAGTAACATGGCAAAACTACAGTTTTACGCAAACATTGTTGATTATCAGAAAGATGACTCAGAATGAAGAGGAAAATGAAAGATATGATTGTCTTGATAATGAAGAAGGTTTTGGAATGATATAGCATATTCTTTTGTGTTTTGAGTTGCTTGTGAAGACGAATAATACATAATAGTCATACATTTTAGACCATTAATTCATTAACAATCACTATAACATGAGTGGGATATTTATGAAAGGGCCTAATTCTTGAATACCAAATTGTTAGAAATTTAAGAAAAACTGCTTACAGGCCGAAATTTTGAAATTAACGCTGAACTAAAAATTATATCATAAATTCTACTAAGCATTAGAGTGTGAAATTTAGTCCTCTTCATATCTAAATCGATGTATCTACACCAAAAGAACAGTATTATATTACACACTCATTTTCACAAAATTAGCGACTTTGGCCCTTTCATAAATAACCCATTAACATGTACTGGTACGAGTTAATTTTGATTTAGTAAACTTGATTTCGTAAAGTACATACTTGTATTTCGTTAGTTTCCGTTTCAAAAGCCATTTTGTCCATCCGTATGGAACAAAACAAGTTAAGTCCACCGGATATTTTTTTTAAGTTGCCATTATTCCTAATTTAGATGCAACTGATTTTCAGCGCTAGTCATATTCTTTTCAAGAAAGAGTCCTTTTTACAACAGTGGTTTCTTTTAATTTCTTTATTCACAAGTTTAAGCGGTAGAAGTTTTTCGTCTTTCCTGAAAATTTATGATTTGTGGACTTAACGGATTTTGTTTCGGAGCTCCTCAGATCCTGATCTGAACTGATCTGATTTACTTACGCTTACTCTTACGCTTACGCTTAAGCTTCAGCTTACGCCTAAAAAAGCGGCAAACCCCAGAACATATATGTATGAAACGGGACCAGCAACCATTCTTCGTTGTGCTCTCCTCATCTGCTTCTTCTACTGCTGATAGCTTGATGGATAGTGCTGACATGGGTTGTAGCATGTGTTCTGCCATGGGAGGTTGCATGGAATCAGGCATGTGATCAGCTGGGATGGGAACTGGCATGTGATCAGTCATGGGCTCCGGCTTGTGATCTGGGATGACAGTTGGGATGGAATCTGGGATGACTGGTGGGGTGGAGTCGGGCATGGTATCTGGAATGTGATCTGGCATGCGTATTTCCCATGCTGATATGAGAGTTGGCATGGATTCTGATTCTATCATGGCATCTTGCATGTCTGTGATGCTAGGCATTGGCTCTGCAAGAAATAAAATAAACTTGATCGTTAAGCATGTTCGTTGCATTCACAGGATTTTAGTGAATGGCGTATTAATAGGGCTAGGATTCATATGGAGATGCATATTTTTACTGTCCATTTGCAAGTCATGCAAAATCATTTTATACAATCCAAGATCTACTAATCTGTGAAGCGAAGAAGTAATAAAAGTTTGGATGAGAATTACTTCAGTAAGAGTAATTATATTTAAACATTACACATAATGAAGCAACAGGTCTCGACCCGTCCGCTCGCATCAACAGCAGCGACTGATATTTTCTACTCTGATCTGTTGTCTCTGTCTTCCACGTCTTGTGCACCGTGTGACAACGTCGTACTGCTACTATACCTGGTAAGGTTTGTCTTGTCTCAGTAGCAATAAAACCAAGTCTCTTCAAATGGGGGTGGAGATTATAGTAGGGTTGTAAATTTTCAGGATTCCTTTCAAAACCTTGTTATTGTACAGGCTACCGGAACTCAGTTTCTTGAAAGACAAGCTCAGTGACGGAACTATATAGTACGAAGAGAGATAATTTGTTACTTTATTTTGCGCTAGAGAATGTATCAACTAGACCCTTCCGCCACTGGCATCGTTTCACTCTCCCCATCGCAGTAACAACACAGACGAGGTAAGACATATCTCCTTTCTCTCTCTTTTCACAGTGAGAGAAGATTCATCACACAGGCTTTAACACTCGATTGGCTTAGGTCATATGCCTTCTTATTCTGAAACCGCTTTAGTGAAGTAGTTTGTGTGGGATGTGCCAATGTAAGGGGCATAGATATGAGCATTACGACGAAGTGAAGTGAAACGACTAGAAACATTTGAAATGTGAATATGGAGAAGAATGGAGCGTGCGAAATGGACTGACAGAATGAGTGGGTGAAGGAAGAATAGTGCTGAAACAGATCAGGAAAGAAAAAAAGAAATTGGCTGGGTCACTGGCTGAGAAGAAACTGCTTACTGAAGGATGTACTGAAAGCAGTGGTGAACAGTAGAAAATTTTGATTAAATTATGGTTTATTTAACGACGCTCGCAACTGCAGAGATTATATCAGCTCCGCCGGTGTGCCGGAATTTTGTTCCGCAGGAGTTCTTTTACATACCAGTAAATGTACTGACATGAGTCCGTCGCATTTAAACACACTTAAATGCCATCGACCTCGGCCGGGATGGAGCCCGCAACCTCGAGCATAGAAGGCCAGCGCTATACCAACTACGCTACTGAGGGCGACCAGTTGATATATAACATTAAGATATAGGTTATGGATCATATGCAGAGACTCAGAGAAGAGCGGAAAATAGGGAAGATTGGAGAATGCTGGATTTGCAGTGAAGTGTCTGTCCTAGGACATTTGTGAAGGTGTGTACACCGCGCACCTCTTAGCTTTACAAACCACACACTATTGCTGGTGTAGTGTGGATTTGTACGAAACCGGTCTCGCACCCCGCATGCATCGTTTCTTCAAAAACAAGCTTTGATAGACTTGATGGAACGCTCTCACATTTGAGTGCACCACACTGATTTCTGTCTGAGATTTAGACTCAAACATAAGCGCAGCTTAAATGATACTGACTAAACCGACCCAGTAATCATCAACCATTTTGAATTGTGAATATTTTAAATAAAAGAAATAAACTATTTCATTCAAGTGGAATAAAAAATTGACGGAGGACTACTCTATTAAAAGAGGAAAACGAAGTATCTTAGTAATGTGCTTAATAGTGTATTTTCTACTTATAATATATTTATTTTTTTAAATTGTGTTTTTGAATAATAAACAATGGTTCATTGTAGTGTATGCGATATTAGCACTCAAAGGAAAAGGGGTATTGGTAGACGACTGCAAAATAATTGCAGATGGCTTTCAAACCTTCAAGCATAATATTCACGGGCGAGTTCAAAAGGGAAGCAACTCAAAATTTAAAGTTTTGAGAAAAGTGAAATTCAAAACTTCATGTTGCTGTGGAAATCCAATTAACAAAACATGATTTCAGTTTGCATTAATTTCAACCCGTGACATACTCGGAATTTTTTTAAATGGGGGAGGCGTTATTAAAATTGTTTACAATTTGCATATCGGTATTTATATTTTGTGTATTGTTATTATTATTATTATCATTATTATTATTATTATTATTATTATTATGATCATCATCAGCAGCGGCAGCAATTGATTTTGCACAGAGGGATGTGAAACTAATACCAGGAAGAACGTTAGCGACAACGTCGTCAGGCCGCGGCTACAAAGAAACATTTGAAAATGTAAAATTTTCACTATCTTTGCGAGAATCACTACTGGTACGCGACTTTTTTTTTTTTTAAGTTGTAAAATTGAGCTTTATCAAAGAACCCAGAACGATAATATGAAGTTTATATTATAAATATTAACTGTCAAATGCACAAAACGTTAAACGAACGTTTCACAATTAAGTCAGAACTCTAACGAACGGGTGAATTCCGCTCTTAAATTGAGTTTAAAGTCGGCAGTACACAATATTTAACATCTGCACTACAGGATTGTCAAAACAACGTTTTCAATTTCATATTGTGTCAGCTTCATTTTATTACAAGGTTGGTACGAGGCGATAGGTCTCTCTCTATAAAAAAGATAGCATTATTATAATTTGAATGTGCCGTAGTACCTAAGACTGGGATTATATTGAAGGAAAGGTAGGAAGACTATGCCTCATTCGATGTAGATTTTGTTACTCTGACAGTGAATAATTAGAGAAGGGGAAACGATTGTGGATAAAAAATACTCAAATCTAAATCTGTCCTTTTTTTTTAAGTTCAGGGGGGTTCAAACCCATTAACCCCCCCGCCTTGCGTACGCTCCTGAGTTGAACGATTCTTCGATTTTTCACAACATAAATCTTAAATATGCAGGTTTCTCAAGACTTTGGATTTTGAGTTAAACCAACTCAAAATGGGCCGTCGATATTGTTTTCCTGTTTTGACTTCCTGCACACTTTGATAAGAAACGACTTAATAATATGATATGATTACGTTTTCTATCACTGTCTTATTAAAACGCTAGAGAATTTCGTGGTAAAACTGTTAAAATAATGTTCTTTCTTTCTTTCTTTCTTTCTTTCTTTCTTTCTTTCTTTCTTTCTTTCTTTCTTTCTTTCTTTCTTTCTTTCTTTCTTTCTTTCTTTCTTTCTTTCTTTCTTTCTTTCTTTCTTTCTTTCTTTCTTTCTTTCTTTCTGTCAAGAACCAAATATGTTTAACGTAAAACATTTAAGAACAGGTTCTGCGAACTGCGACAAATTCAATAAGTGAATCGGAGGACTGCACAGTGGGACGGATTGCGATTCTAGCCGGAACAAAATCTAATATTGATAAATTCCTTTCGAATCGTTGAAAATAGCAAAATGAACGTAAATTATTATGACATTTGATGAAATATTTGTATGAGAATTATTATTTTATTATAGAATGCCTATTTATTAAAAAAGAATTGCACAGTAATAGAAATTGCATACAACTCATGCAAATAAAAAATTAAAATAAACCGAAATTTTTTACAGACTACTATGAAGAGAAAAGTAATATATGTAGTAAATTTTATGACTCCTGTTTAGAAATCTGAAGCGTCTGTTGTACCTCCAGAAGTGTCGGATCCGCTAGCGCTACTGTCGTCCTCATCTTGGGGTTGCAGTTGAGCAGTGCTGTTGTTGGCACTCGCAGCTGGTACTTGTACCAGTTTAATTACCCCAACTTATAGTTTTGATTTTCTTGTACAGTAGAACCCCGATTATCCGTCACCCTATTAACCGACTGGCGGATTATCCGACTGTCTTTCTCGCTCTTTTTTACTTCTTCATAAATAAATAACTTACATGAAGATCTGTGTTGTACATAATATTAGTAGGTTCTACATATGTCTTTGCTAGAGAGTGTTACTACAAGCCTTTATCGTTATATAACATTGCCTGCTGTTCGAATTGGCGTTCTATAATATACGAGTAATTTGTAGGCCTATATAAAATGTCTTCCACGAGTGTTAACAGAAAATGTGTTGTGCTAACAATCGAAGAAAAATGGAAATAGTTTAATAATAATAATAATAATAATAATAATAATAATAATAATAATAATAATAATAATGATTTATTTTAGCTGGCAGAGTTAAGGCCGTAAGGCCTTCTCTTCCACTCAACCAGCAAAAAGTGTATATGCATATGCATGAACTTACAAAGAATCCAACAATTTGATTTAGATGAGAGTTACATGTATACAAAAGTTATTTACAAATTAAACAACAAAATACTGTGAACTATTAATTAAACACTGAAATAAACTGTGTAGCAGAATTAAACTAAAATACATAGAATGTTAATATATTTCAAATAATATTAGATAATAGAAAGAGATTATTACGAGACAATTAAAATACAGCACAATCAGGATGATGTCTAAAGAAAAAAGTAACAATGTAGTCAGTGATAGTTTAAATTAGTATGATTGGAGTGAAATGCTAATAAGGTTATCTTTTAAGCTGTTCTTAAAGGTGTTTATTGTCTTGCAGCCCCTAATACTTTGTGACAAGGAATTCCATTGACGCGAGGTGGATATTGTAAAAGATGATGAATAACAAGATGTTCTATGAAGAGGTATACTTAGCGTGCCACAGATAAGTGATCTGGTATTTACGTCGTGGTTAGAGTATAGATAAGAGAAACGAGACGAAAGGTAATTTGGTGTTGAAGTGTGCAGAATTCGAAAGAGTAAAGACAAAGAGTGTAAAGTTCTACGTTCTTTAAGTCGGAGCCACGAGAGACTTGCGAAGGACGGTGATATGTGATCATACCGTCGGATGTTGCACACATATCTGACGCACATATTCTGAGCTCGCTGTAACTTGACTGACAATTCAGAACTTAGGTCACTTAACAAAACGTCACAATAATCGAAGTGCGGCGTTACTAGGGTTTACACTAGGGTAAGTTTTAGTTGCTGGGGCAAGAAGTTTCTCAAGTGATTCAAAGAGTGAATGGAGGAACAGATTTTTTTTATCGTTTCTTTAACTTGAAAATTCCAACTTAGATTATTATCAAAAAAGAAGCCAAGATTTTTTACGACAGATGAATAAGGGATTAGCGTGTTGTTAAGGGTAACAACTGAAAGATTACTGTTATTAAGGGAGTTAACTAAACGCTTATGTCCAATAATTATGGCTTGAGTCTTACTTGGATTAAGTGCGAGTCCGAAATTGGCCGCCCAAGTGGAGACAGTGGCTAGGTCACAATTTAACTTGTCAGTCGATTCATTGATCGTATTGGGTCTGGAATGTATGTAAAGTTGTAGGTCGTCGGCATAGAGGTGATATCGGCAATACTGTAAGTTCTTTGATACGTCATTAATGTAGATAGAGAAAAGTAGTGGTCCTAATACGGAGCCCTGCGGCACTCCCGCCTTTGTGCATCTCCATTGGGAGAATTGATTATCAAGTGAAACACACTGTTGGCGGTCACGTAGGTAGGAGTCCATCCAGCTCAAGGTATTGTCTGACAGGTGCAAAGCCTTCATCTTTGCAAGAAGCAAGTCGATATCAACAGAAACAAAGGCACTGCTGAAATCGAGAAGAGTTAGTGCCGTTACTTCACCCCTATCCATAGCTTCACGGATGTCCTCAGTCACTTTAAGTAGGGCTGTAGAAGTGCTGTGTCCATGTCTAAAACCCGATTGATAATCATCAAGGAGTTTGTGTTCGTCGAGATAGTTCATAATTTGTCCATGTACAATATGTTCTAATGCTTTTGAAAGAGTGGGAAGAATTGATATCGGTCTGTATTGGTTTACTGTAGAAGGTGTGTTAGATTTAGGTAGAGGTTTCACTAATGCCATTTTCCAGAGTGAGGGGTAGGACCCAGTCATAATAGATGCATTGAATATATGTGTGACGGTCGGCAGGATCACATCTATTATTTTATACAGGAGAGTGATATTTATATTGTCTATACCTTGAGCTTTAGACTTCATGCGTCGCAGCGTCTTCATTACGTCAGTCGGGTTAATGTATTTAAAGAAGAATTTATCCCACACAGGTTGGGGGTAAGATCTGAGAAATTCAAGAGTCTCTTGCTTATGTAATGGTTCAGGTGGAGCAGTGACAAAATGTTCATTTAGACTATTGAGTGACAAGTTGATGTTATCTACCCGAGGCTTTGCTTTTGTTAGACCCAGGTTATTAAGGTTACGCCACAATTCTTTCGCACTGACCGAAGGTAGAATAAGGGAATGTGCATGGCGTAATTTAGCATTTCTTACTGCTTGATTACATTTATTTCTTAAAACTTATAAGTATTAAAATCTAATTCGTCCTTGCTCCGTCTGTATTTACGATAAGCAGTGTCTCTGTCTGTCATGAGTAATTTTATGGCATCGCACATCCAAGGCGCAGGGTGTCTACCAACTCGTCTGGTTTTCAAGGGTGCGTGTTTATCGTGTAACTGAATTACTAGGTCGTTAAATTTTTCGATTTTGTCGTCAATGTCTGGTAAATTCCACACTTCAGTCCAAGGCAGGCTAAGTGCGTCATTGATTAATTCATCATGCTCAATATGCTTTAAGTCCCGGTATGATGTGATGCGAGGTTTATATTTTGGACAATACAAGGAATATTCTAAAAAGATTATGTCGTGTGCTGAGATACCCGGCGCTGGTAGTTGTCCATTCGTTAATACTAGCTGAGGATTAGTCGTGGCAATAATGTCAAGAAGTGTCTCCGATTCCTGGGTGTGGTGGGTAGCTGCGGAAGGAAGGATGGATATATTGTAAGACTCAAACATGTTCTTAAGTTGAACTGTAGTGTAATTACTTGAATTTAATAAGTTTGTATTGAAATCGCCTAAAATAACAGTATGGTCATAGTGAGGCACAAGATTAAGCAAAGGTGTTTCAAGGTCACTTAAGAATCCTGATTTAGGGGGTTTGTATACAACTCCAAGGAGGCACTTTTTGTTGCTTGCACCGACTTCGATGAATAGATATTCAGGATGTTCTAAGACTTCATTCGAAGACTGGTAGACAATTTTAAACGGTAAGTCCGATCGCACACCACCTCCGCGTTTACCGATTCGGTCATTTCTACAGAGGGTGTAATTATCTAAACTTACAAGAGAAGATGATAGGGAAGGCTTCAACCACGTTTCAGAGATAAGAATAGCGTGAAGAGACAAAGGAGAGAAAATAGATTGAACTTCATTGAAATGACAGAGAAGGCTTTGAGAATTTATGTGGGCTACTTTTAATGGGTTGAGAAAGAGAAACTGTGGCTCATCTTGCGGCAGAATACGAGATTGGAGTTACAACTGCGCGAATTAATAAAAAAGAACAAGGATAAAGTGTAAAAAGATTGTAAATCTACAACATGAGGGCTCATTTATTCCTATCTTTCCTGAGACAGTCATTACAAAAAGCTTTCTTCTCCCTTAAAAACCCGCACTTGACAACCAGTCTTAAATTAGTGAACTTCTGATCCACTACATAGAGAGTTAAATACAAGACAATGGCAGAAATTACAAAATCTTTCATGGTACGGATTATCCGATTTTTTCGATTAACCGTTCAGTCCATCCCCTTCATTACCACGGATAATAGAGGTTCTACCACAGTCTACTATATACAGTCGCGAAGCTCAATATGTAGTAAAAATGCAAACAGGGGTAGTTGCCCACCACTAGGATCGCTACTATCGCCTCATCATCGCAGATCTCTCTCCTAGCAGCCGACAAAATATGTTACACTTTCGTTGTCGTGTTCTTTTGGAAAAATTAACACCTTCCTTCCATTATTGAAATATTAAATGCAGAAAGTTAATTTATTATTTTAATGAAGTATATTAAATTCCACCATAAACTCGAAGATACCTGCAAGAAATAAGTTAATATAATTTTTGTTTGTAAAACGAACTGAAATTTACTATAATAGCTTCACTCATTCAAGATTATAGCGATAATTAAGTATGAATTGAAACCAATAAATATTAATTTGCATTTCGCTTTACAACAATAATCATGGAAATATGAATTAATGGAGTAACTTACGTGTACCGGTACTTGTAGTGTAGGCTTACGTAGTTAACAAAATGGGATGAGGTTAAGCAATAATAATCACACCAGAATTGGAAATAAAACGTGATCAATACATTTTATTGTAACAGACTTTTTCTACGTCTCTAGTAAAGCAACAAATAAAAATAACAACAAAATTAACAGCTATAATTAAAAACATATCCTTTGAAGAAAAAATTAGGCCTAAGCAATAATAATCCCACCAGAATTGAAAATAAAACGTGATCAGTGAAGTTCATTAAAACAAATTTAATGTTTCTACGTCTTTAGTAAAATAACACATAAAAATAATAACAAAATCAATAGCTACAATTAAAAATATATCCTCTGAAAAAAAGTAGACCTAACCTTTATTTCTCTGGAAATTTAGCAGCCTAAGTGACAGAACTTTGACCGGTATCTAATGTCATTTCGGTTAGACTGAAACATTTCATTGTGAAATTTAAGGATATAATGTATTCTAACAGTCACAAAGAACTTCAAATTAACAGTTTTGTTTCTGCACAGCATTCTTGTGGAAACCCAGGAACCTTTCTGAATCTTTCGGAAATCGGAAAAAGGATAACTCTGGCCTCTTTCTCTTACTGTTGCTACAATTTATAGCACTACAAACGTCTCCTCCTTGTCCCATATTATTATTCCAATTATTATATTTTAGCCATTAACATTTTCATTATAACCAATAACGAACATTTCACAAGCATCAATGTGAAATACGCAACGAGCTAGCACTCGATATAAATACGACACAGTCCAAAGTCGATCATGGACAGTCTATTGTTTCTAGTTGCTAACCGCTTGGAGCGCTTTATCACGAGGTTTGCAAAAAAACACCTCAAGCTTCGCGACTGTATATAGTAGACTGTGGTTCTACTGTATTTGTATGTCGATTGACCTGGGATATGATGGGATCAAAAGATACTAACAACATGTGTAGGACATCTAAGTTTCTCTGACAAGTACACTTCGTAGCGTGGTCTAACCTGTACTTTTGTAAATGTTTGTGTCTTGCCTCTTGAGCATCTTCAGATAACATCCCAATAGGAAGTATCGCAGTTTCTGCAATTTTTCCTCCATGTATCAGTATTTTATGCACGCTGGATGGCATATATTACCATGGATATATCTATTGTACATATAAATGGGCTGCATCATTGGTGTAGTTCTCAAACGCTTTAATATATTCTATATTGAATATCCACATGAAATGGTGCATAAAATTACAGAAAATCTGTGAATAAGGTCTTACTAATGCCCGTTATATTGGCTGTAATTTGTAGGTTTTCAAAAAAACCAACGTGGTATAATGTCATCATTTGGTGTCCCAGGGCCACCAGATTTCGGTTTGTCAATAAGAAGACCTAATTGAGAGCGAAATCCAGAAATAATCCCCTGTTTTCTAGCTTCAAAAATATCTTTGTTGTTGCCTCTGACCTGCCAAGAACAATGTTTTTTAGAAAATAATCCTTTTACGGTGACACTGCATCCAATGTCTGTTAAAATAACTTCGAATATTTATCAAAATAGTATGAATGCATTTCTCACTATTAGAATCACATGCTTCAATACATAATTTGTTCAAAACATATCTATATAGTTCATCCAAGTCGCCACTTTTATTGGCAAGTATTGGAAATAGATCACGGCGCGAAATCACCGGTAGCGGTTCTGAGTCTGAAAAAAATTAACCACATGCAGAGCGGTCAGTAGGAGCAAATGAAACTAGGTTAGGCTTAAAGTGCACACTTAAACCTACATTCTGACATAAAAATAAATGTGACTCTGTGTGACTCTGCTGTTATAAGTCAACGTTTACTTTGATAAATAGTTTTAAAAAATCGCATTTCCCGCCGTTACGTTAACATGCCGTTTCTAAAAATTCAAAGTTATTATGAACATCAAATTTATATAATAATTATCTACCAACCTTGTTCTTCATTTTCCATTTCAGAATCACGAAATGTTTCACTCCCAGATCACAGAAAACAAGCTTGCTTCTTACACTATTTCAGCGTGGCTGAGCAATAAAACTGGTTATGGAGTGGAATCCTCGTCAACATCATTGTGTGACGTCCGTATGTTTAGTGTCAAAGCTTCTTTCTCATAGATAAGCATTCTGTGATTCATTAGCAACAATTTGAGGTAGGAAACGCATAAAAATGAGAACATGTGAAAATTGATTTTGTTCCGGCTAGAATCGCAATCCGACCCACTGTGGACTGGTGAGAATGACACCACTGGATAAAACCCTATTCGCTACCAGTCATCGTGTCCTCCTTTCCGAAGGTCGATTCCAAATATGCCTCCATTCGTCTCTATCTTTCCAAGCTTTATTCCTCTTTATTTTATTTTTTTTTTTAGTTATTTAACGACGCTGTATCAACCACAAGGTTATTTAGCGTCGATGAGATTGGTGATAGCGAGATGGTATTTGCGAGATAAGGCCGAGGATTCGCCATAGATTACCTGGCATTCACATTACGGTTGGGGAAAACCTCGGAGAAAACCCAACCAAGTAATCAGCCCAAGCGGGGATCGAACCTGCGCCCGAGCGCAACTTCAGACCGGCAGGCAACCCCCTTAACTGACTGAGCCACGCCGGTGGCCTTTTCCTGTTTATTTCATCCCACTTGTATCCCTGTTCTTTTAAGTTCTTCTGAATTTGATCTATCCATCTTACCCGTGGTCTTCCCATTGGTCGTCTTCCTTTCACTTTTAAATTTAATGTTCTCTTTGAAAACTTTCCCTGTCCATTCTTTTAAGGTGTCCAAACCATTTTAAGCTCTTATTTTCTAATTTCCAAGGCGTACTTGTACCAATAATAATTCAAATGCAGTAGCAGACGGTGGGTTTGAAAGTTGAGGAAGCCAAGACGTGAATGATGAGAATATAAAAATATAAGGCCTGTGACGTCCTCATTACCATGCGCAGAATTTATAGATTTTAAGAAATTAAAATTAGGTTTTCCGATTTATGTTTTAGGATTTTAAATCTTATGTTTAGGAATTTACATGATTTTAGGGGGAAAAAAAATAAATATAAACAACATACTGTTAATATTTTACAACGGCCTGGTAAAGATTGCCACTCTTTGGGACACATTAAGTCCTAACCTATGAATTAGGTCTTTTTAGGCCAGATTACATTTAATAATGTTATTCTTTGCTACATAAAACGAACAAGAAAAACAATATTTCGAGAGTAACGAGATAGCAACAAAATTGATTCGAACCTAAGAATCCGGGTCTTGCTCATTACTATTACATAGCCTAATTTTACAGCAAATTAACTGGACGTTTCTCTTTCTTCGCAAACCGATCAAATAGGCCACAACATACTGAATAACTGCTACTACAAGAAGCAAGAGACAAATCTGCATTTGTTTCTAAACTCTCGATATATTTAAAATACTGTATAAGTAAATACATCTCGTAACACAAAAGAATAAAATAACAAGAGCACCCGCAAACAAGAGAAAATCTAACAACATAAATGAAAACTTTTACGCAGGGAGAGAAAACTAACAACACGTTACTCAATTTTCTAAAACCAAGAAGAGAGAAAGAGAGAGAGACAGCTTCCGAATACAGCCGAAACTGGCCGTGACTAAGCAGTACAGTTCTCAGCGGTGGCTAGGACGTCTCCAAATCGGCTCCCTTCGCGCGTTCTAATCAAGTTTAAACACTCTTCTAACCAGCTATCTTATTGGTTGAACTGATGTTGTCATGGTTACCGGGGAGTAGCGTCATGCAGCCGACTCCTCTCTCCCGCTCTCACATAGACACTGCTGGCTGCTTGATGTCGACTATACAGATTCCGTGGATATACCAGAGTAGCGCAATCACCCAGTCGGCCGCCATTGTTATTCCTTTCCAACACGCGTGGGATAGGAATATTTAAAGTAAAACTCAGATATTTTTAATTTGAAGGGCGAAAATTTCTAAAGGATCTTCTTACAGTTTAGAACATTATTGTCAGTCAACATACCAATGTATAAAAACTCCATTTAATAATTATTATAGCATAAATACGCATTTAAGTGTTCAATACACTCCTTCATAAACATCACAGTTATAGGTATTACAACAACATGAACTTAATAAATTACAAGTAACAAATGAAAACAACAATGTTGCAAATAAAATTACAATAATCTAAACATTTCCAACTGCATTCCTCGTGCAAACTCTCCGGCTTCCGCATATAAGGGGACACTATACTGAAATTAGTTTTAAGAGTTTACAATAGCGGAATCAATAACTACCACACTTCCGAAGCTAGATTCACCAAGTTTTGATCACTGGTGTATCTGCTTAATAGTAACAAATATATGAAATTTCATCCGCTTATGATAAGTGATTTGCATTCCATTAATATTTTATTGAAATATTGAACCGCTTTATATAAAAAGTCGCTTGCATTACAATTGACATTATTGACATTCACTTATATGGATCCTTACATACATGGAATCAAAGCTTACTATAGGGTTTTGCTGTAAAATTAATCAGTAAATTACTAGAATTTTTTATTATAAAATAAAAAATAAAATCAGTAGCCATAAAAATTCCTACTAATTTACCCATTCACTGTACAGAAAATTCCAATAGTAATGTTTGTTCCAATATATATAAAGAATCATATAAGTGAATATCAATTAAAAATAATGTAAATTGTGGCGCAAGGGACTTTTTATATAAAGTAACACAATATTTTATTAAGTCATTAATAAAATGCAAACCACTTACCATAGACGGACAAAATTTTGTACATGTGTTATTATTAACCAGATATACTAGTGATAAACATTTTGTGAATTTATCTTTAAAAATATGGAAGTTAGTAATTTCAGTACCGGTATAGACTAATGTCGCAAAGGATACACTGATGTGAGATTTGGTCAAAAAAATCGTTTCTTTGTTTTCATCTTTAAAAATTTGTTTGTGGTCTAAAGATGCCCTTTTCATGGCCATACGACCGGTCTGTCAGCTTTTTAGAGTCACATTTTTGAAAGGCTGAGGGCTCTGACTGTTAATTTAAATGCTCCGTCCACGCCCTCCACTCTGAATTCTGCGACCATTTTGGAAATTACGCTGCATTTCGTACATTATTTATTATATTAGATTTCCGATTGATCTTCTCGACTTCTCGAAATATTTCTTCATACTGTAGAATCCAACAGATGTTAGGCCTACTTCAAAGGCTGCTTTCCTTTGAAAGATATTCAGTTACAAAGGAGAGCACAACTCTTGTCTAAAGGAAAATTGCACTTGTTGCTAATAGCAACGAGTTAGAAAGAGAGAGATTCTTCTCTTTCTAACTCGTTGGCTAATAGCCATAACAACGTGTTTTCCATGCTTGGGTTTTGTTTGTGATACAAGAAATATTTGCAAGTTTCTAACAGTTTTATTATTAGTGTTATAATACCGTCTACAGTCTATAGTGATAGTGATTTGTAAATAATATTTATCTAGTATAGCGTTTTCATAAGTTTACATATATTTTTTTTCAGTCGTCATCTTTATTTACTAGTGTAGGTTAGGTGTGCACAATGGTAGTGTATATAAGGGTAAGTTCTGCATATAATATGCTAGGTCTATAGGCTAAGTTTCAAAATGCCTAGAAAATAAAAAAGACGGTGACCTGATTCATTATTATCAGCCCAAACTTTGAAGTCAATTTTCTCCACTTTAATTTTCTGTAAATTTGCATTGCTATAAATGCTACTCTTTCTACAGATTTTGACTACATGCATGATTTTTTGTAAATGTTTTTGAATATGTTTTTAACAAAATTTACCATCAGGATTATACCCAACACTCATATTTTTTGTTGTTGTTTAGTCAACTGTCCGAAGACAGATTTGAACCTCATAAGTAACACCAAAAAGGCATCACTCATGAGACAACTAGGCCAGGAGATAATGGGGTATGGTGGCCAGTTCCTTTCTCCCTCCAATGCATACTTCGCCGATTAGCTACATATTCCACTAATCAGACTTAAAATGCATACAAACAATTTTTCTTCCTCTGACACATATCGTCAAGTGAGATGTACTGCCTGATTATATATATAATATATACATATATATATATGTATATATATATATATATATATATAAGCCAGAATATAAATAAGAGCTATTTTAATACTAATTCTTTCACGCTAGAGGTTATTTTTTTTCTGTTTTTTACACTTCAGTGCGTCAAATATTTTTAATTATTTTTTTAGTAAAATAAAAAGGAAAATTGTATAGTAAGTTTTGTTTCTGAAGGTCTGACACGTATCTAGACAAAAATTCTGGACAAAATGTAGTAATTTTTGAAAACCTTAATTTACACAATTTAAAATTTAAAATAAAAAAGTGCAAAATTTCATAGATCTACCTAGAATAGTTTAGAAAATTGAAATTTCACATCCGTCTAACCTTAATAGGGTTTCTAGTTTCTACGGTCTTTGTATTTTCCAATCGAGCCAGACAATACAATCTTGTCTCAAGAATGAATTTAGAACTTCACAAATATATTATGTCATTCTTGCAAATAGCAAATAGGATTAAATTCAGAAACTCTTGACTTGAAAGGGAGAAGATGGTAAAAATTTGACACCGATCCTTATTGGTACGTGATTTTCATTTGTTTCGTGTAGAAATATCATTGCTGAAGCAACTTGAATTCTAGATTATTTTTATAAAAATATTTTGGGGCCCAAATTTTGAAAAAATAAATATCAAAATACAGTCATTCATTAATCTCACAATGTATGCTCGCTTAGGTAGCGGATCGTTCCTTTTCATATTTATAGTCACTTCTTTCCTTTTTCCTTATTTCTTTCACCTTGTCACAGAGAGAACAAATGTGCGCTTTTTTCATTTCTCTGTGAACAGTTCTGAACACAGCAGCACTGCATTTTTTCGCATTTAAATTACATTCTTTCCCTATACAACTGTATACTGCATAGCGCGCGCTGGACTACCAATGGCGGATTTGTCGGCATTTGCCGGCTCAAACAATTGCGGTACTCTGGATATCCACGGACTCTGGACTATACAGGTTACAGCGCTTTCTTATAATTTTTCAGTACGAATTATTTGTACTATGTACAGTATAGCGAGCGGGCATCACCAACAGAATGTGGTCGACTTTACGTAACTTACATCTTAGTCGTAGTGAATAATAAAATTAATATAAAAGGAAAAATGTTCGTCATTTGCTGTAACTTGTCTGTGATCTTAATTCAGCTGGAATTATTACTGCCATATTGGGTTCGATCCCAGGTGGTGACAGGATTTTTTCTCGTTGCCAAACTTTCAGAACGGCCCCGAGGTTCACTCAACCTCCTATAAAATTGAGTACCGGGTCTTTCCCGGGGGTAAAAGGCGGTCAGAGCGTGGTGCCGACCACACCACCTCATTCTAGTGCCGAGGTCATGGAAAGCATGGGGCTCTATCTCCATGCCCCCCAAGTGCCTTCATGGCATGTTACGGGGATACCTTTACCTTTTTTATTGTGTTCTGGTAAAATATTAGGGGAGGCTCGGCCTCCCTTGCCTACACTGAAAATCCGCCGCTGTTCAAATGTCCTGAACTTGTGCATAGCTGAAAGCGCCACTACTTCAGAATATAAACAATTAGCTACTGTACCTTCCCATGTATCATTTAGGCCGTCTTCGAAGGATGTATGGTGCTGGGTGTGGAGCCTCCATCTGTCATACGCGTAGTCCTCGGAGTCGTCGCTCCCGCTGCTTTCTGTTGTTTCTTCATATCCATCTAAAAGACAACGCAATTCTGAGTTGAAATCTTCATAATACACTGTTTGATGACTACGAAGAGAATAAATAGGTATAGCTTATTTTATTTCATGGAGTGCAGTTTCATAGAAGGACTTTGCCGACAGACCTTCTACTGCCCACTATCATAAATAAATGTCTTGCTGACGGAAATCTTATCTTCTCTTGTTAGTAACCAATCACAACCCTCGTTCAGAAGAATTGACAGGCTCCCGTCAAATCCACGTGGAGGCAGATTTGTCGCATCTTTTCCGAATTCCAAGAATCCCGTCAGTCTCACTGTCTCATTTCGAGGGTCACCAGGATTTTGGCATCTGTGCAATGTTAGGACGAGAGGACAGGATGGAATTGTCAGAGGTGTTTGTGTAGGAAGTCATAAATCTGTAAGTGGGTGTTCAAAGGAGCCACCGAACTGCACTCCTTGAAATAAAATGGAGTATACTGTCACTTTTAAATTTAATATTCTCATTGACAGACTTGCCCTGTCCATTCTTTTAAGGTGTCCAAACCATTGTAAGCTCTTATTTTCTAATTTCCGAGCCATACTTGTACCAATAATAATTCAAATCTCCTGAACTTGTGCATAGCTGAAAGCGCCACTACTTCAGGATATAAACAATTAGCTACTTACCTTCTATTTGATAACGTTGTCTTTGCTCCAACTCATTAATCGCTCTCATTTTCAGGACCCATGCTCTGACGTTTCTGTTAAATGTCGCCAAAGGGTCATACTCGTTGCTCTCGTTGTCCTCTTCAGTGTGTGCGGTAGCCGTTGTCTCAGGAAATTCACTGGATGTTTCTTGTTCAGCTAGAAGACAATGTAATTCTGAGTTGAAACCTTCATAATACACTGTTTGCTAACTATGAAAAGGATAAATAGGTATAGTCCGGATCAGCTTACTTCAAACCCTAAGGGTGAAACCTAACCATTTTCCCCCCATTACTACATATGCTAGTGAATTATGGTGATTTTCTAGTTTGGAGGTTGAATTTTCTTTTGCCAACTTCGTTTCGAATTTCGATACTAACAAATACTACAAATGATAGTAATTTTGTAACTGGTATGTTGGCAGCTGAGACAACTATCTACAATATTTCTCTGTACTGGAGTTCGATGAAATTAAAATTGTGCTAGATTTCTGAATCGGTTACTGGAAGCTAGTGAAATTTGAACATGCTAATAATTAATTAATATCATTATTAATATTAATACATATTAGTTATTTTATGTGTTGCGTTTTGGTTATAATTCAAGATTATAGTCAAGTAAGTTTTCGAAGTTAGTACTAATAATTTTCACTTGGTCAAACAAAATATATTTTTAGG
Source organism: Periplaneta americana (assembly GCF_040183065.1). NCBI lineage: Eukaryota > Metazoa > Arthropoda > Insecta > Blattodea > Blattidae > Periplaneta > Periplaneta americana. Next base: position 48,247,038 of record NC_091122.1, on the reverse strand, counting down.
TTAGGTCTCGTGAGCCAGTAGTTTAGGCAAACTAATGAATTTCGTATTTGCCAGGCAAAATACTTCCCATATAGGTTGCCTATGAAAATATGTTACAAAATAGGCCTATTGTATTATTTAGAATAACCTTCCAACATAAAGTATGGTAAGTACATAAGTAATTTAGTACGTAGGATCGTGTGATATCTGATAACAGTTGGCAACTCTGACAAGACGGCAATATTTGCTGTTTAGGAACTGTTCTTATGTGACCCTCACTATACTGTCCGGCCGAATGGTTATGTTGCATCCCGGTTTGCACCACTCGTTTCTCCTGCCCTCTCTGAAAGGGCTAGTGCCTGAGTCGTTAGGTTCTTCTCTGCAAATATTTTCTATACGGGACTGGAAGTTTGCGCAGCATTATACAGCTGTTTAAAGTAATTTAAAAAAAGGTCCTCGTAAGTAAGTAAATGTCATGTGATTTCCCCCGTTTTGACGACCATGTGACAACCACTCGGATGGACAATAGCATGACAACATGTACGTCAGCAAACTGTTAACAGTAAGTGAATTATAAAAATAAAGTCTGAAAAGAAATCAAAAGATGAAGCACATATCTACGGTTACTTCTAATATAGTTATAACCTCAAAGAAAAATAAATTCAGGGAGCTGAAATAAAGAAAGTTTAGACTTTAATTACAAATGAAGTTAATTTATCCATATTCTTTTATTTACAGATGGCTCCTAAATGTTGTATGTCTGTGTGTACCAGCAATTACCAGAGTGCTATAAATGAGTGTTATGTTACAGTTCTCAAATTTCCAACTGAAAAGGATAAGTTATGTGGCTAGAAGCTACTCGTATACCACGAATGTCTTCACGTTAACAAAGCATTCAGTTGTGTTTATTAAACACTTAGGAGTAAACGAATTAGAGACGGATCTTTATTTAGTTGTATCCCCTATTATAATAACATCACCATGGCATACAAGAAACAATAAAAATTCCAAGCAAGAAAATAATAAGCTCATTTTTATAGTAGATCCATTGAGAGATAGTAGTATTCAATGGTTTTATGAATGTAAACGACATTTCATACAAGTTGAGAGGATGCGAAGGCATTTCTTTCCCCTTCTACTTGCCCTGAGTCCGTCAGTGACAGACTGGTAGCTGTTACCTCTTATACTTGCACCCCCTCAAGCTGTACACACTAGCAAATAAAACATTAAATATAGTACATAAGTGCATATAAAATACAGTGTCACAGTTATTTGACAATTACTTGTTACAGTATATTTTAGTATCGTTCTTACAATATTTTCAACTAATAATTAATTAGGTTAAGGAATGTTAGTTTGTATTATGAAGTCAGGGGAAGCGACACAGTGCAGGTTTTCCCAATGTGTATGCTGTAGATTAGCAACTAGCGGTGGAGAAAACATTTATCTTCTGTTGTCAGTATACTTCGCACCAGGGATTTTGGCAGATGGATTTTCTTAATGTGAACTGGAGAGCGAGTTCCTCACCGCTGCAAGATCGGCTGTTATCTCTGTCGCAGTGGAATGGGTAGGACTTAAGAGTAAACATGCACGTCCGAGTATTTATGCACTCTGGACAGTCACCTCCAAAACCTAACAAATATTACAGTAGTCTATATGTGTCTTTGGTATTCCCAAGAAACTTGTTCGATTAATTAAAATGTGTCTCAATGAAACTTACAGCAGAGTCCGTGTAGGCCAGTTTCTATCTGATGCTTTTCCAATTCACTGCGGGCTAAAGCAAGGAGATGCACTATCACATTTACTTTTTAACTTCGCTCTAGAATATGCCATTAGGAAAGTTCAGGATAACAGAGAGGGTTTGGAATTGAACGGGTTACATCAGCTTTTTGTCTGTGCGGATGACGTGAATATGTTAGGAAAAGTCGACCTGGTTGGCGAGTTGGTATAGCGCTGGCCTTCTATGCCCAAGGTTGCGGGTTCGATCCCGGGCTAGGTCGATGGCATTTAAGTGTGCTTAAATGCGACAGGCTCATGTCAGTAGATTTACTGGCATGTAAAAGAACTCCTGCGGGACAAAATCCGGCGCATCCGGCGACGCTGATATAACCTCTGCAGTTGCGAGCGTCGTGAAATAAACCATAACATCTTTTTTTTTGTTAGGAAAAACTCCACAAACGATTAGGGAAAACACGGAAATTTTACTTGAAGCAAATAAAGCGATAGGTTTGGTAGTAAATCCCGAAAAGACAAAGTATATGATTATGTCTCGTGACCAGAATATTGTACGAAATGGAAATATAATCTGTTATAATATGGAAATATATATGTATATGGAAATACGTTAATCCTTAGTCAATAGATAAGACTGAGTTTTACGAAATACGAACATTAAGGGATGGAAAATGGGAAGCAGTAATGATCAAAATAATTATACCGATTTATTTTTTTTTTAACCAGCAGACGTGCAAAGATTCACTCATAAAATTGGGTTAGACTATTCATCTCATCATCTCTCAAAATTGTTTCTAAAATGTATAAAGAAAGTAAAAAAATGCAATTTCATGTAGGCTATTCCCTTGAAATAACTTCAGGTTTTTTTTATTTTTTTTTATTTTTATTTTTTTTTTTAACTTCCGAGCAGAGACGAGAGAGAAAGAAGTCGACGATTTTAAAAATTCACTAAACTATATTTAACTACAGACGTAAAATTTAAAATCAAGATTACTCTCTACAATATTGGTTAAACATTCTTAGATTTCTTAAATACCATATCCTAAGGTACTGATGAAAAGGGAGAAGGGAGTGAGAAATCTCATGTCATCCGATCTCGATGAAAGTCGATATCTGGGGATCTTTGCGATCACAGAATACGAATAAGGTATTATTTAGTCCGACTTTGTCCCTAAAGTGATGGAGTGGGACAAAAATGGGTGAAAAATTAAATTAGATATCTTAGGGGTTTTCGAGACGAAAATTACGAATAATACAATTTGTGCGAATTCAATATGGCAGTTTCAGCACTATGAATTATATTTAAAAAAAATTAAACATCGGATATCGCACAGGTAACACATATACAGTATTTAAGGGGGTATGTAACACCTTTTGATAGTAGGCCTATACATTTAGTAAAACCCAAAGTGTAATTTCTACATATTCTGAATGAATGTTATGCTGGAATTTAGTATAGTCATCAGCCAATACCTCTAGATTAATAAACAACTTTTTAGAATCCATAAAATACAGTATTTATTGTGAATGGTAATCATATTTTTCAATTGGTGCAATTTGTGCAGGGAAAATTGGTTTCTCCGATATTTTGTACGATTTCGAATATTTTAAAATGCTTTCTTCTCTGTTCCAACTAAACTCACAAATCTGGTCTTCAGCTTACAGACAGGCAATATTACAACGATTCAATCTAACAATGGTAAAACAAAACCCATCACCATAGTCAGAGGTGTGTTACAAGGTTCCCGTTTGTCACCTACTCTTTTCAATCTATGCATTGACCATATTTTGAACGAACTTAGTGAACACGGCATGACTACTCAGTATGGATTTAACTTAAGTCCATCTGAAGATCAATTAACTGTAATGGGCTTCGCAGATGATATTGTTATCATTGGTAAAGACAAAAAATCCACTTTAACACTCTTCAATCACGCAGTTCAACAATTCCATGAAATCGGACTAGACATTAACATTAACAAGTGTAAAGGCATGTGTATTAAAAAGGGTCAGCTGTTTGAAGAAAATTTCCACATCTCGTCTGGAAATGAAATAGCTGGTTTGCAAAGAGGTGACTTCATTCGCTATCTAGGAGTCAATTTTTATGACGAGATTAATTTTGATCCTCTTTCAACATTGTCTAAACTAAGAACAAATGTAGAATTGCTTATTTCTTCACCACACTTACAAGCGGATCAAAAATACAACATCATTAACACCTCAATCTGTCCTGGTCTAATATATCCATTTCAGACAGTGCCTCCAAAAAAACTTTCTAATAAATTCATAGCGGATGCAGATATTATGATAAGGGGTGTGCTGAAAGAAATACTGTAACTGCCTAATGACCTTCCTACAGATATGTTATATACTGACACAAAATTCAAGGGATTAGGTTTACTCTGTTCAGCATGGGAATTACACTTACAAAATATAAACGCATGTAAGATATTGCTTAAATCCAATAATTCCTTCCTACCTGCTACAAGGAAATTATCCCAAGAAATTACATCCAGTCTCACAGCACTCAATATCACCGAATCAGCAAATATTTTGGACAAGTACGGCACTGTAGATACGCGAAAGGTACGGCAAGTATTAAGAGAAAAAGCGTTTGAGAACTGGAGCCAGAAAAAACATAAAGGCAAAGGCGTGCTCTTATACCAACAATATACCCCGGCCAATAAGTGGATCCGGAATCACAAGGGTCTTTCCTGTAGTGAGTGGAGGGAAGCAATCAAGATGAATGCGAACGTGTCAGCTGTGCGTAGTGTACCTGGCAGGTCTTCGGGCAGTAACCTCTGTCGACGTTGCGACAGGGAGGTTGAAACCCTTGCCCATGTCCTGGGGGCCTGTCCACACGGTGAACTTCTACGAAATACGCGGCATCATACAGTAAGATCTATAATAGCAACTGCCTTAAGGAACAAAGGTTATTCAGTATATGAAGAAGTACACGGCATATCCAGTGAGGGCAGTAATCGAAGAATTGACATAATTGCATTTAAACCTCCCTCTCTTGAAGGTTACATCATAGACCCTACTGTGAGATTCGAATCGCACGAACACCAGCCAGAAGAAGTACACGAGGAAAAAAGGAATATATATGAACCTTCCATCACTTTTTATAAGGACAAATACCATCTGGAATCCATCGTCATTACGGGACTAATGAAAGGAGCCCATGGGACCAGAAGAAGTACACGAGGAAAAAAGGAATATATATGAACCTTCCATCACTTTTTATAAGGACAAATACCATCTGGAATCCATCGTCATTACGGGACTAATGAAAGGAGCCCATGGGACCATACCCCGGTTCCTAGTCGACTTCTGTAAATCTTTTGGCCTGCATAAAAGTATTTTAAGAGATCTAACAATTGCAGCACTCAAAGGCTCAACAGCTATTTTCAGGCATCATACATATGGGCCATGACTAATTCGCATCTCCTTGACGTTACTTCGTTTAACATCATGTGTTTCAATATAATTCAAATTCTTTCTTTTTCACTCTAACAACAATTTATCGCTAAGCCTCAAGGCTTTTACTCTATTGTATCATGGTACTCTTTGTCGACGGCAACCTGTAGTGGTTACAGGAAGAAATTAAATTATTTAATTAATTACAATGTGCGCGTGAAGAAATTATTGCCCTTGTAATATCCATTACAATCCTATTTATTATACTCTTATATAAATCTAACTTCCGCAGCATGCAATTTTACCCAATTAACCAAATTATATTTTGATTATTAAGAAGAATCGTGATTTTATTAACTTGAATTGTCGCACCACCAATAGAAGATCCCTAGATTATTTATTACTGGACAAATATTGTATATTGATCTGGTAAGGGTAGGATTATATATATATATATATATATATATATATATATATATATATATATATATGCGCAATGCAATGCTTTTTCCTTTTAATTAAGAATTAATTTAATTTAGAAAATGTAGGAGACGTATTGTAAAATCATTGCGAACGGGTCATTTACGTTTATTAAAGGTATTCTTTGAGTAGGACTGTACCGTGGTGTGTTTCATAATAAGGATAATTGATATGAGCTGCTGTTATGAAAATATGAACGACTAGGGAATGTTATCGCATCTCATTCTCGCAGCTTACACAAACAATATTTGCTCGCCTACTGGAAATGTCATCGAGGTCGTCTGCCAAAATCGGTGCCTCCGACTATAACTTTTTAATGTGCCTGTTAATATAAACAGCAATAAATTCAATATAAACGCTTAGTATAGGCTTTCAAAATATAGGCTAGAGTACCGGTAAACACTTTCAGAAATAAAATTTGTCACTACGTAGAAAGTTAATTAGTCGAACGTTTGTAAGATGGACAGTAGCACCTTTCCCTGTTGAGTAGAGGGGGAAGCCTGTCAACCAAACTGAAATGGGGTTTAGAATAAAGGGACACTTTCAAGAAATCAAAATTTAGATAACATGGAAGAAGAATGGAAGACCTTAACAGACATTTTAAGAAAGATTGCATTTGAAAATATTAGCCTAAAAATTCTAGGCAAAAGAGAAAATGAGGGATATGGGATGAAGATATCAAAAAGGTGATAAATGATAAACGAGAAGGATATCTCCGATTTTTACAGTTCGTGCATAATAAAATTATGTGTATAATTTAAAATGCTAACTCTCGTCACGAAGATGGGAGTAAACTAAGACATCATCTGGGCACTGGATCGACATAAGAGCGCTACAACTCACTACAAAAGTATCATATCTTATCGTATCATATATCATATCATACCTATATATCGTGTCATGTCACAGCATATCAATAGTATAAGTAAAATAACCTATTAAGTCACGATTTAGTGTTTTTACAGGACAGCAAGTTAAAAGTTTCAGATCCATTATATTGTATTATCTTTGGTTGCGTGGCTGCAAAAGGGTATCTGTCGGATACAGGGGGGAGAGCCATCAATCCTTCCCATTTAAGGCTTTAAGGAACCAACCTGGACAAATACCCAATGTCCCATCCCTACCTTCCCGTGGTGCAGCTGTTAGTAAGCATAATTTTACAAGCTGAACTAAAGGGAGGGGCTACTCATCAATTAGCACTGATCAGCTTGATGAGTTAATGACTGAATTTGGTATAATTTTCCTCTATCCAATACCTAATTCCCTCATTACCCTTTCCTATCCAGTCCTCTGACTGAACTCTTACTTTCTTCGACCCTGACGGCATTAGAGCATTCGAAGTCTAGGGGTTCATTTCATTTTCCTTCCTCCTCTTTCTACTTTTCTGTTCCTAGTCTGACCTGCTATGGCACTAAAATCATCCTCCAGTGGCTTAAGGAGGGAAAGCTGGTGATCAACAAGATCTCCCAGCTAGGTCCAATGGACTCGTCAACCATCAGCAGGTGTTGTCCTCCAGACATTCTGGGGGTTGTGTGTGAATGAAGTAGCCACCAAAACGTTAAAATATGGTGTTCACTTAAATCGGCTACAACTTGCCATTTTCACTCTGTGCTTCAGTGGCTGGCCATGATAATATCTTTGAAAAATATTGGAGTGCAAGAGGTCAAATGACTTTATTGTCAAACGCCTGGCATTAGAAAACAACAACAACATCTTTGGTTGCGTGAGTGAGTTGTTGAAATTTAAAGGAAACTGAACTAGAGGTGGCCTACTCTGCAGTTGTTTGTGAACTACTAACAATTCCTACAACTACTATCGGTGACTCAGGAGAAGACGAGAGCGGACTGAAGAGGAAGGATGTGAACAGATAACGTACGACAACACGTGCAATATTTGTACTGCAGTAATCGGAAACATTAGGTCTTCTTCTGTTCAACTTAGCTTTAATTTCCATACGCATTGTTACTCATGTTTCCTGTACGAGTAATAACCTGGCTACTGGGATGCTTATCTGAGCGATGTTTGTAATAATCAACAGCGATAGTCAAGAAGGTCACATTCTTTCCGCTCGTCTTCTCCTGAGTTACGGACTATACTTCCTCTCTATTCGCAAGAGGGTAAAGACATTTGTGAGAAACTCTATACGCGAAAAGCGAATGTCACGGTCGGCAGTTTTGAAAATGAAAAATCTTTTATTAAGGAACTGTCCCAACAATTTCGATTTTACGATGTCGTCATAGACGAGTTTCACAATCTAAACGGGAAGGTCATTCCGCATTTTAAATTATAGATGAGTAGTTAATTTTTTTTCTAAATGTTCATTGTATTTAGTTACTGCTTTCCTACTTTGAAATATTACTACGCGGCACTGTTGTGAACAATAACTTACCTGCAGGAGGAGCCTGAGTAGATGGTGTTGTCGTAGTAGATGATATGGTCTGCGTCACTGCATGGTTCTTTTCGATCATCTTGGTTACCTGTGTTGCTGCGTCCGTCTTCTTCTTCGTCACTGCTGTTTCTATGAGAAAAAAAAAGTAATAGGCCCTTGAATATTCCAATTTCCAGATACAATAAACTGCGCATACTTAAAGACATAAAGCATACGTCACAAGCTATCGCTAAGGGAATTATTGAAATTCGTTCTATTTCGAGTGTTGTCGTATACCAGTCTGAAATGCACTTGAGAAAATACGAAGAAATTGGATTTGTTATATAAGTGATATAAACGACCCAGTTGAGAAGGACAGAACTGAAAATTTAAAGTTTTGAGGAAACTACATTTTATAGCAATATGTTGCTGTGAGAAACCAAAGGATCGTTGAAATTACTCCATAATTCTGTTAATAATGTTTCATATAGCTATACTATAAGTTTCAATTAATTAAAATGTCTTAAATGGATTTCAAAGAGATGCGCTATCACCTTTACTTTTTAACTTTGCTCTAGAGCCGGCATGTCAAAACCCTGCACATTTTTGCACTGGTCTGCGACAGGGCTGTGCAGTACCTGTAGTAGCAGATCAGCAGATCAGCTTTTGTTTCAGTAACACAGATCAGTACGGGTCTCATTGAGCTGTGATTGTGAATGCGTTATGGAAAATAAAGTGAGGAGTCCACAGAAATAACGAAGAAGAGAAATCACGAATCATATAACGCAACTGTTATGATGTTTTCCTCAGCCAATAGTAATTATTTTAAAATGAAAGGCTTTCATCATATCATGTAGACCTAATAGTGATATGAGAATTTAAATCATATTAATAAAGTTCTCAAAATATGATATTCGCCTGCTCTTATTTCTTAATTAGTACTCTCACGGCAAGACAAACATGAAAATGATGTTGTTTTGGAGTCTGTACTAACACAGCCATCAATGATTAGACGACTTATAACTTTTATTTGATAAGCTGATAAGTGATGAGAATATAGTGAGTAATACATGTCAGGCTCTTGAGGTTGTAAGGGAAGGAAGAAAGCAACTATTTGTAAGGCGGATAATTTTTCTGGATAAATAATACATATTGGCGAATTTTCCACCTCACATTACTATATTATCTAATATACTTACGTTAATAAATCTTTAAACCTGACATAAACAAAATGTCCTCGCTTCACAGCTTGTGAAGTACTCTTTTAACTCAATTCAGTAACGCTCCCAACTTGTTAATACTTGCTCTCAATGTTTTACATATAAACTATATATAAATTTAAATTCAAGCTTAATTTATCCACTTTATTATTAATAATAATAATAATAATAATAATAATAATAATAATAATAATAATAATAATATACAGCAAGGAAATGATTCCAGTGTAAAAGCCTCACAATGTCCTATTGCATGTAATTGGGAGTAAAATATTTTCTTTCTTAGCATTTGTGCACCAATGGTCCCAATAATGCTTGAGGAACAATGAAAGAGTATTACCTTGAAATAATCAGTACCTACTACGTAAGATGAAATATTTTGTGTTCGTTTTTGATGTTTCGAAATTACTGCAATATTTATATTTTCTTCAAATACTGTATATAAATCATGTAAATAAATTCTTCTTTACAAACGACTGCATTGTGAATTGTAACTAAGTAAGTCTGTTGTTTCTTGTGTTACAATTGAAGGGCTTAGTGGAAGAAGGGAGTATCCCTCAAAAGTATGTTTTTGAGATATTTAGCATTATGTTAGATTCTCTGTAACTTAAGGAAAATAATAAGAATCACAAAGTCTTTTGGGTAAAGTGTTAGATAGGTATTGAACTAACTTTCTGCAAATGTAGAGCATAATATCTTGATTATTATTGTTATTGTAGGAAAATTTCACTTATGATATACTATATTTTACAACAAAGAAAGAAACAAACTTTGAAAAATATTAATCAAAAGACACTTAAATAAGATTCATTTGTTTGTCTGTTGAGTCAACTGTCCAAAGACAGGTCTGAACCTCATAAGTGATACCAACAAGGCACCACTTATGAGGCAACTAGACCAGGAGGTAATGGGTTATGATCATTGTTTTCTACTTCACACCCATTATCTGATTTCAAATTTAAATAAAAGTTGTGATGAATTGGAGGTATGAACTTTAGTATGGACAGTATGTCAGGACGCTAAGCAGCTTTGACGAGCATTCTATCGGGGTGCTTTGGTTTCATAATTGTGCTTGCTATACAGGGTGTTAAAAATATCCAATATTTTAGGAGGTGCAAGTATGCATCAAAACAAGAAAATAATGTCTAATAAACATCGGTCCTACAACACATACTTTCTGAACACTTCTTCATAGGAAGTGCCTAATCTAATGTCCACTCATCGCAATGCATTTCTCTGCCCTTTGGAGTAAGGAATCACGCACTCTTTGAAATTGACCTGATTCCTTTATGTGTCCCCATAACAAAAGTCTAGGAGATTTAGGTTTGGGGAACGAGCAGGCCAAGGTGTGGGGCTTCCCCGACCATTGCAGTGGTCTTGAAATGTCAACATTAGGTGTTCACGCACATTGTGGTGAAAATGTGCTGGTGCGCCATCGTGTATGAACCACATCTGTAGTCCTGCTGACATGACACATTCTCCAGCAAGGCGGGCAATACGTTAATAAGAAAGTCCTAAAAGTCTCTGTGGTAGCACATATGGCCCTATTAATCTTTCACCAAGAATGCCTGCCCATACGTTGATTGAGAATGGGTGCTGATGCCTCGTTTTTTCAACTGCATGGGAATTTTCATCAGCCCACACATGCTGATTACGAAAATTCACAACACCATCTCTGCTGAACCCTGCTCATATCCGCAACCAGACTTTTGTTTTCAGTATTCCTTGCGACGTATCATTATTCCATGCCAAAGGTGTCAACTAGGCCTACAGTATGATTTTCTGGTAGTCTGCTGTATTGTAGGGCAGAGAAATGCATTGCCATGAATGGACGTCACATTGAGCACCTCTTATGAACAAGTGTGTGTTGTAGGACCCATGTTTATTAGACATTATTTTCTTATTTTGATGCATACTATCACCTCCTAAAATAGTGGATACTTTTTAACATTCTGTATTTGGTGGCTTTTCTTTTCCTGTATGTTAGTGAACACTTTAGCAGACATTACTTTGTCTGTGCGTGTAATATATTCTTGTCCACTGTTTCGTGCCTTCTGTCTGCTGTTGTCTTTCCATTTTATGGATTTCTTTTCCTCTTTTTGCTATTATTTGTCTTATTTTCACCATTTCGTCACAAAAACATTAGTACGGTCAACATTCGCCATGTTGCTTGGAAACTTATTGTAACAAAGCAGTATTCTCCCAGTGATCAGTTAGGTAAACAGCTGGCCAATCAGAACCAAGGTTTCAAGGAACTGTGGGATACCTCCTTATTCCATTCAGAATTTTGATACAACTTACAAAGCCCTTTCCTATGTTCATATTTACTTTAAAATGGGACTATCCCTTACTTAAATAGCACATTAAACTAACAGTAGATGGACTCAGCTTTCATAATATGGACTTAGTTCATTTTTTACCAAAATGTGGGATACCCCCTTATTCCACTAACCCCTTCAATCATTGTCAAATATAAACACTGACAATAATTGTGTTTTTTCCTTCTGCTAAGTATGTTTATAATGTCCAAATGTCAATTTAATTGAACACTAGAAGCGCAGAATAGATTCTTGTATATGATTATGTCTCGTGACCAGAATATTGTACGAAATGGAAATATAAAAATTGGAGATTTATCCTTCGAAGAGGTGGTAAAATTGAAATATCTTGGAGCAACAGTAACAAATATAAATGACACTCGGGAGGAATTTAAACGCAGAATAAATATGGGAAATGCGTGTTATTATTCGGGTGAGAAGCTCTTATCATCCAGTCTGCTGTCCAAAAACCTGAAAGTTAGAATTTATAAAACAGTTATATTACCGGTTGTTCTGTATGGTTGTGAAACTTGGACTCTCACTCTGAGAGAGGAACATAGGTTAAGGGTGTTTGAGAATAAGGTGCTTAGGAAAGTATTTGGGGCTAAGCGGGATGAAGTTACAGGAGAATGGAGAAAGTTACACAACACAGAACTGCACGCATTGTATTCTTCACCTGACATAATTAGGAACTTAAAATCCTGACGTTTGAGATGGGCACGGCATGTAGCATGTATGGGCGAATCCAGAAATGCATATAGAGTGTTAGTTGGGAGACCGGAGGGAAAAAGACCTTTAGGGAGGCCGAGACGTAGATGGGAGGATAATATTAAAATGGATTTGAGGGAGGTGGTGTATGATGATAGAGACTGGATTAATCTTGCACAGGATAGGGACCGATGGCGGGCTTATGTGAGGGCGGCAATGAACCTTCGGGTTCCTTAAAAGCCATTTGTAAGTAAATAAGTACATCCCTCCCGCTAAGAACTGGTAAGAGCAACACGTGAATGACGCAATCTTCACTGACCGGCGTTCCGCGCACATACACTGCACTTTCAGTGTCTGATTTTTGACATGCCTGCTCTAGAGTATGCTATTAGGAAAGTCCAGGATAACAGAGAGGGTTTGGAATTGAACGGGTTACATCAGCTGCTTGTCTATGCGTATGACGTGAATATGTTAGGAGAAAATCCACAAACGATTAGGGAAAATACGGGAATTTTGCTTGAAGCTAGTAAAGAGGTACGTTTGGAAGTAAATCCCGAAAAGAGAAAGTAGGCTATATGATTATGACTCGTGATGAAAATATTGTACGAAATGGAAATATAAAAATAGGAAATTTATCCTTTGAAGAGGTGGAAAAATTCAAATACATGGGAGTAACAGTAACAAATATAAATTATACTCGGGAGGAAATTTAACACAGAATAAATATGGGAAATGCCTGTTATTATTCGGTTGAGAAGCTTTTATCATCCATTCTGCTGTCAAAAAAATCTGAAAGTTAGTATTTATAAAAGAGTTATATTACCGGTTCTTCTTTATGGTCGTGAAACTTGGACTCTCACTTTGAGAAAGGAACATAGGTTAAGAGTGATTGAGAATAAGATGCTTAGGAAAATATTTGGTGCTAAGAGAGATGAAGTTACAGGAGAATGGAGAAAGTTACATAACACAGAACTGCACGCATTGTATTCTTCATCTGACATAATTAAGAACATGAAATCCAGACCTTTGAGATGGGCAGCGCATGTAGCACATATGGGCGAATCCAGAAATGCATATAGAGTGTTAGTTGGGAGGCCGGAGGGAAAAAGACCTTTGGGGAGGCCGAGACGTAGATGGGAGGATAATATTGAAAGGATTTGAAGGATGTGAGATATGATAGAGACTGGATTAATCTTGCTCAGGATAGGGACCGATGGCGGGCTTATGTGAGGGCGGCAATGAACCTCCTGGTTCCTTAAAAGCCAGTAAGTATGTAAGTAAATATTTATGCATTTAGTTACTGCTTTCCTACTTTGAAATATTACTACGCGGCACTGTTGTGAACAATAACTTACCTGCAGGAGCAGTAGTTGGTGTTGTCTGCGTCCCTGCGTTGGTCGTCATCATCACCTCGGGCAGCTGTGTTGCTGCGTCCTTCTTCCCCTTCCTCACTGCTGTTTGTATAAGAAAAAAGTAATAGGCCCTTGAATATTCTAATTTCCAGATACATTAAACTGCGCATGGTCAGAGACATAGGGCATAGATCACAAGCTATCGCTAAGGGACTTACTGAAATTCGTTCTGTTTCGAGTGCTGTATTATATCGTTCTGAAATGCAGTAGAGAAAATACGAAGAAAATGGATTTGTTGAATAAGTGATATAAATGACCCATTTGAGAAGGAAATAACTGACAATTTAAAGTTTTGAGGGAACTACATTTTAAAGCTATATGTTGCTGTGAGAAACCAAAGGATCGTTGAAATTACTCCAGAATTCTGTTAATATTTCATATAGCTATATTATAAGTTTCAATTAAGTAAAATGTGTTAATTGAATTTCAAGGAGATGTACTATCGCCTTTACTTTTTAACTTTGCTCTAGAGCAGCGGTCATCAAAACACTGCACGCTCGGGCTAGCGTCGCTTACCCGCGGACAAGACACAGCCCTAGCGTGCAATCGTCGCTGCTGGCGGGTATGCTGTCTCTCTATCCCTTCTGCACGACGGAGCAGAGTTCCTTACCCTCTACCCATTTCAGCGAATGCTGACGACCACTGCTCTAGAGTATGCCATTAGGAAAGTCCAGAATAACAGAGAGGGTTTGGAATTGAACGGGTGACATCAGCTGCTTGTCTATGCTGATGACGTGAATATGTTAGGCGAAAATCCACAAACGATTAGGAAAAATACGGGAATTTTACTTAAAGGAAGTAAAGAGATAGGTCTGGAAGTAAATCCCGAAATGACAAAGTAGGCTATAGGCCTATGGTTATGTCTCGTAACTATACTTCGCACGAAAACATGACGACCTTCCCTCATCCCCTTCACCAGTTAACTGCAGGCACGCGCAAGGGATAAACCCTTAGCCGAGTTGCCAATTCTTGAAGTCATTGTGATTTGCGAACGATTTTCAAACTCTGTTCCGTGAAACCGCGATTTTCAACGAGACTATATTATCTTTGTAAATACACCTTCATTTATAAATTACTAAAACAAAATTGGTATAAAAATGAACAAACTTATTTTAAAAATACTTTATATTTATATTTTCACTAACATGCTTTGCCTAAATAAACAAAGAAATGCAGAATTATATAATAAATGTTAAATTCTCATGTTATTGAAGTTCCAGAATGTTATACTTAATTAAGGATGTTACACTGGTAAAATTTTCGGAAACTGTGATCATTGAATAGCAATTTATAGTACAAGATAGTAAAATTAGATTTTATCCGCTTCGCCTTGGGTGCTAATTTCCACAAGCAATTAAAATGTTTACTCTAGTGTGCTATACAATATTTTGTTCATTACTGGTATGTAAATTTAATTTTAAATTGTATGTCTTTTCTTTGTAATGTGTTGTTGGCAAAGAAGTTCGTATATATTCATTTTAATTAATGCTAATATGTTGGTTGTCATATAGAGAGTAATTTAAAAACATTTAATTCACTGCTGTAAGTTAGAAAACTTTTAAGCACTTCTGTGAATAATGTCATTATTTAAGTTGCTAAGGACGGTGAAATAAAGACCAGTTTAGATACCAGTCATGGATAAATGTATTCCTTTTAGATCATTTTTTCATAACACGAAAATCATATTAAAGCACAAAAAAGAACATATTTGTTTCTCTGCCAGTTTAGTTGCTGATTCGATGCAAATTTTCTGTAGGCCTAAGGAACGTTATAAGATACGTAATATGATTGAATTAATTAAGGATGCATATACACTTCTTATACCTTAAAATTCTGTTATGTAAAATATAGGCGTAATATAAAATTTAAATTTCTACACCGACTATTGAAGTTCATTCAGGTAAAACAACCTGTATTAGTTTTTTTAGTTATTTAACGACATTGTATCAATTACTAAGTTATTTAGTGTCGATGGGATTGGTGATAGCAAAATGGTATTTGGCGAGATGAGGTCGAGGATTCGCTATAGATTACCTGACATTCGCCTTACTGTTGAGAAAAACCTCGAAAAAAATCCAATCAGATAAATCAGTCAAAGGGGGAACTGAACCCACGCCCGAGTGCAACTTCGGATCGGTAGTAAACTCAGCCAACTGAGCTACGCCAGTTGCTCTGTATTAGTTCTGAAGTTATGATTTTTAATGTAAAGTGCGGCATTGGCTATAATAGCTGTTAAGTGGAAAACGGCATGAGCTTTTTTTCCTCTTCGCAAACCATATTCCTTAAAAACACTTTTCCTGGTAATTCCGAAAGTGCTGGATAGAATCGAATGAAATTTTTTCTGTATTCTTAAACATAATGTACAAATCAGGCCAGAATATTTCCGTAAGTTTATTTGCTATTGGCGATATCTTTTTCGCGTACTGTTCACATACTGTTCGACGAAGTAAATCACGTATAAAATCGTCTATCTTACCGAATTCTGTTTTAGTTTATTTTCTCTTCAGTTGGTGAATAGTAATTCTTAATTTCTATGCCCCATATATAATTTTTTTACCAACTCCGCCGGTTGCTTCCGATGTTAAGTGATTAAGATTTGTACTTATCAAACCGCCTTAACTTTCGATTACAATATGGATAGAATTTCTAACGTTAGAATAATTTCAACACTTTGTTTTTTTAGCTACGCTCCTCTACAAATGAGATATTCTGTTTTCTTCGACGGTGTTATTTGTTCTTGTGATGGTCCTGGATCTTCAGGTGAATCAGGAGGCCTGGCTGCGGATCATCTGCTACAACACTCATTAATCATGGCCGGAATAAATAGACATATTGAAGCGCACAACGGTATAAAACAACACGTCGACAAATGTCTAAAAAGATAATGAAAACGGGTGAAACCGAACAGGTAGAGGCAATGACTGCTACATTTGGCAATGCTGGGATCTATTGTATTTCTGCCATGCGGCTAGGGGTTGAGTAGAGGATGGGGGTTTATGAGGGATTACCAATTTCAAGAAGAGAGGCCGTCATGTTTTCGAGTCAAGTTATAGAATATTATACAAAATGGAAGTATAAAAATTGGAAATTTATCCTTTGAATAGGTGGAAAATTGAAATTCCTGGGAGCAACAGTAACAAATATAAATTATACTGGTGAAAAAATTAAACACAGAATAAATATGGAAAATGCCTGTTATTATTCGGTTGAGAAGCTTTTATCATCCAGTCTGCAGTCAAAAAATCTGAAAGTTAGCATTTATAAACAGTTATATTACCGGTTGTTCTTTATGGTTGTGAAACTTGGACTCTCACTTTGAGAGAGCAACATAGGTTAAGGGTATTTGAGAATAAGGTTCTTAGGAAAATATTTGGTGCTAAGAGGGATGAAGTTACAGGAGAATGGAGAAAGTTACACAACACAGAACTGCACGCATTGTATTCTTCACTTGACATAATTAGGAACATTAAATCCAGACGTTTGAGATGGGCAGGGCATGTAGCACATATGGGCGAATCCAGAAATGCATATAGAGTGTTAGTTGGGAGGCCGGAGGGAAAAACACCTTTGGGGAGGCCGAGACGTGGATGGGAGGATAATATTAAAATGGATTTGAAGGAGGTGGTGTATGATAATAGAGACTGAATTAATCTTGCTCAGGATAGGGGCCGATGGCGGGCTTATGTCAGGACGGCAATAAACCTACGGGTTACTTAAAATCCAGTAAGTAAGTAAAATCATTGTATTTAGATACTGCTTCCCTACTTTGAAATATTACTACGCGGCACTGATGTGAACAATAGGCTAACTTACCTTTAGGAGCAGTAGTTGGTATTGTCTGCGTCCCGGGTTTGGTGGTCATCATTACTTCGGGCACCTGTGTTGATGCGTCAGTTTTCTCCTTCGTCTTCACTGCTGTTTCTATAAAAAAAAAGTAATAGGCCCTTGATTATTCTAATTTCCAGATACAATAAACTGCGCATGCTCAGAGACATAGAGCATAGATACACAAGCTATCGCTAAGGGACTTATTGAAATTCGTTCTGTTTCGAGTGTTGTCGTATACTGTTCTGAAATGCACTAGAGAAAATACGAACAAAGTGGATTTGTTTTATAAATGATATAAAGGACTATTTGAGAAAGAAACTACTGAAAGTTTAAAGTTTTGAGGAAACTACATTTTAAAGCAATATGTTGCTGTGAGAAAGCAAAGGATCGTTGAAATTACTCCAGAATTCTGTTAATAATGTTTCATTTAGTTATACTATAAGTTTGAATTAAGTAAAATGTGTTAATTGGATTTTTCACAGCAACATGAAGCTTAAAATTTCAGGTTTATCATAAGTAAAACGATCCATTACTTGGGAGATAGTTTGTCTTCTTTAAACAAAATACAAATGATACAAAAACGGATGTGAAAAAAATGTTCTCTAAAACTTAATCTCAATGGTACTCTGCTCGTAAACTAATCTGACCAGCGTACTTGTTAATAACATTTACTAAAAATGACCATTAAACAATACAAGGCAAAAAATGCAAATAAATGCAAAATAAAAGTAAACATAGACTATATTGGTTCGTGTTAAAATGAAACGAGTTTATATTGGGTATCCTGCATTGTCTGTGATCTCAGAAAAAATTATATTTTATCAATTTCCAGCCCTAATCATCACTCATTAACTCGCTACTATTTTCCTACGTCCTTTCCGATATTCCCATCACATCCACTCTGTTTCTTCTCATTGCTTCAAGTTTTCCATCTTACCTCGTAGCCCAGAGGTACTGGCATTCGTCGTGGATCCTCCTTGTTGCTGTCCGTTGTTGTACGTCATGACGGATCCTTCCCCAGTATCCCCCACCCGGACATCCGATTGGGGGGATAGTTTACGTCCGGAGTTTTTTACCAGGGAAAGACTCATCATGCAATTTTACTCGATACATTCTTCTTGGGATAGATGGATGAATGCGGAAGCCTCCCATTGCTTTCCGCACACCACTCTCTCTTTCGCATCTTAAAAGATCCCAGGGGGCCCCGGCGTGGAGGTGAGGAGAGTGGATTTGACTAATTAGACCCTCCGGACTTCACCGAAATTCACCGCAAGGGTTAAATATCAGTTCCATCAGGGTTTTTGACCCGATCAGAGACCGGGAAATCCTAATTAGCCTTTGCCCCCCTAAGTCTAAAGCACTACAAAGATGTTAAATGTTATGTTTTATTTAACGACGCTCGCAAATGCAGAGGTTATATCAGCGTCGCCGGATGTGCCGGAATTTTGTCTCGCAGGAGTTCTTTTACATGCCAGAAAATCTACTGACATGAGCCTGTCGCATTTAGGCACACTTAAATGCCATCGACCTGGCCCGCGATCGAACCCGCAGCCTTGGGCATAGAAGGCCAGCGCTATGCCAACTCCCAGTCAGCAACTAGATTTCAAGCCGTGTGGACGTACTGTCGTGCGAGGAATTGCAGAATCAACATAGAGAGAGCCATGCTCTAAGCTAAAGTAAAAAGAGTCGTCGGGCAACAGGAATAGCAGTAGACGAAAGTAAAATGGGTGTGGATTTATATGTGTATAGATCAAGAATTGGAATGTTTAGCATAAGAAGAGTTAAAGAAGAGAGAAGATGGGAGAGTGGTAAGAAGAAAGAACTAAAATGGGCGATTGGAGCAGTTATAGTGATGATATTAATAATGGGAGGAACTGAGGTGAATCCGGGGCCAAAGAGTGTGAAGAACGAAGAGTTGAGAGAGTTAATTAAAGAAGAAATGAAGTTAGGATTCATAAAAATTAATCAGGAAATAAAACTACAGCTACAAGATTTCAGTCAGACAATCACAAATTTGAAGACAAACATGGAGAATAACAACAAAAGAATTGAAGAGCTTCACCAGTTAAATAGGCAGTTGGAAAAGAAGATTAGTGATTTAGAAAATAGCCAGAGGAAGAAGAATTTGTTAATTTTCGGTATAAATGAGGACGAAAGAGAGTGTGGAGAGGAAACTTACACTGCAGTCCGGCGAGTGTGTTGGGAGCTTTTCGAAGTAGATATAGATGGCCATATAGAAGAAGTTTATAGAGTGGGGAAGGGAAAATTTCGGCCAATCTTGCTGAAATTTCAAAATTTAAGGACAAAAGAAATGATTATGAACAGAGTGAAAAATGCGAGGGGAACAAAATTTAGCTTTGTAAATGATCTTAGTTACGAAGTAAGAAGAAGAAGAAGATTATTGTTACCATATCTGAAAACAGCGAGAAGTAAAGGACATTTTGCGATCATGATCGATGATAAATTGAAAATCAATGATAAAGTGTACGTTCTCGAATACTGTGAAAAGAATTGTGACAAACCAGAGTTTTGGACTGAAATCGAGCAAAGCCAGGTGAATCAAGGAGCAGTGAAACGGAGGTTCAATGAACGTTAAAATATGCGTACGTCAAGGCAGCACGCTAGGAAGAATGAAAAAATGCAAATGACACAAAACTTCAATGTCAATGAAACGAGAGATGTACAATGTCGATATCTGACGCCTACTTCGAGTACGAAACAGCTGACCAGAATAAACCAAGGAGGAAAACAAAACGTGAGGCAGATACAAAATACTGCGGACGAAGGATTAGGGAAACAGCTGGAAGTGTCTGAGGTCAGGAGCATAGACAAGACTAATGGAGGAAATGCAAGAGAAGACATGTGAAGAACGAGTGAAGGAATGAAGCGACTACCAGATATTAGTGATTGTGAGGACAGAATAGATAGGGCCTTGGAGAGGTTATTAGCGAAGAAAAAGAGTGTTAAAAAGTGAGTGCAAGAAAGTTAGGGGTGGCAAAAGTGTAAGAAAAGGAACAGAGAAAAAAGTGTTAAGTGTAAGAAGATAGTGTAAGAGTGTAATAAGAGACTATCAAACAATGAATACAAGAGAATTAAAGTGGAAAAAAAACATCTGAACAAATGTGAAGTGGAATGAGAGAGAAATTGCAAGTGTAATTAAGTGAATTAGATATTTGATGTTTTTCAATGTTATGGGTTGAGAGTAGTATGAGGGGGTACTATAACTGTAGGAGTATTATAGAAATAAATATATGGAAAGAGGAATAAAATAGGAAATTTAGGAGTGAAGCGAAGAGAAAGGGATCAATACGTAAATAAACAGACGGTAGGAAAAAAAAGTGGTGTAAGTGTTGTAAAATAGAGTAAACGAAAAAGTCAGCAAGTAATGTAGGAGAAAATAGCTGGAAAACAATGATTAAGAGTAGGTGGGATTTGAGGGTAGAGAAGAAAATAAATAAATAACGCAAATTATTAAGGAAGGAATATCCAATATTTAATAGGTGAGCGAGAAATGGAAGGGAGAGAGTCTAGGTAGGAGGGAGAGAATAGAAGAGGATATAGAGGGAAGGACATATAGCAATTCAGTCTTAACAGAACATTAGAAAGTAATCAAGAAATTCTCGGCAAAGAATACACTAATAGAAAAGAGTTGTATGTATTAAAGAGATAGTGGATCGAGAAACAGAAATGTGAAGGCCCACCATAACTGTGAATTGTAAAGTTGACTGACAAATAAATATATCATATCATATACCAACTCCCCAACCAGGTCGACCATTACAAAGAACATCATTGTTAAAATGACCAACTAAGATCCTTATCGAAGATGACACCAAGAAAGTTAGTCTTCAAGGATGATTTAAGATTAAAGTTATGTCACTGAAATACTTATTTACTTACAAATGACTTTTAAGGAACCCGAAGGTTCATTGCCGCCGTCACATAAGCCCGCCATTGGTCCCTATCCTGTGCAAGATTAATCCACTCTCTATCATGTCATTGAAATACTAGACATTTAAAATTAACGTTATTACTAAGAAATAAACATGAAGTTTTGTCTACATTAATAATAAAGTTATTAGAACGACACCATTTTTAAAATCAAAATAGTACATTATACAACGAGCCTATAATGATAGTAATTAAGACGCGAGTATGTTTGTTTATGAAACTCGCTTGCGCTCGTTTCATAATTTCCATACGAGCGTCTTAATTACCATTATAGGCAAGTTTCACACTACTTTTTATGCTCGACCATATTCCTGACTTGAAATTATTCAGATGTATTCATTTTAGTTGTATCTGACTGAAGATCGGAAGTGACCTTGTGCGTAGCTCGTAAATTATGAGATGTGCGCAGAGGCGAAAGTATTGATTTTTTCCGAGGAACAATAATGTCATTGACCTTGATGTAATGTAGAGAATAACATGAACTAATTTAGATATAACCTGGAAATTGAATTAGAATTGAAAAACAAGATGACAAATTGAATTTATTTGAATATTATTTACAATTAACGATAATTATTATAGTAACAGAACATAACCTTCTGCGATAGTATTGGATTTCCAGCCTCTGCACAGTGTTTCCTAGAGGCATAAAAGCTGGCCAAAAATACTAAAAGCCACTTTAACACTTTTTTTTGCCAATTTTTGGTACCAACTGAAAGATAATATCATATTAACAATATATCAGCTCTACTTGCTTATCTTAGGACAGTGTTTCTCAACTGATGGCTCGCGTTCCGCTGGGTATACTTGAACAGTGAAGTGGTAGACCCAGTTTTTTTTCGTCCATAATTAAGGCGCTTAATTTAACACTTTATATATATATATATATATATATATATATATATATATATATATATATATATATATATATTAGTATTGATTGAATTAATCTGTGCATTAAGTATTACAACATTTTACGATTATGTTAATGATTGTTTAATAGTAACTTTTGAATGGTTGTTACACGTTAAAGTAACTACACTGTTTATTGTATTTATTACGGAGGCACTTAATAAATAATAAATTCTAAGTGAGCACGTACACAATACAGAATGGGAGACACTTTAGCACTTTAGTAGGGTAAAGAATGTTCATTGATCACTGTTACTAGTATTGGTACTATCCTCCACTCCGAAAGTTGTGACTGCGCTTGCAGTAGGCCTGAGCCGTCCCTGTTTGTTTCAGAACTCAATAGATTTATGACTTCCACATATAGTATCCTTTTCTTGTATTTTGTTCCGTTCTCTTGGCGGAAGGATGTTATAAAAGGATCAGAGGTCGCAAGGAGTCGATTGAATACATCCCGATTAGTGGCCTCTCTTGAAATCTTTCTGGCATTCAGTTCACTAAATTGCTTATGGTGTTTATACCTTGTTTCTTGTGCTTCTTCCGACATTTGTCCAATTGAATGGTAAATTTGCAAAACGACTTAAGTTCACATTTTGGGAGTTTTGAGTTGAGAGCATGATTATGTTAATTTGTGCAAGGGTCATCGTTTAGTAACAGAATGACTTTAATCCACGACTTTTGTATAGTTTTCCTTAGCAGCAGAATGTTTGGTTAAGGGGTAAAACGAATTTAGTCCTGGTCTTAAGTTGTTTTGCCTGTCAAGTACTGAAGAAACTTACAGAATATGTAATTTTAATTATACAATCAGCTGACAAAATGTTTTTTATCTGTTGTCATTGGTAATTCTTCAGTTGAGAAAATTTATTACGTTTGAAAAACAGAGCATGAAAATGAAAAGCAATATGTTCAGTAATCGTGCTGAACGTGTAGCTGAAGTAAAAAGTATTGCAAAATGGAGCCAAGTTAAGTATCTAGAGAGAGAGGATTTTCTTGCTGTCGCATTTGATTACATGAAAAATGTATGCTTGCCTAACACCAGTTCAGGATATGTACTACTATCGGCAGCTCACCGTCTCAGTTTTTTCTGTGCACAGCATGAAAACTAGTGAAATGTCCTTTTGTGTCTACCATGAGGGATAGGCCAAGGAACGTCTTAATGAGGTATGTAATTTTCTCCTGCACACTACTTCGATAACTATGTCACATCCAGTATATTAAAGAACTGTGGTTATTCTGTAACAGTTGTCCGAAACAAAATAAGAACAGCTCACTAATCAAATTCTTAATGGCAATAAGTGCTCGGAAACATTTCTTCAACATCATACTTTCCTCCGTCAGAGGTCTGTGCTCTTGTGATTAAAAAATTGTTCAAAATAATGTTGTTCAACAATTGCAATAAGGTTATTTTATGATTTTGGTATAGGCTAAATACATTTAGTTAAACATGTTTATGTGTCAATAACCTAATAATTATGATGCAGAATTGAAGTTAATTTGCAGAACAACTTAAGTCCTGAAGATAATTAAATTTTTTACAACCTGAAGAAGAGTACAAAAGTATGAATTTTTATACTAAAAATTTTTCTCTTACATATAAAAAATTATATTGTAACAATATATGGTTCAGCGAAGTCAAAAACAGTTTTCTTTAATTTTCTCAAAACTACTTCTAGGGACATAAGTCGTTTTGTAAATTCACCATTCAATTGGATGTAACGCCTCGGAAATAATAGTCGAACCATGAATGTGTATTTTATGTACAGTGACAGGCATGGGATACCAAGAGTACAGTGAGACAAATAATCTGGCAGTCTCAGTTGCAAATTTTTCAGATTCATTTGTGTTTATTTCAGATCCACAGGATATGGTTTTAAGTATAATTCCACATCTGTGGATGGGATTCTGTCAATGCCGGTTATTTCTGCACTTACTTTATTTTTGCAGCGAATGTTAAATTTTTCGCAATCTCTGCAGATTTTCTTACATTTTGAGTTTTTCTACGCTTAGACCTACTACTGCTCTCTCCAAACTTTGCCTGTGGTCCTCCTCTTTTCTGTACAGTAGGTTTTATAGCATTTAAATCACATACAAACTCTTTATCTAACACTGCTCGTTTTTTTTTTAATCAAACACTCATCCTGTTAGATTTATCGATTCTGCGAAACAAATTAATGCAAAAATGAGAAACATGTCTTTCTAACAATTTAATTTGATCATGGGAGACTTCTAGACTGATTTTTGTAATAAGAAACTGCAATACTACGTCTTTCTGTTTCTTACGACCACTTTCTTCCTTCTGTGAAGTATCAAACAATTCTTTCCTTTTGCAACGGTACTCCATTCTGAAACCAAAATAAATGACTAAAAATTTGTTACTTTTTACTTTTATAACTATTTGATAGCCAAATTGAACATAGTTTTGCTGTAGAGAAGAAATTAACTGATACTGAGAATATTCGTATTTTAGACGATTAATTTGAAATACGCCAATACATATATTTATCTAAATTTTATCAAAAGGGGCAAATATGGGCAATTTTACCTTTCAAGATCATCAAGTAAACATGTCAGGCTACACGTTGGTCAAGGAAATAGCACGCAACGTGAGGCAATTTTTGCTGGTCTGCATAAAGACCGAACTTAAGGAATCACAAAATAAAATGTTACATAATATGATTATGATTCCTCAGCAAAGCATAATATACTTAATCATTATAATAATAATGTATTCTTAATTCAGAAACATAACTCTAATAATCCATAATAACATTTACCTGAAAATCAACCACAGAAGTACAAAAGATAATAATTGAAATTCTAATTGAAAAACACACAATCACAACACAGCAAAAACGACACTTCATGCACTACTTTCAAAGGTTCGAATACAACTGCGTAGAATTAGACCTGCTTCGAGGGTGGCTGTTTTATGACCGCCAGACCTTGGAGATAGTTGGGGTATATTTCAAACATCATAAAATTAAAAGTGAAAAAATCATTTTTGGCCAGCTTTTGAGCCTCTTGGAAACACTGTGCTCTGTGACGTTTTCCTCGTTGTCTTTCGATTGCATATCCGAGAATAATCGAAAACCTAAATTTAATGAATAGGTGTACCGTAATGACATGCATTAAAGGATTGCTACCAGGTGTATAACTACTACATTTCGGCATGGTCGAGTCCACACCTGTGGAGTAACGGTTAGCACGTCTAGCCGCGAAACCAGGTGGCCCGGGTTCGATTCCCGGTCGGGACAAGTTACCTGGTTGAGGTTTTTTCCGGGGTTTTCCCTCAACCCAATATGAGCAAATGCAGGGTAACTTACGGTGTTGCACCCCGGACTCATTTCACCGGCATTATCACCTTCATCTCATTCAGCTAAATAACCAAAGCTGTTGATAAAGCGTCGTAAAATAACCTACTAAAATAAAAAAAAGGCATGGTCGCGCATGAATATCATTAATTAATTTTCAGTTTGCGCAATACTTAGATGCTAAACAGGAACAAGTTGAAGTGATTTTTTTTCCCCCCTTATCTGTATATACTTGTAGCTCTGTGGTTGATACTTTTGTACTCAGTTTGGAACTGCTGTGTTGCCTAAATCCCAAAAGTAAAAAAACCCTACATTCTGTTTTATCCTCGTTAAACTCTACATATTTTCACACATTGGACCACACAAGCTATAAGAAAATCGGTATAAACTAATTTCAAGAATTAAGGAGAATTGCCCGTTCAAGACTTTATGAAAATACAACAATTTAACATGAATATTCTCAAAGCAAAAGTCTTATATTTCTAGGTAAATGATCCCAAACCCTCAGTTTCTTGCTACTGCAATGCGGACTAGGAATACTGCTGGAGTAATAGTTCATGCTAATTGTTTATTGTTAATAAAGTAACATTGACAAAAATAAAAAATACTATCTTAGTTCTTCCCTGAAGGAGTAAAAAACTCGTGCTCAGGGAGATGTCTAAATACAAAGATAAACACAAAGATAATTTTTGACACAAACTGGGTCAAGAAAAAAAAATTACAGGAATAAATTAAATTTAAAAATACAATTTCAATTTTAACAATTTAAGTCATACAAATACATATACATATTAAATCAATATATATTCTTTAAAAATTAAATTCCTAACGCTATTTTTGAAATTTCTGATACTAAAATTTTCCAAATTTGGGTATTTATCAATTATTTTATTGTATAACCTTGGACCAAAGTAGGTACCATGGCTCAGAGCTGTGCTTGTAAAACACTTTGGTTCCTCTAGTCGTATAAAATGGGATCTTTTAGTTCCATATTTATGATGATACAATTTGAATTTATTGCGGTTTTTATGTATGAAAATTAATAAGGCAATATAATAAATCTGTTTAATTTTCAAAACATTAAAATCAGTAAAAAAAAGCTCAGATAAGTAATCAATTGGTTTATTAAGGCATATTTTAATAATTCTTTTCTGAATAAGTATTAGTGGAGTGAGATTAGAATTACAAGCATTTCCCCACCCTAAAATTCCATACTGGAGAATGGATTGAAATAAAGCTAAATAAATGAGACGTAAAATATTAATTGGTAAATATGACCGAAGTATAACAAAGATATAAATTGTTTTACGTAATCTATTGCATAAATATGTAATATGTGTGTTCCATCGTAAGTGTTGGTCGATTGTAATGCCTAAATATTTAACTTCTGAGGATTCGGTTAATATAGGACATTCACAATTTTGAGAAGAACAATCTGAATGATGAATTTTGAGCCTAAAGGAAGATTGAGGAGATTGAAGACCACTGGACCTTAGTGAAAATGGAACAACAGTTGTTTTGGATGTGTTTAAGGAAAGAGCGTTTGAATCAAACCACTCTTTAATTACCTGTAATCCATTATTCGCATTAATATAAGTGCTAATTCAATTATGTGACCTAAAAGAGAAGATGAAAGCCGCAATATCTTACCTTGTTGGCGAAACGTTTAACACACCATCTCAATTCCGTTGGGTATCCAATTCCTTTGTCTGGTATCCTGATATAGCCAGATGTTCGGCTGGGTTAGTTGCAGCATCCCACTCGATGGGCTGCATGAAACATTTTAGAGTTCTTTCTTTGAAAATTCTCTCTGTCGCAGGTGCAGGAGATCTCTCTGTAGAACTACAATAATGCAAGAAACTTCGATGATCCAATCAATGAATTACATGTAGATTCCTGGAATTCTTTCGAAAGTTCTGAAAGAATTACAAAGCCGCGTAAAATTTGCAGAACCCTTGGAATGTAATTTAACACAGCTAGTGATAACCGGCGTAGATGGAGTATGGAAAGGGACTCGTGTGCTGTGGATGTGAGTTTGATTACACTCCGGCTGTAATTATATAAAATCCGGTACTTAATTATTCTGCTCGGTGGGATGAATATGTTCCTTTTTAATTGCTACAAATTTTTTATAATTATCTAGTTTTAGAGCGGAATTCTGTAGCTTCTTTTCTGCTTCTGCATTTAGCCTATTTCGATCATTTGCTTTCATGGATAAATACGCAGAGAATTCAGATATGAAACTAATTAAGATTATAAAATAGAATAGAATGTTTTATTTTCGCTGGCAGAGTTAAGGCCATAGGGCCTTCTTTTCCACTCAACCAGCTTTAATCAATACAATACATATTTAAATTACGAATATTTACATTACACTTAAAATATTCTCCAGCAATATTCTTCAGTTAAGTTTTAACGACTAGTACATGTTTATTTAAATTTAGATGAACCTACAAGATAAAGTAGTACCGGTAACTTAATTTATGAGCTATAATTAATTTGAGATAGCTAGTAAAATGGTGAGAATTAATTTAATACAAGTTTACTAGAACTATGTTATAGGGAGAAAAAATATTACATCTAAAAACATATTTATATAATGATAATATTAATGTAATTATTAAATTTTGCCATTAGAGGTGTTGTAATCTATTTAGATAAATTAATGATAGTAATAACAAGAATGGGCTGATGTTAGTTTCATTATAACTAACAAATATTAATCAGTCATTAATCTGTTAAGTAAGAATTTGTGTAATTTTGACCTAAATGAAGTTATTGTCCAACAACCCCTTACATCACTCGGAAACGAGTTCCAATTTCTAGCAACTGAAACTGTATAAGATGAAGAATATAAAGATGTCTTGTGGTAAGGTATAATGAGTAAATTGTTATGTTGAGACCTGGAATTTAGCTGATAATATGCGGATAAATATATATTATATTCTTTTCTAGATCTTTAATAGTATTAATAATAATGAAATATGATTTTTAATATTCATTTCATAATATTATGATTACATTATAATAATTATTATTTGTGATGTTTCATATTTTTAGTGATTCGTATTTTCATGACTTTGTATACATTTTGCAGTAGGCCTAATCTCCAAATTTAAAATAATATTTAAATATAATCTACGATTCACCGAATTCCACACTTTCACAAGCACTGCATTATAGGATTTATTTTGTTCGTATTTATTGATAAGGAAGAATGGCCATAAAACAATGTAATGTATTAAAAACATAAAACCTCATTGTCCTCAGTAATTTTTTAATAGTGTCGCGATTTCGGTAGTTTTTTTAACGTGCTTGTCCAATCGAGACTTAATTATCATTCTCCAACATACATATATTTTATTTCTAAAATCGCTATGGACGCTACAAAACGTAAAAGCTTTTATTCCCTACTTATTGTTGCAGTTTTCAAACAGGAATTGTAATATAACTTAGAAAACTTACCTCAATGGGAAGAAGTTCATCCTGGTTGTCCCGTGGAAATCGAACCCAGCTCCTCACTTCACATTACGCTCCATAAAACGTCATCTTTGCTTGCTTTAATCGAAATCAAAACTCAAAATGGCGATTCAATATGTCATTTGCATTGTTGAAGGCGGCAGTGTTCCGCGTTGAGAGATGAACGCCAATTGCATAGAGAATGAAAAAATGGAACTAGCGTCAGTGAGTAGGAGATATCGACAAGTAAATCGATAGTAGCCTACTTGTGTTGTAAGAGTTGTCATCCGGCCGCAAAGGAGTTTAAATATTCTCGTTTTCATATTTTATGTTTAAAACGTATTTTTATGTTTTCTAAAGTAATTGATATAATAACGTAGCTACATTATTTATGATGCAGTTACGTATTGTATTAATGCTACTTGATTTTTATCAGTATAAAAATCACAAATGTTTACTTTTTGAGAGAATATTAATTTCAAACTCTTTGGCTTAGAGATCTTCTTTCTCTTCTTTTATTAATTCTGTAGCTGAAATTTCGTTCTATACCTGCTATGTTGGCTGCGTTTGGAATAGGATTTGAACTTTAATGTTGGGACTGTGTTCTTCCCACATGTTCGTCTGTGTATTCAGTTTTCAAAAACTTAAATTTCTTTGCTTGTGTTCCCATTTTCTCAGGAACAATTGAAAGTAGACCGTTTAAATTTCACTGTTTTTTATCATGCTACTTGATGTCAGTAATGTGGTAATTAACGTACTGATAGAAAATATAGATCAGAAACTTCTGTAGGAGTCCAAAGTTTTTCAAATAGTAGTACAATAGAAATAGGTTAATTCGACTTTTGATAATTGGAATAAATGTCTATTTGCCTAGTAATTACTTTTGAAACCAACGTTGATAATTGACATTGCACTCCAATTTACGAATCTTAGGCCTACATTTTTGGAAGACTCAATTTTTTCGTAAATGTCGGTCAAAGCGTGTAGATTTCTACAAAAAAAAAAAAAATACATACACACAAATTTTATATATTAAGATTTTTTGTATTTTTCCATTTTTGTATAACAAATTGTTTTAGGGATAGGAAGGTAATTAGAAATAATTCCCTCCATTTCGTATTGATTTTTACATCATTGTGTAGAGTTTAGTTTTAATTTCCGACAATCTTATACAAATATCATAATTATTGCTCCTTTCCAGTGCTTAATATTTTTCATTACTCACGACACTAGCCTTCCTTTGTTGGTCACAGTGATCGCATAAGTTGACTAAAAATATGGTAAGGGTAGATTTTACATGGAAATAGAGTTGAATGCAACCTATTACTATTTTTCAGCTCTCGCCCCACAAGCGCATAAGAATTCTACTACTTAAAACTTATTTGCGTGGGAGACGGCAAGAAACAAAAAAATGAGTAATATATATATATATATATATATATATATATATATATATCTCCTATCGATTCGAAATTATCTGTCATAAAAATATGAGTAATAGAAATATTTGTGTATTACATATTGTGTGGTATTACTAGAGTTATGTTGTACATGCATTTATGCATTGCAGTTGTATTCAAAAGAAAACAATTATTGAAACCATCAATGACGTTATATTTATTCCACTGTCAACAGCAACATTCTACAATTTAAGATAGCCCTAAAGTAGCATTTATTTTTTCATATCTTTAAACTTCATGCATGACATAACCGCCACGTCCAAAAAGAAGAAATAAAACTGGTATAATACGTTTTGTTATTTTAGTTGCTTTGAATATATATTAGTTTCATAGTTTAAACATCATGTTATTATATGTTGCAATACATCCATGGTCATCCATGAATTAAATTTGTAGAGGAAAGTGCCCAAAATAGGACCCCCATTTTGTTTTTGATTTTTTAAAAATATAATACAGCAAAAATTATGTTTTAAAAGCATGCAATATTTACTTTATAATGTTATGCATCATTTACATTTTACTTTTAGAAAATAATTAAAAATTGGTACGAAAAACATTATTTTCAATAACCTTACACTTTGGCGATTTGAAAAATAGTTGCCGAAATCGGAACCCTTGTAAAAATAATCAAAATAACACTAAACAAATTTGGAAAAAGATATTAAATAAGAGAAATCATAATCTAGTTTCAAAGTATAAGTATAATATTACAATTACAGGTTTTAGTTTTTAAAAAGAGATCTAGGATGTTTTCAAAAAAGATACATAAAACGTACAACAGAATTAAATCGTTTAGCGACAAAAATCGCAGATGTTCATGTCCTTTTCAGTCCCAGGAAATAACGCAAATGACCCAAAGTTCCCCTTCAGAATCCTCCGAAAATTTTCTGTCACAAAACACACATACCAAGCATCATCTTTGGATGGGAAAACTTTCGAGAAGAGATCCAATTCAGATATTCCAGAGGTCACGTTGTTTTCATCTTCAGTGCGTGATTGTCACACTTTTTCACAACATTTAGACGATGTTTCACGAGCCCTTTCCCTTTTCTTGAAGGCTGTACATCTGAACCACGTCCCTGGCCGCGATTGCATTTGCGTCCTTGAGCACAATTCCGTACTTGTTGTTCAGCTTCCATAGCTCCTTTAGCTTTGTTAGTTTCCACCAATTGGGCTTCATAAGACGTAGATGTGATGATCGTAGAACTGCAGATCTTTCGCCCCCTATTCGAGAACCTCTTTTTTAATTTTGGAATGTGAGTGATGTCAAACGGCCTTGTCTTAGAAGATGTGGAACCCTGAGGATCCTCAAGTGTAGCTGGTGACAGAGAAACACCCTGACCTGCCGAAGATGTTGATGGTTGATTTGGGTTAAACTCTACAATAACTTGTGATTCGTTCACATCACATTCTTCTCTGTTCTCTGGAAAGCTCTGATTTTCTGCTGTTCGTTTCTTTAACACAGATTCATAGAAAGAGAAATCTCGTTTTTTGTTTACCTCTTCAATGTATTCGGCGTCTGAAAACAGCTTCATGTTCAAGGGTTGCTTTAAATCCATTGATTGCTATTTGAGCTGTTTGGCATCTAATATAGGCTTTGCCAAACAGGTCCATTGCATCAAAAGCACTGACAGCACGTTCATTGTGCCTTAACCACTGCCTGATTTCCTTGCTGTAGTAAACTTTCAGGGAAACCATGAAAGTTTTTTCCAAAGATTGTAGTTCGTGTGAAGAGTGAGGTGGCACCGACACAATTGTAACATGATTTGTTTTTGCCAAGTTGATCAGATCAATATTCTCTGTGTGGATAAGTGGCCATTCAAGAGCAACAGCACAGGTTTTTCCTTTGTAGGATTGGCAAACTCGATAAAGTGTCGAAACCACTGAGTGAAGGAGTTCATTTGGATCCGCCCTGAATGGTACGCTGTAAAGATTGTTCCTTCCATCCAAATTATTCTCTTGAAATTTGGAACAGAATTCCAATAGAATAAGAGTGTGTACTAATACAGGTAGACTTTAAACATGAAAAAATAAGGGGTCCGGTTTAGGCAACTGAAGGGGGTCCGGTTTACGCGACTATAGCCAACATTTTGTTAACTCAATAGATTTTGAAACAAAGATATAAATTAAACGGTTTAATGAAAAGCAGTAACCTTAAACCTTACCATTTAAGGATATATATATATATATAGATCGAATGGTTTACCTGCCAACATGTAGAAGAAAAAACAAAAAATGTAGCACAATGTAAAAACTTTTTCCACTGTCAAAACACGTAATGGGAGACTGATAAGCAACAAGTGAAGCGGGCGACGTGTATGCTCCGCTACAGAGTGGTAGAAGCCTAAACTACTATTTACACTTAGTTCTGCTAGAGTTCAAGAGAATGCAGAGCCAGGAGACCGGGGGTCCACTTTAGGGGGAGGAGTCCGGTTTAGGGCACTTTCCACTATTAATTGAGAATGTTTTCAATACGAGAAAACAGGAACAATGGAGTAATATTCATTTATTTTAAGAACTATTCCCTCTGGTGTTTATTATTTGTCCATATATAGTCCCTTGTCTTTAGATTATTAACTTTAATTACAATTTAGGGAATTTTAAAGTAAATGTAAGATTTTTTGGTCTTTTTTTCAGTTATTTCTAGGTCGTCAACATCCATCCCTTCCTTATTACTAAGGCTCGGGTTTCTTTGATGTGTCATATTTTATCCTGATCTCTTTTTACAAACCTAGAGTCGACGGCAATTCGGAAGGCGGTAGTCTGCTAGCGTTTGCGTGGAAAGAGACAGATAGAGAGAGCAAGGCAGCGTACAACATTGCCACATCGTACTTCACGCGCACGTGTAATACAAATAGCGCAGGAGAGAATTTAAATTATCAAAAGACAATAATGACCTTAGCCATTGATTGCTGTAAGCATGACACCAAACAAACCCTCCTTCCTTCACTAACAAAATTCTTTACACGTTTCTCAATCCTACACCCATGCTTCTGCAGTCGTTTCTTGCGCATTGGCAACGTTGCAGCTAGCATCAAGATGGCCGGCAGCGTTCTGCTCGTCAACGTTTTTAAAATAATTATACAGCTTAATATTTTCCGCGCCTGCCTGTGCAATACTTGTCTTTTACAGTCTCTTCTTTCATTTATTTATCTTACACAGACAGTAAATGTTAATTTTACTTATTCAATGTATTGAAACACTCACACGTGAACGAACGAACTCGGGAAGTACTTGTTATAGACTGATTCCGACTGGTTCTACTCTACAAGCTTGTGACGTCACATACTAGAAATTCTACGGCGCACAGAGCAGCTGACCGCCTTCCGAAATGCCGCCTAGTCTAAGTTACAGTACATTGAACACATTTCTAGCATTTCTGAACAGAGTTATTATTGGTTATATAAATGCATTTTTGTTTATCGTGTTATCACTGTCATAAATGTCCGCCATGTTAGCTTCGTGGTCGCGTGTCTGCCTTCAGACTATCCGGCCTGGGTTCAATTCCCGGCGAGATCAGAAATTTTCATGTAAAGTTTCTACCTCGGGACTAGAAGAGATGGCGGTGCACAACTTCCAATCACTAAATTGTGCACCAATATGCCTGGGTTAAATCCCAAATCTCTCCGCAGTGCATATGAAAAGAAGACATATGGCACTGATGATAGCGATTCGTCCGTCGGATGGGAACGTTAAGCCTGGCGGCCCCCTTGATGCTATTCGACAAGAATACGCTACGTGCCGGCAAGGGGTTTCCCCTTCTCCCTTCCTCACCCATTCCCAACACTACACTTACACATACAGTCACTCTAGTACACCACATAACTCTTCACAAATACTTATCATGAACAGTGTGGCCCGCCAAAGTGGTGTGCAAATTGAAAATGGGTCATAGTGCTACCATCTATCCGCAATATGCGGATCTCGAATAACGTGAAGTCGATAGGCATTAGATACACACACGTATCATTGTCATGATTAACCAAAAATGGTAGAGAAGAATGTTTTTGGTCATATTACTATAGTTTGAATAGTTCTTTCATTATTATTAACATGTTTTGAGCCAATAAAAGGATATGTTTTCGTTTGGTTATTTATTTTTTAGCCGATCATGTTTTTTAACAACCTTATGGTGTTGTTGGTAGGCCTTGCAAGTTAAACTTACACCAACGAGTTAGAAAGAGATTAGGCTATATCATAGACTTACTAAATAATCGCTAGACCGCTCACTGGAGCTAGTGTTATGCTCCCAAATTGAACAGCCGACGGGCGGCCATTTGTTTGGTTAAGCTGAATAAGTATGTTCGTTCGAGTGCTGCTCTTAATTGCAGCAATGCACACGGATGTAAAGATGAAGGAGGAAGGAATGTTACATTTCATTTATTAGTTAATCTTTAATTTCTATAATGATTTTTGCTCCGTATTATGTTACAGAATACAAACCATTGCACTTATACGACTGTTTATGCTTCAGGTTTCCTCTGAGTAAAGATTCCTATAACTGAAAATGGATAGGTGCAATCCGCAGAGAGAATTTCTACCCTACAATGAATCATTCAGTGTGTTCAACTCATTTCGAAGATAGTTGTTACCTTTCAAACTACGTTATTATACATTGTTATTGTCCTTCATCCACTCCATATCCCTCATTTTCTTCAAACAGTTGTTGTTTCAGTGCATACATGAATAATTATTCGCCGAATTTGAAGATACAAAAACTGTATAAATTATAAAAAGTTAATTCTTTAATATGACTGGTTGAAAGTAACTCTTGTCTTAGTTACTGATTAATGAAACAGGAGGCGAATATTACATTAAAAGCACGCGAACACTACTTTGCAGAAAACAAATATAAATCTTAATCTATCATACATCACTGATGATGATATAGACAACAAAATCTCAAAATTTCTAAAAATTGCTGGAACCATCAACAGTGTATTCAAACCTTCCCAAATACAAAGACATACAAGGTTGAAAATCTACAAAAGTCTAGCACGACCAGTTTTGCCTTATGGCAGTGAAGCATGGACACTAAGAAAATGCGACGAAAGACGGCTAACAACTGCCGAAATGAGATTCATACGAAAAACTGCTGGATACTCCCTTCTCGACCATCATCGGAACGTAGATATTCGGAAGGAATTAAAAATTGACTCTATTGTCCATTATCTGCAGCAATACAGGCTTCAGTGGAAGACACATGTCAAGAGGATGGATCGCTCTAGATGGCCCAGGCAGATTTTGTCGCATGTCCCAAAAGGTCGAAGAAATTTAGGAAGACCTAAGAAACGCTGGCAAGAGACCGTAACAGATCCACTGGGGTCTAACACTTGAAGGCTGATGATGATGAAGATGATGATGATAATGAAATATAAACCTTATGATAAAGTGTTGATAAGTCTAATGTCTTAAGTTAGCTTCTGATATTCCGATTTCCCTCGCAGAAAACCTAGCAACTCTGCTGACAGCAGAAACACATTATTAAAGGTATATCGGAAAGGAAGTACTAGTATTGTTCCTTCAAATAATAGTACATTATGCAACGAGCCTATAATGATAGTAATTAAGAAGCGAGCATGGATGTTTGTGAAACGAGCGCAAGCGAGTTTCATAATTTTCATACGAGCTTCTTAATTACCATTATAGGTGAGTTTCATACGACTTTTTATGCTCGACCATATTTCTAACTTGAAATTATTCAGATATATACATTTTATTTGTATGTCACAAGATCGGAAGTGACCTTGTTCTAGGTCGTGAATTGTGAGATGTGCGCAGACGCGAAAGTATTGATTTTTTCCGAGGAACAATAATGTCATTGACCTTGATGTAATCCCGTTAAACTTGATATAACCTTGATTATTGAATTCGACATTGAAAAACGAGATGACAAATTGAATTTATTTGAATATTATTTACAATTAACGCTAATTATTATAGTAACAGAACATAACCTTCTGCGACAGTATTGGATTTCCAGCCTCCGTGACTTTTCACTAATTCTCTTTCGATTGCATATCCGAGAATAATCGATACTTGCGGTTTTATAACGGTACAAAGCTGACTTGTCATTGGCTGAACACCTGTAAGCTGAGTTGTCATTGGCTGAACATCTGTACTTTAATGAGTAGGTGTACTTTAAAGGACTGCTACCAGGTGTATAATTACTACATTTCGGCATGGTCGAGCATAAAAACATTTAGCTTTCGGATACGCAGTATAATGCGTATTCAAATAGCGGTTTCGAAATCACCTGAAAGCAGTGCTGTAGTTGGGCCAGTACGGGACGGTACGCCGTACCGTTTAAAACAAAAACTCGCTGTTACAGTACCGGAAAAAAAATATAGACTCTAAAATTATATTAATTATGTTTAAATGGTCTTTTAATATACTTTGAAATGGGAGATAGGCCTATTAGCTATTTGAAAAACATTTTGATGTTCATATTTGGCATAAAAGTAGCGGCTGACATCTCACATCCTTTGCTTAAACGCTTGTTCATTCGTTGTTTTATCCAAAACACTTCAGGAGTAGGGTAGCTGCGATTTGTTAATTTCAAACTTGCATGCCGCCGACTATTTCTATACGTAATTAATACTAACTTCGTAGCATGGAGCCTCAAGAAATCTGCTATACTGATTCGCTAATTTCAAAACTTGCGTATAGTAGATGCCTTCGCATAACACTAATTTTATTATGTTGCGCCTCAAGATTTCTGCTGCACTGATTCTGTAATTTTAAAACACGCTCAGATGTAATGCTAGCAGTTTGCTTGAGGAGGGAAATATTGTTACTTTTCGTGTGTTCATGAATCTTGAGTCCAGTTACATGTTACAGATTATATTCCAATTTCAACTGAAGAATGTGAATGAGCAATACTGTAATGAACGATATCTGCACTAAGAAAAGGAATACTCTTCTAGTAAAAGAGTTCCTAGACTTTTGTTCCTAAAAAGTGTTGGACCACAAACGTCAGCGTTTAATTTCTTGCCTCATGTGCAATTATGGCTGCGATCTGGAAGGAGGTCTGCATGATGAAGAAGTAACCTTGGAAAAGAAGTGCAGTACGAGTCCAGATAGAGTCTAGTCTGACCAAGTAGATTTCAACAGTACCCTCTAAAATTTGTTTCCAACTGCAGCACTGCCTGAAAGAGTTTCAATGCTGTCTGTACTAACATCTCCCGGAGGTGCTTTATGTAGCTAATTGCTCTTCAGTATGTGTTATGAATGTCATCCCTGTCGTCTGCAGCGTTACTCCTAGCTATTTGAACTGCTTTATTGAAATCAAGTTTTTTCCTTTGTAAACTAGATGTGCCTCTCTTCCTCAGGAATTAATGCAGATAAGAAAGTTCTAAAATTAGAAATAACCGGCAACTTGTGATCGGCGAACCAGAGATAACCGTGGTTGATAGTTTTGACTACTTAGGCTCAATGATCACCAATAATAATGTCCTTTTTAATGAGATCCAAAAGCGCATAAGATCGGCCAATAAAACTTATTCCCTACACCAGGTTATAAGTAATCGGGACGTCCACACGGCAACTAAAATAAGACTTTATAAAACACTCATAAGAACTGTTCTCATGTATGGGTGCGAAACATGGTGTCTTACCAGAAGGGCTGAGAAAGCTATTGGTAGCTTTGAAAGGAAAATACTTAGAAAATATTTGGACCTGTAAACATAAATCAGGAATATGATATACGAAATAATAAAGAACTTTATAGAGAATACGATATACTCACCTATATAAAAATTAAAAAACTCCGATGGGCAGGTCACGTACAAAGATTACCTCTGGATCGTCTACCAAAAAAAACCCTTAGAGCTAGTTTTCATGGAACTCGCCGTCCTGGAAGACCCATGAAGAGATGGGAAGATAATATCAGGGAGGATGCGGCTAGTCTGCTACATTGCAGAGATTGGAAACTGGCAGCGTAAAATAGAGATTTATGGAGGCAAAAAATTCGGCAGGTCAATGCGCAAACATGAGCTGTAGAACCATTGGATGGATGGAATTGGCGGTATTTCGCGGTGGATTATGAGGCGTAAAAGGTGTATTTTGACGTCATATCCGTCGCACAGATTTCAAGCATATTTGGCTTGAAGTACTCCCTCCTTTCTTTTTATCCTCTAACGGTCTTACTAATAAAAACTCTATATACAGACGTTTAACTGTCTTATACTTATACAATGAGTAGGTCGTTTATAAGTCGTGTGTAAATTCCTTACTAATAATCACTACATACATCGTCTATAACAGTATAACTGTTACACAGCTACGTCATAGTTTCGTCATTACTTCATTACGAAAGGTAATAGAATATCTGAGGTTCTCTATTGCATCCGGTAGAGCGCTCTAGTGTGGCGTGTTAAATATCGATAGTACAACTGGCTCTAATCGATTACCACACTACATTTTGGTCAAAGAGTACAAGCTACAGCAATATTATTCTAATAATTCTATGATCTTTGGTTTGTTCTTCTGTGGTTACAAGGTAACTATCATCATAAAATGACAGTCGATACGAACAGCTGTTAGAGGGGCGGCCATTTTTCCCTACATACAACGCTTAAACAAGGGGTTTCGTGTATATAACTACTGCAAAGCAATTCCCATTGTATGGTTACAGCCTGTTTATACGTCCATAGCTTATTCACGGTTTATTAATAACGTTTTCTGTCTCAACTCTGCATAAGTCTCGTATAAAAACTATACACAGTTTATTAATAAGACTGTCGGAGTAAAATACATATTCAAGCATTAACCTATACCGATATGCAATTTATTTACACTGCTGTACAATTAATGTGTCACCTACAATCACTTTCTATATGCTATTAATTAATATTGATGTATGATTAAAGTGTCACCTATTTAATTCTTTGAAGACAAAACTAAACTGTCTATAATTTATTTTATTACAGTATTTTTTCAATCGTCGAATAATAACAAATTAATGTCACCTGTAACAAATGAATGACACTCAGTGGCGGCTGATTGAATGAGACAAGTGAGGTCAGGTCTCAGTCACTTGCCTTAATTAAAATAAAATTTTGTGTTTTATATAATATATTAGTCATTTGAATGAAGCTTATGTCGCTGTAGAAGTATTTGAAAACTTAGTGATGGATATAGACCTGTTTTGCAGTAAAATTTGTTCCTGAGGGCAGGTTCGCTCATGTCGGGTCTGGTTTCTGCATTTCGTACGTTTTCGCGGGCTTTGAGGTTGTACTTGAAACGGTGTAGCTAAGACACAATTCGTCTGGCCTTGTGGCCTGGTCAGCTTTCACTCCTCCCATCCATGGACTGGTCTCGAGGGTGGAATGGGGTGGGTATAGCAGTCGTGACTTGTCTTCCTAAATAGGCCATAAATAACATAAAAATTCCCGCTGTTTAGCAGGCAGACACCACACTGTTCTCTCCCCTTATGTCTTAGTTTATGACTTAAGCGAGGGTGTGTGGTGTAAGGTAGAGTTGACCACACTTCGTAAAGTTACAGGAATTGAGTAGGGTTCTTGAGAATAAGAAGTCGTCGAACTGTGGTATAACTGTTATATTGGAGAATAGGTAGTAATACAGTTGAATGTATTGTAGACTACATGACAACTAACGAGTAAAAGTCCTGAGGTTAGTGGTGACTCGTATTATATAGTCCAGGTTTGGGGCGTTGTCAGGACGCGAGTCCATGTCTAAACATGACCATACATGGTAATGTTTAGGGGTTGTAGTCACGTGCAGTACGATAGACGTTTTAGTTCCACATGACTATATATAGTAATATTTTAGGGAACGCAGCCCCAAAGAGTCCAAAAATAACTCAAAGGAGTGAGAGAGTAACGCGTGGGTGAAAGGGAGATAGCTTTCTATGCAGTCACCAACATCCTTAGGAGTAACTGATACGTTTGCAATGATGCAATTACACAGAATACAGTAACATATAATTTTTATACATGTTCATAATTATTAATTCACACTACAGTCTAGAAGGGTTACAATATTATTCCACACTTTCCTTCCTATTAAATGTTTGACCAACTTCTAAGAGATTACAAAGACATCTCAACACATAAACAAATAAATACAACCACACAGGCGTATACAAACTCACGTACAATAGTTGCGACAGTTTCTACTTGGACAGACAGGCAAATCATTCCAAACTCGATACAAAGAACACATTAAAGCAATAACCAGAGGACACAATACATCTACATATGCCCAACACATAACTAATGCTAACCACACATACAATAGCATAAATACAAACATGGAAATCCTACACATACAACCCAGAAACCAAAAACTCAACACACTAGAACAATATGAAATATACAGACACACCAAAACACACCCTGATCAAATTCTCAACACACAGATCAATTTCAGAACACACACACTATTTGACACCACATTTCAACACTTTTCAACAATCGAACGCACCCACACAACAGGCAGCGAAGTTCGAGATTACCCCGAGATATATACTAAAAGCCAGGTTATGAACAGACTAAACCGGAAGCAACGTTCTGTTGCTCTCTTTCTGAGCTCTGTTGCCACATAGTGGCGCGAGATTCAAAGCGTGTTCAGCGTTTGTCACCGATATGTTTAAAATAGCTACTGTATATAGTTCTCGATAACACTATCAACAATATTAGTAATTAAAATTACTGTTTTTAAGAAAGCACGAGCTAATGACGCTGGTACGAAATACGACTCGTAATGCACGTGGTACTGCAAATGAACTGGGAAATTTGGCTACACTGTCTCCGTGATTCCGTTGCCAGATTTTCGTTAGCTGACGACATTTTCACGCGAGATCCAATGACAAGCTCCGTTCTCCTTTTCCCCTCCAACCCCCTACACTCAACGTGTCATCGCTGCACAGGCTACCCCTCTAACCCGCACTTTCCTCTCGCCATCCCAACTACTTCCTGTTTAGTCGGTTCATAACCTGGCTTTTAGTATAGTAGGCTCTGAGGATGGTGGGAAGAAGCACCGAAACAGCTGTAAGCTGCACATGCTTACACAATTAACACGAGTAAGATCGCCATTTAATCACTTATTTATATTCAAGTGTTGAAAGTAGTGTACGAAAAATTCAACATGGATCATAGAAAATGTTTGCATTTCATTGTCACTATTTGAGTTTTCTCCCTCTCTTGCTCTTTCCTTTGATCTCTGATTGTATTGGCTATTCTTAATAATATTATTATTGAATTTTCAAGTTTATAGAACCCTATTTTAACCGAAGGTATATTAGGGCTTTAGTTAAATCGTACATATTATAGCCCTGTACAAATACTTACATAAAATATATACATAATTATGACATAAAATACAAATATTACATTAAATGTGTATGGCATAATAAACATCATAATTATATTATATACAAATATGTAGATATGAGATAAAATAGATACATAGAAATAGATACACAATATATGAAACACAGACATATTGCATACAATACTTTCCCAGGACACATCACACACAGACTTGTAAGCATTTCGTAGAAACGTACATATTACTTTTAAGGACGTATATGACATAAAAATGACATGAACTAGACACATGACATACAAATGCATATACAACACATAAGACATAAACATATTATATAAAATACACAGACAAGACTTAAAAAAAATTATATAAAAACTTATACAGAGACATCATTTTATTTTTACTTCAATTTTTATTGTATCTGAGTTTTTGAATGTACTTCACTCCCATCCCTTCTACTAATGAAGTTCAACCGTCCTCCACACAGATCCAAGACCGCATATACAGTCATAGTAGCCTTATGGTCATAGTAAACAGTACGTTCCAAAAATATGTTCACGTTTTCCAGTGACGAAAGAGCTTTCAATATTGCATCATTTTCCATTTGCCTACGTCGCATTCCGGTTTCCCCCATCTGCTTCTATTCGCCTCTCTATAAATGCTAGTGGAACATTAATCTCTGTTAGGAATTGGACGTCTACGTAACATTATACCCATAGAATTGTTTAAAATAACTTAAATAAAAGGGCCTCGTTAAGTAATTAACTGCCACATGATTTCCTGCCTTTCTACGACGCTGCGACGTAACCACTTGATCGGATAGTAGACAGCATGTCTGAATTTTAAGTGAAGATTGAATTTACAGTACGTAAGGTCTCTTTTATAGAGTAGGTACAGAATTATTTCGACAGGAGTTACTGATACGAAGTACGAACCTGGTAATTTGAATTACGTACAATAGTCTATAGTGCGATAATATGCACATTAGAACTGACGCCTGTATCGAAATGAACGGCCACCATTTTGAAAATGTGTTTAAATATCCATATTATGAATTTTTTTCAATTTAACTTCATTCTCTATACTGTAGGCTAATGTACTGTAGACAGTATAATATACACTGCATAATGAATACGTCCGCATGGAAAGCTCAGTTCTCAAGTAAAAACACTCATTGTTAATACTATACTGTATTTTGATTAAACAAAAACCTAATGAAAATTATCAAACTCAAAATCGCGATATTTCTTAGTTTACGTAAATGGATGAACTACTTTTCTTCCCTCCTATACCTAGTAAAGTGATTTGTTTGTATATTACGCCAGTATCATCGAACTCCAGTCGTGGAAGGGGGTAGCAAACGGTGTTTTTCCGGTTCTTAATCATTGATCCAAAGGTATAGCCAGGTTAATAT
This sequence comes from Periplaneta americana, assembly GCF_040183065.1. Lineage (NCBI taxonomy): Eukaryota > Metazoa > Arthropoda > Insecta > Blattodea > Blattidae > Periplaneta > Periplaneta americana. The sequence continues at coordinate 48,203,775 of NC_091122.1, read as the reverse complement.
TAGAAATGTTAGTAACAATAAAATGGTGTCCCTGTATATGATGTGAAACTGATATTATAGCTATTATTATTGTGATTATTAGTATTATTAATAGTAGTAGTATATCCTTTTATTGCAGCCTGTTTTGCCCTGTGGCATGTTAGATTAATGATACAAAACCTGAAAATATAATATATACACAAAAAATTAACACATTCATATAGCCTTACTAATTGCATTAACTACAACTTCTCTGAGTATGGTAGAAACACACAGACTAGCTATTTACAGTGAATTGTGAATATGCGATACGAACTGAGTATGGTAGAAACACACAGACTAGCTATTTACAGTGAATTGTGAATATGCGATACGAATTTCTGAAATTCTCTTGAACAGCATTTCTTTTTAAACATTAAACACAGGAGTTTTTCAAATTGCCCAGAACATGGGATGACATGCGACAGTAATAACAGGCGAGCTCTTTCGAAAATTGGGCAATCAAATAGGAGGTGTTGAACAGTCTCGGCGATTTCCCCGCATTTACACATGGATTCATTTACATTATTGATTTGAGCCGTTTAAAATATGTTTTAAATTTTCCATGGCCTGAAATGAATTGCGTAAGCACGAAATTGAGTATCATGTGTTTACAGTTTAACCTAGAGGTTATTGTAGAAAAGAATAATGCCCGGTTTCTTCAACCATTGTTAAATTATAACAGTGTATTATTCCATTTTAACTGTAAACTTGACAGTTGAAGCATTTCTTCAACTACTGTTAGTACTAACAGGCTGTTAAAATTCATGTTAATTTAAGTGACCAATTTCATGGAGTTAAGTCATTTAACTTTCTGTTAGCATGGAAGTATTCAATATGGCTGGTGCGTTAGATGCTGAACTGTTGTAGGGGAAAGTAGCCTATATCGTACCGGCGCCGAAATCGTACCAATATTAATATTGAGGAAAGTATTGCATGCAGGAACCATCTGAGGAATTTTTCATGAAATACAAATAGAAACTGATACTCGTTCAGTATTCCGCCTTTCATCCAAGACAACAGCTGTATTAAATCGCGTTTTATAGTAAGGTCTGATTTCTCATATAAGATTTTCTTACTCTTTCATAAGCTTTTAGTAAAACATTGAGTTAGTTTAATGAATGTGTTTTATTACACCTAGTATATTAGATTGGTTGCATTATTTAAACGGTAAAAATAGTCACTGTAACAGTTTTGTTTAGGTTATAATCTGAATAGTTTGCTTGGAGTGCTAGTTTCCTAAATCGTACCATTAAAAGGTTGCTCATATCGTACCAGTATGATTTTGGCAACGTGAACAAGTAACGTTAGGTGCATAATATTTTCAAATTTCAGAATAGATAATGATCAAACAAGAATACGTAAAATCGGAACCAAGTGTTGTACTTAAGGCACTGGATGAATTTCGATCCGGAGCAGTGGGATTGAATGAATGTTGTCGTATGTACGAAATCTCAAAATTGATTTTCAAGCGAGATTTGATGGGCAAGGTAAAGAGAGGTCGGGATCGTCCTGCAAATGGATCCGTTAACGGATTGTAAAAATTTAACGTTGACGAAACATGTTTCTCCCTAAACCAAACTGGCCGCGAAACCAGGTGGCCCGGGTTCGATTCCCGGTCGGGGAAAGTTACATGGTTGAGGTTGTTTCCGGGGTTTTCCCTAAACCCAACATGAGCAAATGCTGGGTAGCTTTCGGTGCTGGACCCCGGACTCATTTCACCGACATTATCACCTTCATCTCATTCAGACGCTAAATAAACTAACCTGTTGAGAAAGCGTCGTAAAATAACTTAATAATAAATCCCTAAACCAAAGATTTCAGTTCAAACGAGAACGAGAAAAAGTGTTCAGTAAGCTGTTGTGCTAACTTCAAGTCCCTGTAAGAATCAATTGCAGCAGAAGTAATCGAAAGGAAGAATTTCAAGGGGGGGGGGACAAAAAAACATCAAATCAACTATCAAAAAGAACGAAAAAGGCATCTAAAATTATTGATGTGAATGTAAAAGAAGAAGACTGATTTTATTTTATCTGTGAGGAAGCTGTCATTATGATTCCTTGCTCTCTGTGCTATCAATGGGTGCATGAGACATGTGCAGGAGTTTCTACGGCTCAAGAAAACGTTCTCATTTTGCCTGTGACGTGTAACGACAGAATCTGACAAGTAGGTATCTTTCATATGTGTTAAATAAGATTGAATCTTAAGTGGTCCTTCGTGTTTTTGTGTTACTAGATCTTGATAATATTTAAGATTTATATATTACAAAAATGTTTGTATCTTAAAACATCTCTGTTTCTCATTTGTATTAATAAAACTCCATATTAAATGATAGTAATGTAATGGAATATGTTATTTTTATGAAGTTGTTGTTGTGAAAATGATGTCTTTTACAAATGGGTACGATTTAAGCAACCTATAGGTACGATTTACGAAACTAGGCGCATAAATCGTACCACTTGCAAAAGTTTTCAATAATATCTTTTAAAACAGTTTATAATTATTTAAAAATTCTGAAAAATATATATATTTTGTATCCCAAGGTACTATCTCAATGTCTAACAGTATATGCAATTAAAATTCCTTCCCATTTCTAAATAACTGAAGAAAAACTGAAAAGTGGTACGATATAGGCAACCTTCCCCTATGTTGATTATTTAGAAAATTATATCCATTATACAGAGCGGATGATTTCTGTGGTTCGACAGAACATAAATTCATACAAAGATATGAGCAAATTGATGCAAAGTCTCACTTTTCGCTTTCAACTTAGATCCGTTTGTTTGTTTATTGTCAGAGTCCAGAAAACAGAACTGAGCCAAAGAGTTTGTAATATTACAAACTCTTTGAACTGAGCCTACACTTGGTTATAGGTTATGGTTGAACTCTAGAATCTCTGGTCCTAACAGAGAGTTAAACAGAATGTTAAAATGTGAAATGTAAAGTTGAAGAAAAGCAATATTTTAACAGCAATTCAGACTTTTAACTTAAGCTTGGTTCAGACGGTGCGTGTTTCTGTGATGGATTTCAAGGTGGCTGCGCGGATGGGTAGCCTGCGTGGTCACTGGCTGGCTCCCGTGTTGCCTACGGTGATGGTAGTTGTTCGCAGTTCAAATTGGAGAATCATCTGCTGCTTCATCTGTTGCCAACACTCACTTACTTACTTACAAATGGCTTTTAAGGAACCCGAAGGTTCATTGCCGCCCTCACATAAGCCCGCCAGCGGTCCCTATCCTGTGCAAGATTAATCCAGTCTCTATCATCATACCCCACCTCCCTCAAATCCATTTTAATATTATCCTCCCATCTACGTCTCGGCCTCCCTAAAGGTCTTTTTCCCTCCGGTCTCCCAACTAACACTCTATATGCATTTCTGGATTCGCCCATACGTGCTACATGCCCTGCCCATCTCAAACGTCTGGATTTAATGTTCCTAATTATGTCAGGTGAAGAATACAATGCGTGCAGTTCTGTGTTGTGTAACTTTCTCCATTCTCCTGTAACTTCATCCCTCTTAGCCCCAAATATTTTCCTAAGCACCTTATTCTCAAACACCCTGAACCGCCAACATTCATGGTCAAAAAGAAACTAAACCGTGAGTGGAAAACAACTAAAGTCCTACATTAACAGTAGTAAATGTCGTAATAAAGTAATTAAGCCATAAGTGCAAAACAGCTAAAGTCCGATATTTAATTGTTGTTTCTTAGAAACTAAAGAATATAGAAAAAAAAACAGGTTTAGTTGGAAAACAACGAACATGGCGACATGGTTTCAATGGTGATATTATATGATCATCTTTGGTTTCCAGCCTGCAAACCGTCACGAAAAATAGCAAGGAACCTACCCTCGAAATCCAGCAAGCTAGCCATCCACGGAGCCACCAGAGCGCATTACTTCCGGCAAGTGACCACGCAGGCTACCCATCCGCGCAGCCACCCTGGAATCCATCACAGAAACACGCACCGTCTGAACCGGGCTTTACAGTTAATTAACGCTATGTTAGGTGCATTTTAACAAAGATTAAAGAAACCGGGCCTAAGTCTCTAGTTAGAGAGCCTTATCACTTCCTTGTCATTGATCATCCCAGCGTGCTAACATGTGTTCCCGTAATTTATGTTTTATGAAACTGACAGGAATTTTATGGTAATTATCAACGACATTCATGGAACAAGCAAGCTTGGCTAGCTGGTCTGCCCTTTCATTCCTTAATATACCCGAGTGCCCTTGAACCCAGTTTAAACAAATATGTTTGCTGGAGTTAGCAATATTACGTCTGATATTTACGCCAATCATATGCATATTATATTTGTCCCTAATACAGTTCAAAGTTGCCTTATTCTTAATAATAATAGAACGATAACAAGCACTACATTCCTTCCTGTAATCTGAACACGTCTCTCTCCAGTTACATTGTTTCAACATCCACAGTCGACACTTTCTACAACTGCTACAGCAACAGCAACACACACAAAAGAGCAACATTAGTCCGATTACTGAACTAATATAGAACCAAGAAGAACAGTGACGCCAAAAACTTTCATATTGAATTTTGGATTGTTCTTCTGATATTTGTTTTTGAAGATCATCAATTCTTACTCCCATGTATTTAAAATCATAAGTCGTAGATAGAATATTTGGAAATGGCAATTGCATTTTAGTTTTTGTCGTTATTTCTTCTTGTTTCTGTGAAATACAACAGTCAATATGCATGGGAGCTATAGGGATGATGTCAGTAGTAATTTGATTAATTTTAGTATGCTGTAGTGCAGTGGTTCCCAACCTTTTTTGACTGACGACACACTTTACTGAACGCCCACGATATCGCGACACACTTATTTGATTTTATTAATAGTAATAATAATGATAACTAGTACATTTATTCTGGAGGAAAAGGTGATGTAACTCTGTGCAGAATATTGTAGAGCGGACGGGGAGATGCTTAGACTACTGTTCACTACACGAGAATTTTGTCGTTTTTAACCTCCTTTTCGTCCAACTAAGACTTTCAAGGTCTAAGCGGAATTCAAAGAAAAATTATATTAAAAACATAATTATTCACACATATTTCGGCTCCATGATGAAAACTGCAACAAAAAGGTGCCGGAACGCCGTTCCAGCGCGTTCCGCCAGAAAAAAGCATTGATAACAACTTCTATGTAGTGTTGTAGATAAGTCGATGTTAACACACAGTTGAAAATTCTAAAAGAACAAGCAGCAAATTGAGTGGCATTAGAAAAAAAAAAACAAAGGTATGTGTCAAAAATCCCAATCTGTCTATGCTGGATATCCGATAAAAGATGTCCTATGAAAGATTATTGTTCTTGAAAACTCGCCTATTTAAATTAATGTGAAATCTGCGGTTGGTGGGTTGCACAGAGTTTCTTTATACAGTACGTGGCCTTATGGTTGAAAAACTGAACTGAACATTGTTGCAGATGTTCACGTTTCATTGGTAAAGTCTGTCTCAAAATAAAATGTACCATATAAAAGACTTCGTTGCAAATAAAAAATGCATTGTTAAGAGACTTTGTGAATGGCATAAAATTTATTTTTAAAATCCAAAATTTCGCGACACACCGGTTGGAAACTCCTGCTGTAGTGGATATAACACACCTACTGAGGTCAACCCTTAACAATTAACAGCTAACACAAGTTTCCCTCTGTTAAATAATTTTACTTTTTCCTTTACTTCATTCTCACATACTACAGTTATTTTATCCTTTTGATGATTTACATACAGCCATTCATTACTATGTATTAACGGTATCCACATGGTATCTATTATATGTAAGTTACATATTGTTCAAATGCTTTACATATTTTGGATATTCAGTAGTAGCAGGATGTGTCAGGTAGATGAGGCAATTCTCTTTCACTATATGATTTATTGGTACATTCTCCGTACAAATCATATTAACAATTGAGGCACTCACAAGGAAAGTAGGTCTAATACAAGTGACATTTTTTTAAAAAGTGAGATAAGTGTATATCTAAATCTTTAATGTCACTTCTGTTCAGAGAAAAAGTAATATAAGTGCAGTTGCAGTCAGTGCTGCTCCCTGTTGGCCTAACTCTTGTATTGCAATGCTTACAGAGTTTTGACTGAGAGGCAAACTAATACAAGTGCGTTATTTATGTAGTGTTGTTGTGTTTCTCAAGTTTATGACTAATTCATTTGCCATCATGGAGAGAGGTAATATAATACAGCGCTGACTTCTCGAAACATCTTCGTGGAAGGCCTGCACACATTGAGCTGGACCAACTATACAGTTATCCAATAAGAATAACTTTTGCTAAGTGGAGCAACTTGCAAGAGCTGAAGAAATTCATCCCACCCATAACCACTCTTTCTTTGATGACCTGAAGCATGAGGAGGGGCTTATAATAAGGACTGCAGGACGTGGACGTGGAAGAGGAAGTTCAAGGAATACTCGCGGTAGGAGGCCTACAGGTGCACTTCATGACAGAAACACAGATGTTACAGCAGAGAGAGATGTGACGTATTCAGATGAGGCTAGTGACGTAATGGACAGCGACTAAGGCTGAATTTCATTGAAAATTAAAAATATCATTAACCCACTTCTTTCGGTTATATAGACACATTTTGTCGTAATATGTTAATAAGAAAGCTCAAATACTGTTAAGACAGGAATGTTTTAATGTTCTAAGTAATGTTCTTGTTCTTCTTTTAAATAATATACAAATACTTAAAACCCTTGCACTTGTATTACTCCTCCACAAAAAATAATTCCGTGGCAAAATAATACAAGTGACTTTAGGGCCCAATTTTACCTAAACTGTTTTAGAATAGATAATTTCTATTTAGAAGTTAAAAAATAGAGGTACCAACTTATACAACTGAAAATTGACAGCAACATATTCCTGTAAAAGATTTTTAAATTTCCTTTCAACTTCATAGTCATTTGTCTCAAAACTTATTAAACGTCACTTGTATCACTTTGCTTCTGAGTGCCTCAATTATCTTTTTGCATTCTCTAACATGCTGTTGAGATAAAAATGCCGTTTTTGTTCTCAACATATTGGTTGCTATGTAAAGATATTGGGGTTGTATAAATTTTGCTGTTCTATTATTATTCATAACTACCGGAAAAGGAACAATTTCATATAAATTTAACTTTTCGCGTGATAGTAAAGGTACTCTCACAATGTATATCAACGCAGGTGATGTTTTATAAATAGTTACCGTCATCACCTGGTCTATTTGGTGTGATGGAAAATCGATAGGAATTATTTCACGTAACACTTTCTTAATTTTCTCTTAAGTTATAACCAGGCTTCGAGACTTTGGACCCGATACAATAAGTTTACTGTGCATGCACTATAGATTGTTGACTCGCTGCAGGTAGATAGAGATGTGTTGAGGTAACAACGTTGCTATTTATAATAGAGTACGGTAGTATGGGTAAACATTCTGAAAGTAAATATACATTACACAATGAAAATGTCAAGAGAATATGAAAAGCGTTTATTCTCCTGTCCCTTATAAGCATTTGTGATTAATTATACACAGTGTTAATGGCGAAAATAAACATGTATCAATTTTAATATCTTCATCTATTCTATTGGTCGTATTTAGAAATTGCAATTACAGTACCGAATTGCAATGTACTACAAGATACATTTTCAGTTTCTCAAACATAAATCTTTTTCGGTTAAGCTTATCTGCCGAAGTTTGTACTGTAGAAAGCTGCGCTCTACGTCGCATGACGTGATAGGAGCAAAACGAAAAAACCTAACATCATTGCAGACTCTAACAGACAGTCCTTTATTCTCGGGTGACTAATTTGCTGTTTATGTTACACAATGTTCCATATCCCTTATTTTTACATAAAAGTGATTTCCACTTCTGTTTCAGACGTTCAGTAACCGGTGTACCTGATGTCTCATTAATTCTCTGCGTCATTTTCTAAATTAATTTGAGGGCTTCCGGCATCTCTTGCTCTGAATTCTCTAACCGTGTAATAGTTTCAGACACAGTTTGTATGAAAACCAAATGATTCGTCAGAACCTTCAAATCCAGAGCGTTTTTCTTTGCGTATTTGTTGGCATTCATTCTACAGTACCCGCACCCACTGTAGCCTACGCTTTACCATTATACTCAGTACGCTGTTATGCGGATTTCCCACTGAACTGCTCTATCGGGTCCGAAGTCTCGAAGCCTGGTTATAACCTAAGGTTGAATAATTCCAAGTCGCGCATTTGTTGTCACTATGATCAACAAATCGTAATATTCATAACAGCCTTGGTATCCTAACTCAACATGTTTAATCTTTAGATTTGCTGTAATCGTATTGTCTTCATGCGTCTTACCTTCCCACTGATTTTGGTAATGTGAAAGAAAAGTATTGAAACTTTCTTTTATTGCTTTTTGATTTAATAATAATTACGTAGTTGTTTCATTGACTGTTACCAAACTTAACTTTAAAAGTGTTAACTGTTCTGGACTAATATGCAAGAAGTTAAGTTGTTCTTGCTGCATTTTATCTATTCTTTCCTTATACATTTCTGCCTCAGCTTAAATTGCAGTGCCGAATAGAATTTTAGAAATTTCGCTTACAAAACCTAGTACAGAACGCTTTTTCCTGTTATTATTATTATTATTATTATTATTATTATTATTATTATTATTATTATTATTATTATTATTATTATTATTATTGACTATTGTTCCAATAATTTCTTCAAGAGTTTCTCTTAGTCTTTGTACACTACTTCTTTTAGCCAGGATGTGAGCTAATCCTTGCTCACAATCCGTTTTGTAATACCATGTGTATACTAACAAATTTTTACATTCATTCTGTATAGTTGCAGTCCCTTGTTTGAGCGTATCATACAGGCGTTGTACCTCTCCTATGTCTACGTAAGTAATGACATCCCAGAGATACGGAGTGAACCACACGTCTGCTACAAAATCAAAGTATATGCCTGCCTGTCCTTTGATTTCTTCATTTTGAGTTGCTGAAAAGCATTCAACCTTAACAGTAGCCATACCAATGAGTAGTGCTAACCACTTACATAAAATCATCTTGGTATGCTTCTGAAAAGAAAAGAAACACAATTATTCTTTGTATTCCTTTGCTCTATTGATGTGTACAGTGAATTCTTTTTTCCCGTACCCCCAATTCTGCACAACTCGAGGTTAACTTTATTAACCCGAATAACCTTCCCACAGAGGGTCCAACTTTTTCCTATTCTCCTTTCCGTAACAAGACCTTGGCTCCCAGAGCTATATCATAGGTACATCTTGCGCTAGACCTTCCGTCACAATCTTCTATAACCCCTTTGTCTATCACTTCTTTTAAGGATTTCTCATCCGCAACTGCTTTCACTGCTTCTCTCACAGAATCAAAGAAAATTCCATTTACAAAAACATTTTTTCCAGATTTAATTATTACCTTTTGTCCAACCTTTTTCTCGTCCTCTGACCAAGAGTTAGTGAAGCGATTAGTACTGTCTAAAGTAGATTGAATCATTTGTTCGATTCTTGCCTCTCTTGGAGTAATACTTTCGTTGGGTTTCTGATTTACCTGACAGAGTTGGATCGCATTGTACATAAATGTTCGTTGTACAGCAAAACGTGTCTCTAGTTTTTCCTTTATATCCTCACATTTTTTTTTTCATCTGTTGGACGTATGTTTAAAGTCTCCTAGCATTACCTGTAATCTTTGCTAAAATATATTTTATTAATATATTCTCCTGATTTGCATTTATTAATGACCTAGCTGACTCAACATTATCAATAAATTCATTTAGCATAGATGGTTTGCCTGAAAAACATTTTTCAAACAATTTAGCAGCAGCTGTAATGGGTAATTCAGCACTTATTCTTTGCTGTCTTAGAAGAGTGTTCAATTGGTCTTCTAGAATTGAATTCGTTGATCTTGATCTGCTTGTGCCATGGTCTAAAGGGCTTTCACTCGGATTACTAACTTTCACCAATATTTTAAGAAATTATAACAAGGGTTATAGGTATCCTACAAGCAAACCTCAGCTCGAACTCCTCGCGGCGCGCATGCTATACCCCTCTTACCCCCCTGCAGTAGGCGTGAGAGCATGCTGGGAATGGGAGCATACGTCATCTGCGCGAGACAGTCACGCCTGCTGGTTTCTGCGCACTGAGTTTTCCTTGTTGGATGCCTGTAAGAACGTCTCTCGAGACTGGTAGTACACTCACCCAGATGAAGGATCTCTTGACTAGTTGGCGCGCTCTGGCCGTCGATCCGCGGACCTCGTCACCAGCAACTGGTCAGTGAGCTTCTATGCGGGTTGCTAACAGCTGGATATACCGGAGACCTTCAGGTAACGGGCACCCCGAAGAGGAAGAGCCACACTGGAACAGCCAGGCGACTAGGGTCGACGTTGATTCCACTCGTGAAACAATCATGGCAGTAGATGACGACTGTGGATACACTGGCCCCTTCTCATCTGTCTTCAACCTCTATGACATCGGGATCTGCAGCAGAAAGTGCTTCTGTCAGTAAACATCATAAATATAAACATCTTACAGATAATTATATTTTTATTCCTTTTGCGGTTAAACGTTCGGATCATGGTGTAATGAAGCCAAAGCCCTTATCTCCACCATAGGCAGACGTTAAGAGCAGCTTGCTGGGGACCCTCGAAGCAGTCAATATCTATAGTCCGGATCAGCGTACTTCATACCCTAAGGGTGAAACCTAACCATTTTCCCCCCATTACTACATATGCTAGTGGATTGTGGTGATTTTCTAGTTTGGAGGTTGAATTTTCTTTTGCCAACTTCGTTTCGAATTTCGACACTGACGAATATTACAAATGGTAGTGATTTTGTAACTGGTACGTTGGCAGCTGAGACAAATGTCGACAATATTAGTCAGTACTGGAGTCCCATGAAATTAAAATTGTACTAGAATTCTGAGCCGATTACTGAAAGCTAGTGAAATTTGAACATACTAATAATTAATTAATATCAGTATTAATATTAATACATAATAGTCATTTTATGTGTTGCGTTGTGGTTATAATTCAATACTATAGTCAGGTAAGTTTTCGGAGTTAATATTAATAATTGCATGTGGTCAAACAAAATACATTTTTAGGTTAGATCTCGTGAGTCAATTGTTTAGTCAAACCAATGAATTTCGTATTGCCAGACAAAATACTTGACATGTTGATCCTTTTCTCATATAGTTTGCCTACGAAAATATGTTACAAATTATTGAATTATTTAGAATAACCTTCCAACATAAAGTACAGTAAGTAAATAAGTCATTTAGTACGTAGGATCGTGTGATATCTGGTAACAGTTGGCAACACTGACAAGACGGCAATATTTGCTGTTTAGGAACTGTTCTTATGTGACCCTCAATATACGTCAGCGCATTGATATCGCCATTCAGCGCGGTAATGCAACAAGTAGGGTAAAGTTGCCTAATTCCGTGACATATTTAGTAAAGTCTATATTTATACCAAAATTGTATTAAATTTTTCAAATATCACCTAAATGACGTTATTTCGACCTTTAGCTATAACATTCAGTGTCAACAGTTTCACAAGTTCGGTATATAACATATAATTCTTTTTTTATTATACAGTGGCTCCTAAATCCGTGACAAGGATCCAGATTCCGTGATAGTGGTTTCATAATTCCGTGATTGATATCCTAATTCCGTGATACTAAAATAATCCTCATTAACTGTTCAGAAAACAAACGCGTATTTGGAAAAACACATTAAAATCATGGTATATTGTTTTAATAGGGATTAAGCAAGAAACTACCACATAAAAGAAGGGCCTAAGTGACAAATTTCATAGAAAATACTTGTGTAACTACAGGAATACATATTAATATATTATAAACAAAATAAACTGAAAGTTAAATTCAGTACACAATTAAATTTGAATAAATTGAATTATAACACAATTATTTCTCATTATTTATATTCCTAACGACAGCAGTAATTGAGTAAAAATATGTCCTATTATTTTATTATAATTATAATTGATGTTTTCTTTAATTTATTTCTATTATTATTTCCACAAACTATTTTCTTTCACAGACATTAATTTTCACAACATAACATTTTCTATTCACGCCTAAACACCAATTCAGAATCATACTAGTTATCTATGACCTTAATTGATTTGCAAATATTTTCATGTTATTCTCTGTTAAAATATGCACATTTAATTATGCGTCCTATTGTCAAATAAGTGTCCACCTACAAGTCTTCACACACATAATAGTAACAATACAGCTTATCGATCCTACATAATAGCCCGTTTGCGATCTCTATCTGTCATGACGATCACGTAAGATATTAATTAATATGTATATTTATTATACAACTTATTGATTAATCTTGTTGCTGTACTTTTAGTTAGATTTTTAAAAATGTTTTAATAGCCTTTTAAAACTCCAAGTTATTGTTTGTATAATTGGTCACATGTATTATGTAATTTTGATATGCACTATGTACAGATATCTATATTGTATGAAGATGCCCAAACAGGGCGAAAACGTTCACAAAAATAATTAAAATGTGTTAACAAAAATATTTTTTTTGGGTTGACATTATAAACAAGTCAAGACGGAAACATTGAAACCATATTACTCTTTCATCATAATATGACTCATTGGATAATCTACAAAGATGAATTTAAAATTCAAATTTATGTACCTAAGTTATTTAGTTTTCAGCAACATATACTGTTTATATTATTCAGCCGTCACTCAGTAAATTATAGAAATGGAGATCTAATTTAAGATATCCTCTACGTCTACTTATATAACTCCAAAAGTTTGAGCTTCACATCATCAATAGGCTATATCATCAATATGTATATTAGTGACAAATACTCACATCATGGCGTTAACTATTATAATATTTCACTTTCAATGGTGATAATGTCATCAAACCACCTCAAGTTTCGTAGTTTTTAATATCCAATACACAGCTGTACTCAGAAAATTACACACCACAAAATCAGATCTGTAAATTATTTGTAGCAAGTCTTGAAAAATTTTAATAACGGATCACAGAGACATTATAAAATTACACAAATGAAGATCGACACATTATTGTCATTATGATGTCACAGAATTTGCTCTGATTTGCTCTAAATATGTTGGCAATCCTGTAGATCATGGCCTTCGTATAATATTGCTTATCGTAGTGTGTGTGTTTTATTTTCATTCTCAAAACTGACGATAGATGGATTTTGGAAAATAGGAAAATTATGTAGGAAAATTGACATTTCACTGAAAACTACTATTTTTCTGCAAATCTTTGGGTTCCAAACTTCAAAATGAGGAGTTATTCATTAAAATCCGTTCAGTCATTTTCCCGTAATTTCCATTACCAGTTCAAATTATATGAACGTGCCGATATTAAAAGGGCATATTTCCATGAAACCACATTTGTGGGAAAACACAAAAAACATATTCACATCTAAACCAAGAGACAGACTTGTTAGATCTCAGGTGGGCTACATAGAACTGTTTAAGAGACATGGACTTCAACAAATAATCTTTCATTAAATCTACCGTATTAAGAGTAATCATATTCCAAAATCTACTAAATTATACCCTTTTAACAAAAAATTAAAGAAAAAGAACTTAAAACAATTATAATTTGTGTTTCAAACTCAACTAACTTACATAATTATTAATAATAATGTTTATATGATTTCTTCTAGCTCTTCTTCCTAGTTTACTGTCCCTCCTGGTTCCACATCAACTCCTGGGTCATTCTCCATTGATTTATGTTCCTGCGGACACAGACCATTCCCTAAACTCTTCATAGAAAGCCTTATGTTCGTCTGGAACAATCTGTATAGCCTTGGAAATGTCCTCAAGCTTTGCCTTAGCTATTGGTATTCTGTTTTTATATGGAAGATTAAGAAAGGGTACGGCTTCGACGAACTGTCTTGATCATGGATGTCCAAACGCCTATAGAACCAGGAGATATTGCTCGTCAATTATGCTGTGCTAAAGTCAATAACTTTCATATAAAATAGGAAAAACGACCTTAAAGAATATGCACTGCTAGTTGCTTACGCCAGGGGTTACCTCGTACTACAGTGGCGACAAGACAGCTTAAGCTCCGCCCATCCGCCATGTTGCATAGTCAAGCAGGGGCTATATGGATATAACTTTTAATATATCTGGAAATTGAGTCCCTATCCTTTAATTTAATCTAATTGGAGTTTCTAGTATTAATATTGCGTACCTGAGAAAGTTTCTTGAGAGGTCTCCCATTTCCAATGTCTAAATATAAACTGAGCTGGAAAAATGACATAAAATCAACATATCACTTTTACACATGAGGAAGGGAAAAGTATGTTGGTACGGATACACTTTTAATATCTGTATTTCCCAGTACATTTAATTAATATTTTTTTTTATTTCAATACATTTTCAGAAATACAAAACAATAACAGAAGTCATAATGAATCAAAGTAAACAGCATACATGTCAACTCTCATAGTATTTTAAATATTGTGAATGGTACCTGGAAAATTATGCTGACAATACATTACACAGTAAACTTATTGTATTTATTAACATTCCATGGTATTCATACATTGCTTCACAGCTAGAATATGGAACAACTCAAAGAAACTTAATACTACTGTAAACTCTTAATTTAGTCTAGTTGAAATACATACAGAAGAGGTTTACAATATAGTTTACTTGTACAACACATACTGGGTGTTCATTTCAAAGTGTGTCATGACATCACTGTTGTTGGGTCACCGATTTGAAGCGAGTTTCACCTTATATGTTAGAGAAGTTGCCTATTATTTAAGGCGTTCTTCAATCTGAACTTGAGAACGTGTACGGTATAACTTGAACGTCGTAGCAACAGATGGTCTGTACGGTCTGTGTGCTACCATAACCTCTTTCGAACTGTGTTTTGCGCCGGCAAGTCGTACGCAGGGTATTTGTTATCGGTTGCGTACGGTAACATTCCACAACACAAATCAAATGCTCCGTGTCCATGTTGACCGTCGAAGTCAACAAATACGTAAGTAATCGTCTTAACCCTCTCCCCATATCCCGACAGTACGTATTTCCAAACAGTTCACATTCCTGCCACTACCGGCGTTACCGTACGTATCGGTACGTACTCTTCAGAATGAACGCCGTACTTGCTAGGCAACTTTTCTGCCTCTTAGGTTATACACCTCTGCGGAAGTGTAGGAAGATTGAATTCTCTAGGCTAATCGGCTAGCCACATGACGGCATACAGCGAGCCATGACACATTTTGAACTGAACACCCAGTAGTTTTAATATCAATTTCATGAAGTGTTGTTGAATATCATGAATTCACCTACAGAATAGAAGGCGTGAGGAATTAATAATTATACAAACAGGCCTATGCAAAATCTTCTGGTAACAGTGGTGAACATTATAGTTACATAACTTCTCCTGTAAGAATACTATTATTGTATTTTCTTGTTACATTTAATCTTTTTTTCACTGCAATATGCAAGTTTTCAGTTAGGCATACATACCAAGGAAATGGCATACTGCAGTGTAAAAAAAAACCATGTAAAAGCTGCAAATATAATGACGACGAAGAAAGGTTTTATTTAGCGTGGTACAGTTAAGACCGGGCGGCCGGGTAGCTCAGTTGGTAGAGCAGCTGGCTACGGACTGAAAGGTCCGGGGTTCGATCCCCGGTGGTGACAGGAATTTATCTCGTTGCCAAACTTTCAGAACGGCCCCAAGGTTTACTCAGCCTTCTATAAAATTGAGTACCGGGTCTTTCCCGTGGGTAAAAGGCGGTCAGAGCGTGGTGCCGACCACACCACCTCATTCTAGTGCCGAGGTCATGGAAAGCATGGGGCTCTACCTCCATGTCCCCAAGTGCCTTCATGGCATGTTACGGGGTTACCTTTACCTTTTTACAGTTAAGACCATAAGGTTTTCTCTTACACTGAATAGGAGTAAAACTTACTTCATAGCCAAACATAAGATATAAGTAATTACATATTATCAGTGTTAAGTTACAAACGAATATGATTTGCATAATAAAATCAGAAACAGAGAATTTAATAAAATATAATTCTAACAGGCCATAGTGCTATAACAACGATCTACAAAATTATATTTGTAGACTTGCAAACATAATGATTTCCTCCAACTAGTTGCAAGGAAAGAGGAGGCAAGTCCTATGGTAGGGCTATCACTTTACAGCTTCTGACAAACTGGTGTATACTGCATTTCCTCAGTATAAGATGAAATGGTTATACCGCCATGACTCGGTCTCCAGAGCCTCATTCATTAGAACAGGGTGCACCACGAGAAGGTAAGGATGGGAATTGAGTAGGAGAGGTTATGGAATGCACATCACTACCCTTTGCAACCCTTGAATGAAATATACACAATAAAAATAAAAATGCACACTGTGGAATACATATTAATGTTAAATTACTATCAAATATATTGAAATCAGAAACAGACAATTGAAAAATTGTACACAATAGAAATAAAAGTAAACACACTGCAATACATAATCTATTAGTGTTAAGTTACAAGAATATATGATTAAGCTACATAATAAAATCAGAAACAGAGAATTCAATAAAATGTACACAATAGAAATAAACACATTTGAATACAATACCAGAATTATTAGTGTTAAATTATACTACAGTGACTGTCCAGCAATGGATTTACTTGCATAGGTATTAATAGCTGGTTTGCAGATTTTAGAATTAATTTTCAGTCTGTATACAATATATCTGCTAATAATTTTAGTTTTCAGTTCATGACAGTCAGTTATGTTCAGCTCTAATTTACTCATCTCCTTAAAGTAGAATTGTTTCTAATTTACATCTTGTACAGAAACACTTGGAAGGAACATTACAAAAATAGTTTCCATTTCAACAAAGAATTGAAATGTTTCCTTTGAACAGAAAAATAGTGTGTCTTCCCTGAAGCATTTAAAGTTTGTGAACCTGGTAAATGTTTCATACATAGGCGTTTTAGAGCCTACAGCAGATATGCATGTTGAACATGTTTTTGATGTTTTCTTGATAATCTGAACGATATAACCAGATACATTATATAAGGAATTCAGTTCACTAGAATTGAGACTTGCCATAGGATGACTCATTCCTGCAGAAATTTCTACTTCTTCAGACTTAGGCTTTACCTCATGTAATGTGTCCAAGAATCCAGAAAGAATTTCCCTGTCATCTTCTTCGTAGCTACTACGAGGTGCATTTCGTAAGTATTGTGACACACAGATCAACTTGAGGTTATTTTTAACCTGAACTACATTTGGAACACACTGTTCACTTTTTAGCACACTGAAAAGATTTTCCAAACAGTCCTGAGGAAACCTGCTAGTTAAAAGAAACTTGTACTGTCTGTCTTCCAATAAATTAGCCTGCAATTCTAACATGGACGGCGTTGAAATTAGGACACCAGTTTGAGATGGTTTCCAAATTTTTTCTGACCAACTTCCATATTACAAAAAAAAAAACCTAAAATCTTTTAAGAATGCTATGGAATCTCTGTAAACATTTAAATTAAATTTACTTAAAGCACATGATGGATGTCTAGAGGTCATTAAATGAAACCATCTTTCTACTTGGTCCAAAAAACCATGCAGTAGTTAAGTAAGCAGGTTTATCAAGTTCTTCAGCAAGAAATTTCAGAGCACTGCTTACAGTATGGTTTACCACACTTGTTGATGTACACACTTCCATCTTGCCGAAGTGACTAGGGAACAGGTCTCGTTCTGATAGTTTTGTGCCAGTTTAAAAGAATGCTCTTTTTCATGTGCAATTATTTCATAAATATGGCTTGCCAGAACTTCATTTGTGGGTAGCTTTTGTTTCTCTTTAATATCATTGGGTATTCTAATCACCTTATTCGATATGAACATTGATTTAATGTTTTTAAATAAATGTGGCACATCAGCAAAGACAAATACAACTTTATCCGAGTGCAGTGGATGGGCAACTGTGCACTTGATCTCAGAATATCTGCCTGCTGTTACACCCCAAGCCCTCCATAGTGCTTGGTTACAAGAACCCATATCAGATGTTACACTTCAAAATGTTCAATTGCAACTCTTCAGCTTTCTGAAAGATACATTCGATGATGTCATGAAAAACAGCAGGGGCGGCTTTAGAGGTAGTGCCGTTGTGCCATGGCACTACCAGAATACAGAAGGAAAAGGAGAATTCATATTTTCCGCTCAAAACCTGAGAGAAACAAGTTACGCTTACACAAACTCTACCGTCAATATGATATTTGCAGCGAAACACGTTGTAACCAATGTTTGGAGGATGGATCTGTGTCAGGCACTACATCCCATAAGAAATATAATAGGATGCGCGCGCAATCTTCATGTTCGCTCGTCCTTTTCAGCATTTAAAAGCATGATCTGAAATGTGCCAGGCACATATTGCCGCTGGCTTTTCCAATGCTTCTAAAACTGTATACATCCCCATTTACTACGCCGATCCCTTACTCGCGCTCTGTCTGTCCTTCCGCTTTGTCGGAACAAGTTTCTTAGCGAAGACTGCAACAATAAGATAATAAAATCTCTCCCGGTTTCTTGAAAACTTGGCTTGAGAAAGTTTTCACTTTATTATTTCTAGCAACAGTACCAAGTGTAGTGTGAACGTGTTAAGTCGTGAGGTTGTCTTCGTAATAGTGGTCGTGTTATCGTGTTGTGTACTGTTAAAAAATGAATTCGTTTGGCGCTTTATTGAAATCTCAGTTTTCAACATTAACATATGAAAACAAACTTTGTGTTAAAGAATTAGGCAGACCAACACCGCACTTAAATATTCATCAAAAGCAGCAAAGTGCTAAAGTTAACAGATCTCGCAAATTCAACCCAGATATTTATTTAAAAAAACAACTGGTTGTGTGGATGTGATGTGAAAAATGCGTTCTTCTTTTTCCCGTGTGTTCTGTTCGGAGGTGAACTTAGCTGGTCAAAAGTGGGTGTGACAGATTTAGTACACTTATGGGGTAAAATAAAAACACATCATAAGTCAAAGGTTAATATGAATAACGTCTTCAGTTTGTCTATGCCGGGTAAAGCGAACACTGAAAATCAGTTAAATTCACACTACAGACTCGCGATTGCAAAACACAATGAGCAAGTTGATAAAAACAGATATGTGTTAAATTTAATAATGAATTGTATACGATTTTGTGGGGCACTAGATTTAGCACTAAGAGGGCACGATGAATCTGAGGAGTTTTGTTTGCAAAATAGACAACTTCAACAAAAAAATGGATTTATTTTCAAGTCAGAAGAATAGGCGAATGGGTTTTATCTATCGCGCATATTAACCTGGTCAACAAAAGTGCTCAAGTGCTCCAGTTGTATACATTTTGGTGAGTGATTATTATTATTATTATTATTATTATTGTTATTATTGTTATTATTATTATTATTATTATTATTATTATTATTATTATTATTATTATTATTATTAGAGACGAGAATTTCATGCACTATAAAATCCCAAAATATGCATGCATTCATGCATTATCAAACTATGAAATATGCATGGTCAAGCGAAAAATACATTAAAATATGCACTTTTATTTTTGTTTCAAAATGTTTTATTTCACTTCACTTTTTTTGCACAGTTAAAAACCTAATAACATTTTTAAATTGGTTTCTGTGAGGTTCCTGCACTTGTCTCTATATTGCAAGAAGTTACGGGTTTAAACTTGAATGAACATATTTGTGACAGTGTCAGGTCAAATTCATTCAAGTTTTCGCCACAAATAACCTTCTTCACTGAACAAAAGAATCCGCAGTCCGGGTTAGCATTTAGGACCCTGTCCAATTTGTTTTTCGCCGCAACATCCACTTTCCCACGGGCATAACTGAGGGATCTATGAAATTCTTTAAAGATTATTTCTTTTGTTGCATTCTTGCAATATGTGAAACAGATGCGACATGCTGGTCGACTTGAAATTTTTTAGTGCATTTCATCTGAAATTGAGGGGTTTGGTGCAAAAACCAGATAAGTCCACTTTTGGTCAAAAATGAGATAAAGTATGCATGATATATAATACGACAGTGCGCATCTTTTGATGCAAGAACCAGAGTTGTGTGGACTTATCTGAATGAGATACGCTTAGTTGCCAACAGAGACCATGGTTGTGTTTGGAGCAAGAATCAGACCAGTCCTGGACTTGTCTGGTTGTTGCACCAAAAGATGGCAGCACAAGCGTAGCAGCTGTTTCCTGTTAGTGAAATGACTGCATGAACGAGATGTAGTGTAGTCTTTCCAGTTTATTGTGTTTTTCAAAGATGTCATCTGATAATTGAAGCAGTGATAGTGATAATGGTGAACATTCCAGGAAAAGAAAACGTGATCCCAGTAAATTGAAAAGAAATAGGGACAAACTGAAAAGATTAAGAGGTGAATTATATGTCTCAAGCAGTGGAAAAAATGTACCAGTTGTAGTTTCCCCAAATACTACTGAACTTGTACTTTTTTCAGACAACTGTGCTTCACAAAACAAAAATAAAATACTGGTACAATATCTTTTCAGTCTTACACATTCAAATAGATTTCAGATAATTACACATCATTTTCCTGAACGAGGGCACTCGTTTTTGCCCTGTGACAGGGACTTTGGCAATATTGAAAAGAAAAAAAGGTTTATAACTAGATTACATAGTCCTGAAGAATGGCATTCACTTGTCAGGAAATCATCTAAATTATTTACAGTTGTTCCTGTCTCTCAAACCATGTTCAAAAACTACAGAGACCACTTCAAACCGTTTTTTAAAGGAAACATGAAAACAAGACACAATGAGCTTTTCAAAATTTCTCAGTATAAAGTATTCCAATACAGTTCCCAGCACAAATACATATTGAAAGTCAGCCAACATCAACAGACAACTGTTATTTCAGAGTTCTGTCCACTGAAGAAAACAACCAATGGAGACCTTGGTTTTCCAGAGATATTATCGTGCAATGGGCCATTGCCTATTAAAAAGGCTAAATATGAAGATGTGATGAAACTGGCAACGAAATACATTGCTTCAGCAGACATGGGGTTCTACGAGAAACTGTATCATTCTCAAGGTAGTGCCAATGAAGCTAGTGAACATAGCTCATATGATTCTGAATAAGAAGTCAAAGACTTAGACTGGATATTGTACTCCAATTAATTTTATTTCCTGTTTGCTCTATTTCATTGTCAAGTTAACCCACAATTTTTTCATTAACTTCTTACTAATATTGAATAACCTACTAAACACAATACTGGCGTTTTATTCATATAATGCATCTTTCTTTCTACTAAATTCTCAAGCTACTATTTTCTTATATATTGTAATGTACTATATTTATTTATGTACAATATTACCAATTCTGTACGTCCTGGTATTCTGATAAATTTATGATTATTAGTATTATGGTACGTATTAAGTGCAGCATGAAACCATACATATAAATTAATCATCCAATTCAACAGAACTTATTGAGAATGTAAACACTGTAATTTAATAATAATTCGGATGGCGTTTGTACATTTAAGTATCTAAATATTGAACAGAAGTTATTGTAACTGTAAAAATTTGCACTTTGGTAATATAATATGATTCACATGTAAAAGATATTGTAAGATTATTGATAGGTACTAATAAAAAATGATTCAGTATTGTTTATATTTTGTGTTTCATGATATTTACTTACATAATAATGATCTTTCCCAAATCATATGTCAGATTTTAAATGTTTGGTGCAAAAACCAGGTAAGTCCAAATAAATATATAATTAATTTTAAAATGCACATATATAATTTTATAATTGATATTCATATGTAACACACATAACACATACAGAAATCGTCCAGTACAATTACAATTTCAAAATTCCTAAAAATACATGCCTTTAATGGATGTCAAACTTTGTTTTTGCATTTACTCTAAAAGTGGTTTTCTGGACTTATCAGGTTCTTGCACCAAACCCCTCAATTATAATAGACCTTACGGTTACCTAGATACGATTTAAAAACGGACATCGTAATTTAATAATTATTTTGAACAAGTTTTGTAATTTTTTTTACAAAGAACAATTGTCATGTAAAATATTCAGAAACAGAACAGCATTGCTTTACTCTTTACTCCAACAGTCGCAAAATACGACATCTTCATCTGACCTAATAAAACCTTTTCCTTTACAGTAATCCACTGTGCAAAGAGTACACTTTTGGAATCTTTAAATTGGAAACATATTAGAACCACATTAACCCGCGCAAACAGAATAAACAAGCACATTAACAACTTACGACATTCACACACTGCAAACAGAGTTTAACGGTGATTCCAATTTGAGAAGAATCTAAATTGCTACTAGTACTAGAAAAGGAAGAGAATTTACAACCTCCCTGAAAGAGGATGCTTTTGACCTAAATTATTTGTCGGCAATTTCCTTGAACCCTCTATATTTCCTCTCTACTTACTATTCTCAAAATATCCAACGTAATAAATTTATGACACGCAGTGTATAGAGGGTCGTCGGTAAAGTGTTGTAAAAGTGGACTTCCGTCCAGGGAAAGGTCCTCTGACACCTTATTGTGAAAATCTTAACATTTTATTTAATTTTTCTGTTATTTAGTTTTTTTTTTCTTTTTTTCCTTCAATCCTGATTTCTGAAGCTAAAATATGGGACATAAAATCGAGAAACTAAGGTGTCCACACAAAACCATTAAAACATGCATTTAAACTGAATTTAATGTATATTGTATGCATTATTAAGCTAAAAATTACCTAAATATGCATTATGCATGTTTTTATCCCTAAAAAGTCGAAAACATGCAAATATGCACGGGAAAAGTACACATATTTGGAACCGGAAAGTAATGAAATGGATAAGTACTAAGTATGAGCTATGTCCTATAAAAACATGCATTTGCATGGAATTCTCGTCTCTAATTATTATTATTATTATTATTATTATTATTATTATTATTATTATTATTATTATTATTATTATTATTATTATTATTATTATTATTATTGCTTATAGTAGGAAAAAGAGTTACCCTCCCCCTTAGGGTATCCTGGATATAGCACTGATTTTGGCACTATGCATTAAATATGTATGAGCCGCCACTGAAAAACAGCACCATTTACTGAATCACTGGTGTAATAATAGGCAACTACTTGTTACCACTGTGTAATTACACCACCTAACATAAAAACTAAAACATGAGTTGCCATGCCTGAGTGTTCGGGCAGTGTTGCATTCCCAAAGTATTTGCTTAAGGAGCAGTCATATACATTCCCTGAAGTGATAGCCATTTCATCTAATATTAAAACACAGTCCTTCTCATGAGATTCGAAGGATTCCACTTTTATTCTAAGAAATTCAAAAACTTCATGTAAAATCCCACTATCAAATTTGAGATTCTGTGATCTTCTCTGCAAAGTACGTACAGAAGGCAATGGATAGCCTTGCTTGAGCAGTTCCTCATATCCACTTCCACCACAACTAAATTTCAGCTTTAGGGCTTTGGTGATAGTCACATTTGACCATTTCACAAACATGTTCGTCTTTCCTTGTTGCTTTCTTTGTAATGAAATAATCTGATCATTATTAAAATCTTATTTACAAAAGAAGGATCATTTTCAACACTACACTTTTTCATGTTTTTTAATCTTTTGGTTGAATTCCTTAAAAGTTTCTTGTAGTTTTCATCCTTCCTTTTTTCTTTTAAATATAGTTTCTCATACCTTACCAGTTTTGTAGTTGATTCTTCATGTATGGCTTGTTCAGTCTGACAGCAGTTGTCACTGTCCTCACTTGATGCAGAAGACTCAGGAGTTGAAATTTCACAAGATGATGCTGCATGTGATGAAGACGGTTGTAATTCAGCACCACTGCCAATAGAAACTGCCATATTTTGTGGAACCACTTGAGAATCTAGAACTGGACCTAAACAGGCAAAACAAGTTTTGATTTTGAATTATACAATAGAACGCATTAAAATAGGTAATAAAAGTTTAAGATAAATCTGCAGCCTTCTTCCTTCTATGCATTTGTGTATCTGTCAGATGAAGGGGAAATTTATTGCTACCGAATACAATGTAGAGGTAAATTGGGAAAGGGTGTCATACCTCTTCATGGCAAATATATACTGACTACATAATTATTCTGTAAGCTCACTTCATATGACATCATTTTTTGTTCTCCCTTAATGAGGAAGGACTCTAAGCCAGAAGTGTTATTTGAAATTTATGTAATTTCCTAGTACCAGTCGATGTTCCTATGTCGTTTTCGCACTTACCTTGCTATGTATGTAAGAAATTGTATAATTTTGTATTGTTTCTTTTTTCATCTATATCTTTCTTTCTACCTCTCCCTTTTCTTATTCCTTTATCTATTTTTTATCCTGCTTACACCACTCCTTACTTATATTTTTCATCTCATATTTAATCTTAATACATTTCAATTTATCTTATGTGCAGTCACTGGGAATCGACCCAAAAACCTTTCGATTTATAGACAGATGCTCTACCAATACGTTATGAAGGGATTTGGTAGACTAATTCGAAAATATTCACTTAATATTTTGTGTTCTTTGTAAATGCACATCAATAGAAGGCACCAGATCAGAGGCCACTTCTGGAAGCAGCTAAGTCAGTGGAAAATACTTCATATTGACTATGTCTTAGCCTAATTTCGAATGTAATTTTCTGTTTGTTGGATGAAGGAGGCTTTCACACCCACTGACTGGGACAAATAAATAAATGACGTCAGCTGAAACCACTAAGGTCAGTGGAAAATGCTTCGTGTTAACTATATCTCAGCCTAATTCAGAATATAATTTTGTGTCTGTTGTGTGGCGTTTAACATTAAAACCAATTAAATACACAGTAATAACAAATAATACTTACAGGGAGGTTAAGTTAATGTAAAGCAACTTACGTGTTCATACATAAGGGACAACATGTATTAAGAAACTGGGTACCGAAATTTATATAAGATTATTATTATTATTATTATTATTATTATTATCATTAATTATTTATGTGTAGGCCTATATTATATTTCCGCCAAATAACGTAACATTAATATGTAATTTTTAATTAACAAACGTTTCCGCCATTTACATTGCTAGGTGTCATCAGTTTAAATCTAAGTTTTATATTAAAATTTTAAGGTACCGGTATACTAGAAGATAATTTAAATTTTAAAATATCCTTTTAAAATACACAAAAATATAATAATGTATTGTAATGTGTATAGAATAACATTAGATTTATGTATTTTTTAATGAAATATAATTTACACATACAATTATGATTAATAGTAGTAATTAGGCCTATAACTTATCGGATTAACAATATGAATATTAAAATGAAAATGACCACTTAAAATATTTTTATGGAAAGCAATTTACTTACTTGACGAAGATTTGGCGGCTTTTGGAGCTGAAGCTTTTCTCTTGATTGGAGGTTTTCGTTTCATTGCTGATGGTGGTGAGAAAAAGAAGATTGTTGGTACAGTATTCGATTTTAGTTTTCGTGTGCCATCAACACGAGTTTTTTTCCACATATCAGGAGCGAAGTGAACCTAAATAAATCAAAATTATATTGGTATTAACATAATAGATCTATACAATGAATATTATGATATCATACTTAGACCTAACATGTGTTGGCTGTTTGTATTTTTATTTTCCACAAATTATATTTTAATACATACCTCACATAAATATGAATAATCAGTTGGCTTCCACTTATCCCTTTTCATTTTAATATGCCATTCCTTTCTTCTTGCTGGATCTTTTGGGAAGCGCTTCATTAACATGCCCTTCTTGGCTGAATTACTGCAGCACAGCCAGGCATATTTATCTGAAAACATAAGTATATGAGCGTATTTCACTACATCAGTATGAATTATATCAAGAATAAACCTGTAAGTTAAACAAGCATAAAGCACAATATGAGATACTTACCTTTTATATCAGGCGCGGATCTAGAATTTAATAATAGGGAGGGGCTAATAATAATTGAGGGGCTGGGTGCAAGAAGGGCATTTTATAGAATGTGCCCTTTTTGAGTAAAACGCTTTATTGTGTTCTCTGATCTGTTATGCATATGATCACAAAGTTGTAGTTCAATACTGTGATCATAGAGGTCAGGGTACCGGTACCCAAAATGTAAAGGCATGCATAGATAACATTATTACGGTTTGAATTTTCAACGTCAATTTTCTCAAAACTTGCATTTGAGAGAAGTGCCTTTCTTGCACCCAACCCCTCAATTAACATATGAATACAGTAGTATAATCATAACACAGAACAATGGAATTAAAAACAAATAAATAAACCACAACAATATTGTCACTCTTAGGTTCTAAGTCTTCAGTTAGTTCTAATTCTAAAGGAAATGGTGATCGGAATGGAAAGTCGATTAAATGTTACTTACAGTTTAACGAAGCTGAAGTCGCCCGGGATGTTTTCTTGCGAAAAGTTCCATGACTTCGTCCGGACTTACGTCAATGTTGCGATGAATGTTGAGCAATACCAAACCATTCAGTCTGTCCTGGTTCATCGTCGATCTGAGGTAGGTTTTCACACGTCTCAGTGTTGAGAATGACCGTTCCGCGGTGCAAGTTGTCACTGGCATGACACATAATATGGTGAGCAGCTCTCTTATATTGGGGTAGAAATTATTCCTAGTATGCAGCAAAGCTTCTATAGCCGTGTCTGGTTTTTTTTTTTTTTTTTTTTTTTTTTTTTGCTCCTTCCAAAATTGAAACCACAAATGTAGCTCTCCTCTAAGCTCTGGAATAGTTCCTGGCAGATCCTGTTCATAAATCGTTGCAGCTTGTAGGATGACATCGATATTTTTATCAGGATCGTGTAAAAAGTAGGAATCAAAGATTGGAGTTTAATTACATGACTGTGCCTAGCAGGCGAAAATCGTACTGACAAGTCGCTTAGAAGGTGAAAAGGAAGAAATACATCGAGGCGGTAATAATCTTTAGGAGGCTTAGACGCAACATTATTTCGATGGATTTGTCTGGATGCAACTCGAGGTACATTTACTTCTACGTCTACAGATTGAGCCAATGTAACAGCCTTCTCAAAAAGAAAATTATAAGTGTTATTATCTCGGCAGGCCTGAAGAGTATTCATGACACATTCAACCATCTGGTAGCACTGACTTAGTTCGAGATTTGGGCTCTGTAGCTTCCGCGAAACACACAGTGTTATTCCAAATATTTCTGCTAAAATATGCAATGAAATTATGAACTCGAATTTTAGAATTGAGTTAAGCATCAAATGTGCCTTTGTACTATAGGATCCAGAATCTTCCAGGAATGATATAACTGCGGAGAAAATGTCTAAAAATTGTAACACTGCGTCATGCCGTTCAATCCATCTTGTTTCACACAAGATCTTTAGTTTCATTTTCTTGTGTTCAGGACATATTTGACTAATTTTTTCTTTCATCATGATTGCTAGACTCCCTAACATATTTTGCTATTTCAGCTACTGTGTCTACAGTTTGTCTAACACTGGGAACAGAGCACGATTTTGAAAGTGACAAATTTAGGCAATGTGAGGCACAGTGCATATAGTATGCGAGAGGCTGCTCTTTTAAAATTCGCGCTTGGACACCGCGAAACTTCCCCGACATATTAGCACCGCCGTCATAACCCTGTCCGCGAAGATTCGAAATGTCTAGACCTAAGTCCCATAGTTCACTTAAAACAACTTTTGACAATGCCTCTCCACTTAAATCTTGCACCACTACGAATCTCAAAAATTCCTCATGCAAGTAACACTTTTCTCGGTCTACGAATCGCACACATAATGATAGTTGCTCATTGGAACTGATGTCGGTTGTTTCATCTACTAAGATAGAAAAAAATATTTACCTACTTTGGTTAACCTCTTCAACAATTTTCTTTTCAATAATGGTGCCACAACAGTTTATGAGATCGTTTTACGTTGTTTTACTTGTTAGAGATGAGTTTTTGGGGGCATTTTTAAGTTGACTATGCAGAATCTCATCACCGGCATCAACGCGATATTTTAGAAGCTCCCTGAAATTACCTTCGTTTTGATTTTCGCTTTTCAAGTCAATCGCACCATCATCCCTGTGTCCTCTTAATGGAATATTTTGTCGCCCGCACAAAATAATTGTTTTTACTATTGGGATAAGTTTCATCCTGTTTTCGCGCACTGTTTGTAACACTTCATTATTCAATTGAACCAGAACGTTCTCTACCTTACCTTCAAACACTCGTTTAAAGTTGTCACATTTTAAGAGAGCAGTTTTGTGATAACTGTTTTCTGAATGTCTCCTGAATATTTCAGAGGCCTTTTTGAATTAGAGGTTTCGTAACTAAATTCTGTAACGTGACTTTGCTTCGCCCTCTCTCTTTAGGTCCGAATAAAACGCACACGTGACAGAACACACCTTCATCCTTCTTACTGTAAGAGAGCCATGGAAACTTTTTAAGCCACGCACGCTGAAATTGTCTAGACTGTCCCGATTCTAGTGTCTTCGGAAATGGATATTTTTCGTCTGGAACCCAAGGATTTGTTAGAGCTTTGTATTTTATCTCGTCACTGCATATTTCTTTTTCCACTAAGCAACCAATATCTAATACATTATGAGTCGTCGAACTAGCGTCATAACTTTCACCGCACATAACCGATTCCACTGTTACAGTATTAACAGGCATATACTTTTCTTCATCAGTTGTATCATTGTCATACGTATGCACTTTTCTTTCACTTCACCACACGGCTTCTTGATGAATTGTAAGATATTTGTTTGAAACTTACGTTTCGACATTTTATAATTTCTTGTAACTGTTACACTAAATAATTCACCTGTACGGACTGATCACTTCTCGTCTCAATTCAGAAGTCGAATGTAGTGGCTATTGTAAAGTACGATAACAAAGGTATTGGTAGCGGCCTAGCTACAGTGTGGTAGGGGTGGTTACCGTTAGATTTCCGTTCCGAAGTCCGAGATATTGTTAAACCCCATGGTAACGACCCCTAAGGAATGCGACCACTTACCTGATCTATTCACTGCGAACTGTAAAGAGAGTTTGTATGCGAAAGTAAAATAGCAAAATAATATGAAGTTTAGAGAGTGAAGAAATCATATAAGTTATATGAATGAAAAAAACAATGCTTTGTACATTTTAAATAAAAAAAAAAGTGTTTGAATTGATAGGGGGGTCTATAGCCCCCCAGACCCCCTCTTGTATCCGCTCCTGACTACACTTACACATACAGTCACTCTAGTACACCACAAAACTCTTCACAAATACTCATCATGTACAGTGTGGCCAACCGAAGTGGTGTACAAATTGAAAATGGGTCACAGTGGTGTCATCTATCCGCAATGTGCGGACTCCGAATCACGTAAGTGAAGTCGATAGGCATTAATCCCCATTTCAGTTTGGTTAATTGGCTTTCCCCTCTACTCACACTCTTTACCATCCGTGAAGGGGAAGATGCTACTGTCCATCTTACTAACGTTCGGCTAAATGACTTTGAACGTAGTGAAAATTCTTATTATTGAAAATTTTTTACCGGTAGTCTATATTTCGAAAATCTATAGTAAGCGTTTATATTTCATTTTATTGTTGTTTATATCAACTGGCACATTAAAATGCTACTGAGAGCAGAAGATAAATGTTTTCTTCACCGCTAGTTGGTACTCTACGCATATACACTGGGACAAGCTTGCAGAACAGTAGCTCCTGAGAGCACTGCTATACTCCCCTTTCTTACCCCACCCACTTTTCTACCAGCGCGGTCATGACGTTCTAGTTACGCTCGGCTGCATTAACATTCATTCGCGGCGGCAGGTATACAATACGCTATCAAGAATTACAAATGAACAGATAATAAAATCATTAGAAACATACCTTTAGAAAGTAAGAGAAAAATTAATGAGGGAAATAAATAAATAAAAAGACATGTAAAATAAATTTAAAAATATAGGCCTATGTGTGCTAATAATGTAAGAAGGTCTACCAATGTGTATATCGTCCTATTACTAGTAAAGCCGATTAAATCCACTGTTTGTGTAAAATAAGTTACGTACAGTCCCTGACATGTCTTTCCGTGCTCTGTATTCTACTAAAATGAAATAAGTTCGAAATGTTGCTTGCAGGCAGCAAACCAATTACTTTATTTGAAGAATTTATTATGATTTTTCGTGCATTAATAAAGTTTTAATTCCTGTTTTTACAAAACTTGTATTAATGGTCTTAACTGGTTTTACTAATAATAGGACAATAAATCAATTGTACGGTAATAAGTAAGTGATAGCTATATGACCGGATGTAAATGCTGTCATTCAACATTGTAACGCACTCCAGCCAAATAAATAAATAAATAAATACATAATAAATAAGTAAGTAAGTAAAAAATTAAGTAAACAAATAAGTAAATACGTAAATAAATAAGTAAATACGTAAATAAATAAGTAAGTAAATAAATAAATATATACATAAATAAGTATGCCTAAATAAGTAAACAAGTAAATAAGAAAATAAGTACAAGGCGCATCCATAAAGTAAGTTTCCCTATTTAAAAAAAAACACACACTTTCAGGAAAACATATATTGGCAACAGGTACAGCAATGTTTCAGCTATTTTTCAACATAGCCACCATCAGAATTTAAATGAACGGAGAGGGAGGAGATCCTCCTATGAATCAGTTATGGGCGGGAAATAGAAACCGACTGGTCGTGCAGTTACCGCTGCCACCTAACGATGTTGCATTCAACCGGACTATAACACATCTAGGAGGAGACACAACAAAAACAGTTTTAACGCAAAGCTATGAAAGACACCATGTAAACTTTGTTTTTTAAATTATAAATCAAAAATATTATTCATTGCACTTTATATAGGTTACTATTCATGGTTTGAAACTTTCGTGGATATTTGAAAGTTAAAGTCTAGTATATGTAAAACAAAGAGGAAGTAGTTTTACGTAGTTGGCCCCTGAAATTCACTTCTATTCATTGTTTACTAGACAGGGCAACAGCCAAGTTGTCAGTTTTGTACAAATATATTTGAAACTGAAAGTAGGTACTCCAAACTACATCATTTTTATCATAAAAATTAATCGGCCACCGGCAGCTTTGAACAATAATGATAGTATGACTTTACAAGAACTGACATTCTTCAAAAGTATGTGATACTGAACTTGTAAAATGTACATGTGGCAACACGGACCACGTGGATGGGTGCAGTGTTCTCGCTTTCCTCAGATTATTTCCCATTCCCATTTCCATTTCCGTAAAACGGTTCCGGTTACGAGTTAGTAGCTGGTCTCTTCCAACACGTGTGATGCTGTAGTTTGCTCGAAAAATGCTACGATACGAGGTTGTGAATTTCCTTGTAATTGTTAATTTGCGCAATTATTCAACAATGAATGGAAGTGAAATCATAATATAGTTTGTAAAATTTAGGAAACTCAGTTTACAAGAACAAATTATTGCTATACAGAAGGGAAGACCAACCCCAACACTACCTGGTCTTAAATGTATGCATGTAGGCTAATTTATAACATGTTTCATTCAAGAAGGTGTCATTTAGTGCTGTTAATTTCTTTCCTCCTCTTAAGAAATATGCAGGAGCCCCCACTGCTTAATATAATGATTAGCCATTGTGCAATAGTGATAAATCTCCGAAATTTGATGGCTTGCTTCTGTAGTCGCTCCTTATTTTTATTTAGAAAATAGTCGAAAGTTGTAATAGGCATGCGAGTATACTTAAAATATCTATCTGGAAATGTCCCTAATTCTCCATACAAACGATGAAAGTCTCAGAGGTTCACATCTCTTATTAAATGGATGAACATAAAATTCTCTTCCATTCCTATTTTAAGCTGTTCTTTCTAGATAAGAATTGCCTAAAAGCAAACACTGCCATGATCTCATCTCCATACCGCGCCGAGCCGCGTCTCTCACCAACTCTGCGCTATATGGCCACATCAACGCTCTTTCCTCCCCACTCCACAATTTTTCGAGAGCGGTACCGCGCCGCTCGACGCTTGCACTGTGGCCGCAGCCTTACCCTCAATGCACTCTACCCACTTCAGCGAGTGCTGACGACCACTGCTCTAGAGTATGCCATTAGGAAAGTCTAGGATAACAGAGAGGGTTTGGAATTGAACGGGTTACATCAGCTGCTTGTCTATGCGGATGACGTGAATATGTTTGGCGAAAATCCACAAACGATTAGGGAAAATACGGGAATTTTACTTCAAGCAAGTAAAGAGATAGGTTTGGAAGTAAATCCCGAAGAGACAAAGTAGGCTATGTGATTATGTCTCGTGACGAGAATATTGTACGAAATGGATATATAAAAATTGGAAATTTATACTTTGAAGAGGTTGAAAAATTCAAATACCTGGGAGCAACAGTAACAAATATAAATTATACTGGGGAAAAAATTACACACAGAATAAATATGGGAAATGCCTGTTATTATTCGGTTGAGAAGCTTTTATCATCCAGTCTGCTGTCAAAAAATCTGAAGTTAGAATTTATAAAACAGTTATATAACCGGTTCTTCTTTATGGCTGTGAAACTTGGACTCTCACTTTGAGAGTGGAACATAGGTTACGAGTGTCTGAGAATAAGGTTCTTAGAAAAATATTTTGGGCTAAGAGGGATGAAGTTACAGGAGAATGGAGAAACTTACACAACACAGAACTGCACTGATTGTATTCTTCACCTGACATCATTAGTAATATTAAATCCAGACGTTTGAGATGGGCAGGGCATGTAGCACATATGGGAAAATCCAGAAATGCATACAGAGTGTTAGTTGGGAGGCCGGAGGGAAAAAGTCCTTTGGGGAGGCCGAGACGTAGATGGGAGGATAATATTAAAGATGATTTGAAGGAGGTGGGATATGATGATAGAGACTGGATTAATCTTGCTCAGGATAGGGACCGATGGCTGGCTTATGTGAGGGCGGCAATGAACCTCCGGATTCCTTAAAAGCCAGTAAGTTAGTAAGTAAATATTCATTGTATTTAGTTGCTGCTTCCCTACTTTCAAATATTACTACGCGGCACTGTTGTGAACAATAGCTTACCTTCAGGAGGAGGAGTAGTTGGCGTTGTATGAGTCTCTTCGTTGGTATTCTCCATCACCTCGGGCACCTGTGTTGCCGCGTCCCTCATGTTGTTCCTCATTGCTGTTTCTGTCAGAAAAAAGTAATAGGCCCTTGAATAGATACAATAAAATGCGCATGCTCAGAGACATAGAGCATAGATACACAAGCTATCGCTAAGGGACTTATTGAAATTCGTTCTGTTTCGACTGCTGTCATATACCGTTCTGAAGTGCACTTGAGACAATACGAAGAAAATGGATTTGTTGTACAGGGACATCATTTTATTTTTACTTCAATTTTTATTGTACCTGAGTTTTTGAATGTACTTCACTCGCACCCCTTCTACTAATGAAGTTCAACCGTCCTCCACACAGATCCAAGACCGCATATACAGTCATAGTAACCTTATGGTCATAGTAAACAGTAAAAAGGTAAAGGTAAAGGTAAAGGTATCCCCGTAACATGCCATGAAGGCACTTGGGGGGCATGGAGGTAGAGCCCCATGCTTTCCATGACCTCGGCACTAGAATGAGGTGGTGTGGTCGGCACCATGCTCTGACCGCCTTTTACCCCCGGGAAAGACCCGGTACTCAATTTTATAGAAGGCTGAGTGAACCTTGGGGCCGTTCTGAAAGTTTGGCAACGAGAAAAAATCCTGTCACCACCTGGGATCGAACTCCGGACCTTCCAGTCCGTAGCCAGCTGCTCTACCAACTGAGCTACCCGGCCGCCCCATAGTAAACAGTACGTTCCAAAAATATATTCACGTTTTCCAGTGACGAAAGAGTTTTCAATATTGAATCATTTTCGCACAGGTACTGTCGTCCATTTGCCTACGTCGCATCCCGGTTCCCCCCCCCCCACCTGCTTCTATTCGCCTCTCTGTAAAGGCTAGTTAGTGGCTTGCCTGCCTTAGCTCTTTTCTGAGAACATTAATTTCTGTTAGGAATTGGACGTCTACGTAATATTATACCCCTACAACTGTTTAAAATATCTTAAATAAAAGAGCCTCGTTAAGTAATTAACTATTACGTGATTTTCACCCTTTCTATACCCTGCGACATAACCACTTGGACGGGCGGTAGTTAGCATGTCTGAATAATTTTATCTTTTCGGATCGGGCAGAAGTGAAGATTGAATTTACAGTGCTAAGGTACTCTTTTATAGAGTAGGTACAGAATTATTTAACATGAGTTACTGGTACGAAGGACGAAACTGGCAATTGGAATTACACACATTAGAACTGAAACCTGTATCGAAATGAACGGCCACCATTTTCAAAAATGTGTTCAGATATCCTTATTATGATTATTTTTTAATTTAACTTCATTCTCTATAGTGTATGCTTATGTGCTGTAGGCAGTATAATATACACTGCATAATGAATACATCCGCATGGACAACTCAGTTCGTGAGTATAAACACTCATTGTTAATACTGTACTGTATTTTGATTAAACAAAAACCTAATGAAAATTATCAAACTTAAAAGCGTGATATTTCCTAGTTTACGTAAATGGATGAACTACCGTAGAAGAGGGTAAAGTCGATCAAAATTTTGCAATTTTTAATGATATTGAGGTTATGCAATGGAGCGAAGTTCCTCAGAAAATAGTATTTTGTCGTCATATCCTTCATTTATGAAATCACATTACAAGAAGTGAATTACAATTTACCAAAGTCTGATTTTTTTTTATTTTACTTGTGATCGAAGTTACCTGTTTAAATAGGGTAAAGTCGATCACCATTGAATGTTTAGTTTAAGATCGATTTTAAAATATTGTGAAGTAAAGTCGATCACTGTTTATGTATTTAAAAACAAATTAAGTGTATTAAATGTAATTTATTTGTTATAAGGGGTGTAGAAAACAATAATAATCTATTATATAAGTCCATAGGATTATATAGTGTATATTTTGTTACTGTGATCATACAATTCGATTCAGTTAGGCCTATAGGTCTCCACGGTACAAACGTGACTATGATTGCCAATATATGAAACATAAAAAAAATTAATACTTCACATATCAACCAGGTTAAATAAATAAATATCAACAAGAATTCAAAATTTACATTGAAATACCACAATTCAATTATAATCTAAAATGCTATTCAACATTGCTTAGGTTTATGTCAGATGTTATTTGAAATCTTCCCCTCCTCATGTCACTTTAGAAACTACGTTGTTCCCATAGTCAGGTACAGAGGGGTATACAAAATACGTTCCTTTGGCAGTGCTTCTCTTACGCAAGAAATTCACCATAAATTCGTCTTCCTCTTTCGCCACTATCCCATCATTATAAGCTATACTATGACACTTTTCTGTTTATAAGTGTTAGTTGGAGGTATTTCGGTGAAAAAATTTATTCTTCCTGCTGGTCCTATCTGCTTCGAGTAGGTCGATGGCATGATCGATTTAACCCTACAAAGGTACAAGTTTTTTGAAAATAATAAGTTTCAATACTAACATCTACGAACTGCAAAACTATTATTTCAGGATACAATCTCAACCAAAATTACTTCCGTATAGGCCTACTTCTTGTCTCCTTTCACTGCTGACTATAATTTAGAGTTTGTAAGACTTTGTTTTCGTTTAAGAGAAAAAGTTGAGAATAACCATTTTCACTTCAACGGTAACTACACTGTGTTCCCATTGTTGGCATGCGCAGGCTTTTTGTTGTCCCTCTCGCTTACATTTGCAATGACAGGCAATGAAATCAGCATAACAAAATTTTAACAAGTAACTGAGATAATATATAATTTTCAATAAAAATCGCAAATGATCGATTATACACCCACTGATCGACTTTACCCATTTCTACGGTACTTTTCTTCCCCTCTATGCCTAGTAAAGTGATTTGTTTGTATATTGCGTCAGTATCATCGAACTCCAGTCGTGGAAGGGGATAGCAAACGGTGTTTTCGGTTCTTAACCATTGATCCAAAGGTATAGCCATGTTAATATTAGAAATGTTAGTAAAAATAATATGATGTCCCTGTATAAGCGATATAAACGACCCATTTGAGAAGGAAACAACTGAAAATTTAAAGTTTTAAGGGAACTATATTTTAAAGCAATATGTTGCTGTGAGAAACCAAAGGATCGTTGAAATTACTCCAGAATTCTGTTAATAATGTTTCATACAGCTATATTATAAGTTTCAGTTAAGTAAAATGTGTTATTATTGCATTTTTCACAGCAACATGAAGCTTAAAACTTCAGGTTTATCATAAGTAAGAACGAACCATTACTTGGGAGATAGTTTGTCTTCTTCAAACAAAATAAAAAAGATACAGAAAAACGGTTATGAAAAAAATGTTCTCTAAAACATAATCTTAATGTTATTCTGCTCGTAAACTAATGTGACCAGCGTACTTGCTAATACCATTTCCTAAAAAATGACTATTTAAAAATACAAGACAAAAAATGCAAATAAATGCAAAATAAAAGTAGACATAGACTGTATTGGTTCGTGTTAAAATGAAACGAGATTATATTGTATCCTGCATTGTCTGTGATATCTCAGAAAAAAATATATTTTATCAACTTCCAACCCTATTCATCACTCATCAACTCTCCGTTATTTTCCTACGTCCTTTCTGATATTCCCATCACATCCACTCTGTTTCTTCTCATTGCTTGGAGTTTTCCATCTTACCTCGTAGCCCAGAAGTACTCGCATTCGGCGTCCATCTTCTTTCTTGCTGTCCATTGTTGTACGTCATGACGAATCCTTCCTCAGTATCCCCCTCCCGGACATCCGATTGGGGGGATAGTTTACGTCCGGAATTTTTTACTGAGGAAAGATCCATCATGCAAACTATTCTTGGGATATATAAATGCGGAAGCTTCCCATTGCTTTCCGCATACCACTCTCTCTTTCGCATCTTAAAAGATCCCAGGGGGCCCCGGCGTGGAGGTGAGGAGAGTGGATTTGACTAATTAGGCCCTCCGGACTTCACCGAAATTCACCGCAAGGGTTAAATATCAGTTCCATCAGGGTTTTTGACCCGATCAGAGACCGGGAAATCCCAATTAGCCTTTGCCCCCCTAAAGCATTACAAAGATCATCATTGTGAAAAAACCAACTAAGATCCTTGTCGAACATGACACCAAGAAAGTTAGTCTTCAAGGATGACTTAAAGTTATGTCATTGAAATACTGGATATTTAAAATTAACATTGTTACTAAGAAATAAACATGAAGTTGTGTCTACATTAATAATAAAGTTATTAGAACGACACCATTTTTAAAATAAAAAATACCATTAATTATTTTTCAGTTTGCGCAATACCTAGATGCTAAAAAGGAACAAGTTGAAGTGAATTCTTTTTCCCTACCTGTATATACTCGTAGATCTGTGGTTGATACTATTGTACGCAGTTTGAAACTGCTATGCTGCCTAAACCCCAAAAGACACAAAACCCTAGATACTGATTTATCGTCGTTAAAATCTACATATTTTCACACATT
The DNA here is from genome assembly GCF_040183065.1 of Periplaneta americana. Lineage (NCBI taxonomy): Eukaryota > Metazoa > Arthropoda > Insecta > Blattodea > Blattidae > Periplaneta > Periplaneta americana. Next base: position 48,166,153 of record NC_091122.1, on the reverse strand, counting down.
CGACCACGCAAGCTATAAGAAATTCGGAACAAACTAATTTCAAGAATTAAGGAAAATTGCCCGTTCAATACTTTATGAAAATATAATAATTTAACTTGAATATTCTCAAAGCAAAAGTCTTATATTTCTAGGTAAATGATCTTAAACTCTTTGGATGCTATTCATAGACATTTTGCAGCACGCGCTATGAGCGTACTAAGCTAGCCCCGGCTATCGACTGGTTACTTGTACAGAATTCAAATCATATCCTATCGCTAACACTGGTTTATGAATACGAAAAACTCTGATCATCCAGCGGAAGCCCTCGCTAAAAATGTCTATGAATAGGGCCCTCAGTTTCTTGCTACTGCAATGCGGACTAGGAATACTGCTGGAGCAATAGTTCATGCTAATTCAATTATGTGACCTAAAAGAGAAGATGAAAGCCTCGAGATCTTACCTTGTTGGCGAAACGTTTAACACACCATCATTAATTCCGTTGGGTATCCCATTCCTTTGTCTGGTATCCTGATATAGCCAGATGTTCGGCTGGGTTAGTTGCAGGATCCCACTCGATGGGCTGCATGAAATATCTTAGAGTTCTTTCTTTGAAAATTCTCTCTGTCGCAAGTGCAGGCGATGTCTTTGTAGACCTCCAATAATGCAAGGAACTTTGATGATCCATTCAATGAATTACATGTAGTTTCCTGGAATTGTTTCGAAAGTTCTGAAAGAATTACAAAGCCGCGTAAAATTTGCAGAGCCCTTGGAATGTAATTTAACACAGATTAAATCCAGATGTTTGAGATGGGCAGGGCATGTAGCACGTATGGGCGAATCCAGAAATGCATATAGAGTGTTAGTTGGGAGACCGGAGGGAAAAAGACCTTTAGGGAGGCCGAGACGTAGATGGGAGGATAATATTAAAATGGATTTGAGGGAGGTGGGATATGATGATAGAGACTGGATTAATCTTGCACAGGATAGGGTCCGATGGCGGGCTTATGTGAGGGCGGCAATGAACCTTCGGGTTTCTTAAAAGCCATTTGTAAGTAAGTGATAACCGCCATAGATGGAGTAGGAAAAGGGACTCGTGTGCTGTGGATGTGAGTTTGATTACACTCCGACTGATTGATTATATGTGCACATATTTTTTCTTTCACGCTGTCGAAGGCACATATTTTTTCTTTCCACGCTGTCGGAGGCAGTATAGCTTTCCACATTCGAACGTGGAAATATAAAATGTATGGCCCACATCTGTGGAGTAACGGCTAGCGCGTCTGGTCGCGAAACAGATGGCCCGGGTTCGATTCCCGGTCGGGGCAAGTTACCTGGTTGAGGTTTTTTCCGGGATTTTCCCTCAACCCAATATGAGCAAATGCTGGGTAACTTTAGGTGCCGGGCCCCGGACTCATTTCACCGGCATTATCACCTTCATCTCATTCAGACGCTAAATAACCTAAGATGTTGATAAACCGTCGTAAAATAACCTACTAAAATTAAATTAAAAATTAAGATGTATGCACTTTTTTCAAAATGAATCGATGATGAGCTACAGGATTATGTGACCTAAACAAGTGATCAGACCTAATAGGAGTCATATATTTCAATTTCTGTCAACGTTGAGACCGCTTCGATAATAGGAGCACCAAAGAAGAAAGATAAGTGCAGTACATATCAATTTAGCTGTTAATCGAGGGACTTGTGATCAGTTCGTAGCCCCAGTAAGACCTTTGTTATTGTGAGTTCGTAACGTAGTTAAAAAATTACAAACATTTCGAAGTCAGTTGTTCATTCGTACAATATATTTCTGTTAAATTAGAGATGGATGAAGATTTCGTAACATTTACTTGAATTTGAATTACATTTAATGACTGTAAAAATTTTGTGATACATAATGCCAGTATTTCTCAAACATTTTCCACTGCGAATCACTTTTAACGTATTGTACAAACTTGGAGTTCTTGCAGTCCATTTCTATTTCTCTTTTTATTATTATTATTATTATTATTATTATTATTATTATTATTATTATTATTATTATTATACTTAGTGAAACTCACAGCAGAGTCCAAATAGGCCAGTTTCTATCTGATGCTTTTCCAATTCACTGCGGGCTAAAGCAGGGAGATGCACTGTCACCTTTACTTTTTAACTTCGCTCTAGAATATGCCATTAGGAAAGTTCAGGATAACACAGAGGGTTTGGAATTTAACGGGTTACATCAGCTGCTTGTCTATGCGGATGACGTGAATATATTAGGAGAAAATCCACAAACGATTAGGAAAAACGCGCAAATTCTACTTGAAGCAAGTAAAGAGATAGGGTTGGAAGTAAATCCCGAAAAGACTAAGTATATGATTATGTCTCGTGATCAGAATATTGTACGAAATGGAACTATAAAAGTTGGAGATTTATCCTTCGAAGAGGTGGAAAAATTCAAATATCTTGGAGCAACAGTAACAAATATAAATGACACTCTGGAGGAAATTAAACGCAGAATAAATATGGGAAATGCGTGTTATTATTCGGTTGAGAAGCTTTTGTCATCTAGTCTGCTGTCAAAAAATCTGAAAGTTAGAATTTATAAAACAGTTATATTACCGGTTGTTCTGTATGGTTGTGAAACTTGGGCTCTCACTTTGAGAGAGGAACAGAGATTAAGGGTGTTTGAGAATAAGGTTGTTAAGAAAATATTTGGGGCTAAGAGGGATGAAGTTACAGGACAATGGAGAAAGTTACACAACGCAGAGCTGCACGCATTGTATTCTTCACCTGACATAATTAGGAACATAAAATCAAGACTTTGAGATGGGCAAGACATGTAGCACGTATGGGCGAATCCAGAAATGCGTATAGAGTGTTAGTTGGGAGGCCGGAGGGAAAAATACGTTTGGGGAGGCCGAGACGTAGGTGGGAAGATAATATTAAAATGGATTTGAGGGAGGTGGGATATGATGGAAGAGACTGGATTAATCTTGCTCAGGATAGGGACCAATGGCGAGCTTATGTGAGGACGGCAATGAACCTCCGGGTTCCTTAAAAGCCAGTAAGTATTATTATTATTATCATTATTATTATTATTAATTATTATAAGGATACAGATAATAATTTCAATGAAAGACGGGAAGCAATTTGTAAACTTAGGAACCAAAAGAGTGATTACGTGCTGGAAAAACTGAATAAGGTAGAAACAAATACTAGGAATAAAAATATTAGAGATTTATATAAAGGCATAAATGAAATTAAAAAAAGGCCATGAAGCAAGGATAAACGTGATCAAGAATGAGAATGTTGACTTGCTTACAAACTCTAAATCCATCCTGAACAAATAGAAAAACTATTTTGGGCAACTACTAAATGTACCTAGGACAAATAGAAATAATCGGAACGATATTCAAGTACAAACTTCTGAACCATTTATACACTAGCCCATACTTTCTGAAGTCGAAATAGCGATAGGAAAGTTAATAAAATATAAGTCTCCAGGTATCGATGAAATACCAGTGTGCAAAATTAGCCTAATAGAAATGACTGTAAAGCATTATCTGGTGAAATGAGCTTGTATTTGCTATTTGAAAAAAGGAAATGTACCAGAACAAATGGAGTTCATGATTATTGTACCTACTTTAAGAAGGGGGAAGTCTAACGGTAGTAACTTTCGAGGAAAATTACTTTTATTGACGTCATACAAAATTTTGTCCAATATTCTTTTGAGAAGTCGGTCTGTGTAGCGTAGTCGGTATGGCGCTGGCCTTCTGTGCTCGTGGTTGCAATTTCTATCCCGGCCCAGGTCGATGGCATTTAAGTGTGTTTAAATGCGACAGGCTCACGTCAGTAGATTTACTGGGATGTAAAAGAACTCCTGCGGAACAAAATTCCGGCACACTGGCGACGCTGATGTAATCTCGGTAGTTGCAAGCATCGTTAAATAAACCACAATTAAAAAAAATCTTTTGGGAAGATTAGCTCCTTATGTAGATGAAATTATTGGGGATCATCAATATAGTTTTAGGCCTAATAAATAGACTATTGATCAAATTTTCGTATTCGACAGATATTGAAGAAAAGATTGGAGTATAAGGCACAATACATCAGTTATTCGTAGATTTAAAAAAGCCATAGGTATGACTCGTTTAAGACAGAAGTTTTATATAATATTCTTAACGAATTTGTTATTCCCAAGAAACTATTTCGTTAATTAAAATATGCCTCAGTGAAACGCACGGCAAAGTCCGTATAGGCCAATTTCTGCCTGAGAATTTTTCAAGTCACTCCGGGCTAAAACAAAGAGATGTACTATCACTTTCTCCTTTTAATTTAGCTCTATGATATGCCATTAAGAACGTCCAGGGAAACACAGAGGTTCGGAATTGAACGGAATACACCCGCTTCTTGTTTATGCGAATGACGAGTATATGTTAGGATAAAATTCACGAATTGTTAGGAAAAACCCGAGAATTTTACTTGAATCAAGTAATGAAATATGTTTGGAAGTAAATCCCGAAAAGACAGTATATGTGATATCTCGTGACCAGAACGTAGCACGAAATGGAAATATAACAATTGTAAATTTATCCTTTGAGAAGGTGAACAATTTCAAATATCTTCGAGCAACAATAACAAATATCAATGACAATCGAAAAGAAATTAAACGCAGAACAAATAACGGAAATACCTGCTATTATTCGGTTAAGAATCTTTTGTCGTCAAGTCTGCTTTAAAAAAAGACTGAAAGTTAGATTTTATAAAACAGCTATATTACCGGTTCACAGTGTGCAATTTTCCCGATCTACGTGGACAAAAATCAAATTTCGACTTGTTTAGTTATGCATAAGTGAATATGAATTCGTGTTCTTTAATATTTAAAGAATATTGTGAATAATAGCTTTTACTGATTTATCAGCGGCAAGCTATATTTAGAAGGGTATAAACTTTAAGTCTGCGGGCTAAAGCAGGGAGATGCACTATCACCTTTACTTTTTAACTTCGCTTTAGAATATGTCATTAGGAAAGTTCAGGATAACAGGCAGGGTTTGGAATTGAACGGGTTACATCAGCTTCTTCTCTGTGCGGATGACGTGAATATGTTAGGAGAAAATCCACAAACGATTAGGGAAAACACAGAAATTTTACTTGAAGCAAATAAAGCGATCGGTTTGGAAGTAAATCCCGAAAAGACAAAGTATATGATTATGTCTCGTGACCAGAATATTGTACGAAATGGAAATATAAAAATTGGAGATTTATCCTTCGAAGGGGTGGAAAAATTCAAATATCTTGGAGTAACAGTAACAAATATAAATGACTCTCGGAAGGAAATTAAACGCAGAATAAATATGGGAAATGCGTGTTATTATTCGGTTGAGAAGCTTTTATCATCTAGTCTGCTGTCAAAAAATCTGAAAGTTAGAATTTATAAAACAGTTATATTACCGGTTGTTCTGTATAGTTGTGAAACTTGGACTCTCACTCTGAGAGAGGAACATAGGTTAAGGGTTTTTGAGAATAAGGTTCTTAGGAAAATATTTGGGGCTAAGCGGGATGAAGTTACAGGAGAATGGAGAAAGTTACACAACGCAAAACTGCACGCATTGTATTCTTCACCTGACATAATTAGGAACATTAAATCCAGATGTTTGAGATGGGCAGGGCATGTAGAACGTATGGGCGAATCCAGAAATGCATATAGAGTGTTAGTTGGGAGACCAGAGGGAAAAAGACCTTTGGGGAGGCCGAGACGTAGATGGGAAGATAATATTAAAATGGATTTGAGGGAGGTGGGATATGATGGTAGGGACTGGATTCATCTTGCACAGGATAGGGACCGATGGCGGGCTTATGTGAGGGCGGCAATGAACCTTCGGGTTCCTTAAAAGCCATTTGTAAGTAAGTATAAACTTTAAGTTCTTCCTAACACTTCTAGCTCCGGTTCAGTCGTAGAGAGAGGGGCTTACTATGTAGGTGAAAAAGAGCCAATTGTTAGTGATTTATTGTGTTGTGAAACATAGAATTTGTTCATAATAGGTACGTTCTTACTAATGTAACTTCAATTACAAGTTTGTAAAATATTTTCCTCCTTACAATAGGGTTTAAATATTACAATTGAAAAACTTATGTTTTAAAAGTTCTCCAAATATAATGTGAGTTTTAGTATAGCCGGTCACGTCCGGTTACAACAATTATTTTACCATTTAATACAGCATCATTTAGAGTGTTGAATCCTTGTTTTAAAGTTTACGCGTTCTTGTGCATTTATCAGTAATTAATTTTTTTCAGTGATGGGGCATACGGTAACTGTTCCATGTTTGGCTTAACAGCAGAAAAGAATCATTGACTAAGGAAGTTTTTAATCAATGTGAGAGTGTTTCATGCCTACAATATTATTCACATGATATGGAATATCAGTTTAAAAAATACATTGGAACATTTTTATCTAACCTTAACAAACACACAGTGAATCAGAACGCAAATCATTAGCTGGACAGAATTAATAACTTCTCTGCATTCTAACGCATTATTATGAAACTTTATACATGACTTACATGCGGCACATATGATTTGTGTACGAACTCTGATTACGTTTGCATAAGAAAAACTACCCCTTTATAGCGGGTGCATTTAGACAGAATTAGTAACTTCTCTCCTATCTGGAAGTTACAGGGATTATATATTTTTGTGCACAAACTACGAGGCGCATCCAGAAAGTAAGTTTCCCGATTGTTTTCCCTTGAAAGTAAACGTGATTAGCCGTGTCAATTGTGCATGCGTAACAGATCTATGACGTATCAATCATATGCCAGCCGGACAGGTCCCGCCTGGTGCCAGTAGCGTGTCAGCAGTGGTCCGAAATGGAAGCTCTTATTCCTTCTCCCGCCGCCTGCGAGGTTCAGTCGGTGATAAAGTTCTTTAAT